>NC_081779.1:25751086-26351086 GCF_963082965.1 Carassius carassius
CATCTTCATAACTCATCACTGTCACCATGCCAAGAGAAGACTTTGTGTCCCTGTCACAGAAAGGACCTTGCTCATAGAAACAGGACAAATTAAGTTGTTTTGAGTCTGTGCAGCTCTCATGTTTTATAAGATTATTATCCTCCGGCACAGTTTTGTGACAGTTAAGATGGATTCTGTTTGCTCAATTTAGATAGTACAGACAATTACAAAATAGAAGTACCATGATAGTACTGTGGTTCTGTGGACACTACCATAATGAAAGTACCTTGTACAATGTAAATATCATGGTAAATATGGCGTTACTATATGAGGTCATCACTGTACTATGCTACTGCCATTTTAAAGAGAGTCTGAAATGATCCTTGCTTTGCTGATATTTATTTAGTGGCTCTTCCTTTTGTGCCTGGATGACTAGAACTTACTTTTGTATCCGTTTTGTTTTTATTACATAAATCTATGAAGAAAAGTCAGGTCATGTTTCACCTCAAAATTAAAAATGTAATGTGAAAACATATCTCAGTTTCTTTACCGTTTTATATATATATATATATATATATATATATATATATATACACACACACGTGTGTGTGTGTGTGTGTGTATGTGTACACAGTACAGTTTAAATGTTTGGGAAGTAACTTATTCATCAAGGATGCATTAAATTGATCAAAAGTGACAGTAAAGACATTTACAAAGTTACAAAGGATTTCTATTTTAAATAAATGCTTTTGTCCTAATCATCAAAGAATCTAGAAAATTAAATAAATGCAGGCATAAGAGGATTCATATTAACAAGAAATAGGCATAATTTTTATTTAAAAAAATTATAATAAAAAGTTTAAATAATATAAATATTTATAAATATAGTAAGCATGCTTTTTTGTTCAACTTCTAAATGTTTTGAGCAAAAATGGGACACTTCTCTACATATTAAAAAGGGCTATTTTAATTTAGACTAAAGGCTTAGTAATGCTTAAAAAGCTGGGGAAAAGGCCAAAAACACCAGCATCATAAACTGCGGTGTAGATGGAAAACACAGCGGACAGAAGTGCGTGTAGCATCACAGAGGACTGGAATGTCTTCTGTGGTAATGAAGTAGTTTCACATCTGCTGCAGATTAAGATACACTGGCAAGTCACACTTAGAAATGTCAGAATATCATTGGATTATATAACAACGACAACAAAAACATTAAATCAGTGAATCACCCAATAATTAAAAGTAATTTAAATGACTTTTTTTTAAATGATTCAAAAAGTGCAGGTCTGAGAATTCCCCTGTGAAAATAAGTGCTTTTTACAGAAATAATATACTTTAAAAGAATATACTTAAGTGTTAGCTGGATATAATGTTTTATCACATAACTGTGTGTTATTTATAACTAAATAAAAATGCATTATAGTTTACATTATTAAATGCAAATAGCTGAACTTTAGAGTGATTTTAACCCACACACTTTAAGTAGGACTAAAGTATGTCTTTATATACTTTCCTAACTATATTGTCTTTGAAATATGGTTAAGTGTAACTGCTGAATGTATTAAACATTTACAATAGATAAACTAAAACATACTTTAAAGTCATTTCTATTGAAACTTGTATGTCATGAACTTAAATATATTTGTACTTACACATAAATATGATGTATTTAAAATATATATTTACTATGAAAGCAAGATTAAATAACACTACAGTTAAACTCATAATGAAGTACTTTACACGTGCTTTAGTATGATAGTCAACACATACTTCTTTAAAGCACCAGAGAATATTATGTAAACAATGGTTTAAAATGTATTTAAAGTTAAAGTTATTACAAAATGCACTTTTTAAAAATCTACTTAAGTGTGTTAAGAAACATGAAAATGTCTTTCTAGAAGTACACTTAAGTGGCTTTTTATTATCTGCAAGCGCAGATAAATAGTATTTTTAAGATTTTGAGTAGGCTATAATACACACTCGATACAATTATTAAGCACAGCATTTCAGCGTAAACCGCACTTGATTTGATTAACTGTATCTAATTAAGTGAAATTAAGATATTTTAAAATGTGAAAAGCCTAAACAGTTTATTTTAGCTAAGCTTCGGTTCTTATTGAAAATTATAGTTTGTACAATAACTCCAGCTCCTTTGTCTGTTACATTTATTCCTTTATTAAATGTGTAAAAATGGCTTATGCATACACCGCTCTTCTTGACAACAGCACATACATATAAACAAACCAAACATCAAAGGCTCTCAGTTGATACTTCCTTTCGTATCTCTTCTTTCATCGCAGTTAAAGCGTTCCTCTCTTCCAGTAGATGCCATCTACAAACATCTGGTTAAAATCTGCTCCTGTCCTCCAGTAAAGTATCAGTTTCTCCAGGCCTGTGTGCTATTATCCTGCAGCGTGACATCATTTCCTGAGCATGAGCAGTGCGGCTCGCCCTGGGCGCCACAGCCAGAAGAGATCTGCTGAGTGGTTCATTCTCTCGCATTGCTCAGCAAATATAGCAGCTGATTGGTGAAAATATCGTAAAAAAGACAAACATCTCGAGTACTGGGTTTGGTTGCATTGTCACAGGATGGCTTGAGTCCACTTTTCCAGGAGCCGTTCCTTCTTGAAATGACATCTTTTTTGTGGTTGAATATTCAAGACAACATGGATACTCCCTCAATAAACTCAACAATAAAACAATCTCTCTCTCTCTCTTTCTATATTTGTCTGCACCTGTATTTTCTTCTTTTCATTCAGTGCACACGCTAAATGCTAATTTTGTCTGCACGTCCAGTTCAGAGCTAAACAGGAAATGTTTGGTATTCCTGTCCGTCTCTGACACACACACTCACACACACACACACACATCCTGGTATTTTGCTTTTGAATTGGTCCGTCGTAGCGTTTGGTGTGTGTGTACCTGAAGCTTTAGTGATACTCGCCCAAAAGTAAGCGTGACACATTTTCGAACACCAAAAAGGTGATGCAGCACGCTGGAATGACTCGCACCAGGTTTGGGACCATGCCTTTGTAAAAGCCCTCGATCCCCTCGTTGCTAGAGAGAGCCAGACACAAACATACTGAGCTGATGTACGGTCAGATGAGTCACAGTGTTCCTGGCAGTGCTATTCGATTTCCTCTTGAAATTATACAGTGTAAAGTTCTGCTAACAAAACATAGCTACAAATAAAGATGTTTACCAACATTTTACCAAAAGCCAAATCAAAGTGAAATCAACCAATCAATAGGGGGTGAATTGGATTCTTAAAGGGATACTCCACCCCAGAATGAAAATGTTGTCATTAATCACTTACCCCCATGCCGTTTCAAACCAGTAAAAGCTTTGTTCGTCTTCGGAACACCTTTTAAGATATTTTGGATGAAAAGCGGGAGGCTTGTGACTGTCCCATAGACTGCCAGGTAACTTACACTGTGTACGCTCTTCTGTGTCAACCGTTACACAAGAAGAGCGTTGTTTTCTTTCAAATCAAAGCGTAAATTATGTAGAAAACGTATCCTTGTGGCACGGCTGACACAGAAGAGCGTAAGCTGCTTGTGTTCAGCTCATATTCTCCAAAATGGCGTTATGCTGATGTGGAGAGAGACACAGGATAAAGATTGTTGAATAAAGTCTTTATTTTTTTTTTTATTCGCATACAAAAAGTATTGTTGTCACTTCATAACGTTACGGTTGAACCACTGATGACAAATGGAGTATTCCAGTAGTCTCTCATACTTTTCTGGACCGTGACAGTTGTATTTACTTGGCAGTCTACGGGACAGTCACAAGCCTCCTGGTTTCATCCAAAATATCTTAAATTGTGTTCTGAAGACGAAGGAAGCTTTTACAGGTTTGGAATGACATTGGGGTAAGTGATTAATGACCAAATGTTCATTTTGGGGTGGAGTAACTCTTTAAAGGTGATCTCTAAATGCTCTGTGATTTGACGAGCGTTGTCATGTGACTCATACCTCCACGTCCTCCGGACGACGTCCACGATGCCGCTGTAGGTGTTGTGCTGGTCCTGCAGGCGAGCGCGCACCACCTGGTACGGGTAGGTCACTGCTACAGCAAATATTTTGGAAATGGCTGCCATGGTGATGTATTCCAATGGAGACTGAAGCAGAGACAGACGGGATGGAGAGACTGACTCACATCCATGAAACAAGATCATCACTGCCTCCAGTACTCATAGACCGCTCTTTCTAAAGGTTACAATATACAGTCAAATGCCACATAATCAGGCGGCTCTTTCTTTGGAAGTGGCGCCTTTAAGGTACCTCAGAATATGTTGAAAACAAATTTGGATGAGTTTATAGTTAAAGACACTGGCTGAGTTTAAGAGTTTGGGATTTTATTAGCTAATATTACTCTACTAAGATTTCCGGATCTGTAAAGGTCACTAAAATTAATTAAAATCTGATGGAAATGTCTTTTGTGGATATGAATATTTTTTTTTTATTTGGGTCATGTTGAAAATATTTAATCAAGTTGGAATTGCTTTAGCAATCTTTATAAAAAAGAATCATATAGGACTGGGAAATTTCAATTGATTGGTCAAAAACAGTGGGCGTAAATGACACTGCATGGTAAAACTTCAGTCATATGTCCCTTTCCTTTGCTAGCTTTTTCAAAATAAGCTACAAATCTACCATAGGTGTGAAACAACTTGAGTTTTGAGATATGAAAATCATGCAGCGCTGTTTCTCCTCATATCGTATGTTCCTTAAAACCCTATCACTAGTTTTATTTCCTCACCAGCAGGGATTCAGTCGGCATCTTCTTATATTTGTTCTGCTCTCTTTTTAGCCCCTCGTAGGTCATGAACTGCAATGCAGCATGGGAAGTCCCCACCAGCCCAGGTACGAAACCCTGCAGCAGCAGAAAAGCGAAATGAGGCTCACAAACATACAAAACCACACTCACACAGTCAAAGAGCAACATCACTGCGTTTAACTAAACTAAACTAGACTAGAAGTAAACTAGGGTGACGTATACTTCAATATGTAATCATTTCAGGACAATCAGGTGTCTCTCACAATGAATTTAACCTATGGAGGAACCACAGAATCTCCAAATATACTACTATCACACCCTCTTGTGGCCCTACAGGGAACTATAATGTTACAGAGTACAAAGCTGGATCTGCACACTTTTTAAAGTCAACATGAAACTTATTTTATGTCCATAATTTAATGTACTGTATATCAGAGTAATCATGATATTCTATAAGAATAATAAGTTAAAGTTTACTAAAAAACAATTTTTTGTGTGTGTGCAATAACATGCAGAAGTGTGCTAAATCTACTTCCAGATAATATAATATTAATTAAACAAAAGCTAACTTAAGTGTAAGTAAAGAGAAATGCTTTCAATTACGGTTTCTTAACACACTTAAGTGCACATTTAAATAGTGCACTTTGAAACGTTTCATTTTAATGTACATTTTAATTAATAATATTTTGTCATGTTTTAAAGAAGCACAATTATTTCGATGTGTTGACTTGCACACAAGAAAAGATATTTTAAATGTACTAAATTGCATCATCAGCATTTATAAATGTGTAATTAAAAATATAATTAAATGGCACACACGTTTCAATAGCAATTACTGTACACTAAATTATATTCCAGTTTATCATAAATGCTTCTCAGTACATTCAGCAGTAAGTTTAACCATATTTAAGACAATGGTTGCATGAATAGCATAATTACACATAGAGACTTAAGTCCTACTTAAGTGGGTTATAAAAAAGAACAGCATTTGCATTTAATATAAATTTAACCAAATACATCTTCGTTTAAATGTAAATAACAAGCAGTTAAGAAAACAATAAATTAAACTTGCACTTAAGTATAAAAGATATTACTTTCAAAAGAAATACTCGTTTTTTAAAGCATGCTGATGTGTGCTATTTTTCACACAGGGGAATTGTGCACAAAATGTGTGTTTAAGAAAGCAATTGGGAAAAATGTATGATTTCATGTTGACTTTAATGCTGAGATTAGCACACATGAAAGCTCTATTACAGCTGTAACAGGATCTCAGGTTAATTTAAAATCTGTAGATGTACCCTGTAGAGTCCCGGGATACCCTCGTGACGGTATATTTTCACGAGGGCGTCCATCATTCCCTTGTACTGCTTCCGTGACGGGTCTGCATTGTACTGCAGCACCAGCCGGGTCTTTGTCACCCAGACTGGGTTGGTGAGGCAAAGCGTCAAAATGCCTGGAAACATGAACAGGGGACCTTCACACCAACACTTAACTAGTCACTCCACGTTAGTGCTCTGTCTGAGATCTTACAGGTTTTTACACGTAAAAGAGACCAATAGGAATAAAAATCATTGCTTTATTATCATTATGAGTCTTAAAATGCAGGTTGGGCCTGATTTAGTATGTTTTTGGTCATACTGGTAAAGCTGAAGTGTGTTCATTTCCTATTAGTTAGTGAGAGCATTGTATTGCGCTGATTTTGTTGGTCAATAGACTACTTCTTCCTCAATATTCTTCGGTGTGCGAATGAAAAAAGCTGCTTTTTCACTTCCCGAACCAATACCACAATCTTGTTTCTTCTCTTTTTTTTTTTTTGTCAGTTTCAAAACAGCCCGCACAGAAAACAGTTTTGAGGCTGGTCATTCCTGTTATGCAATGCAGTTTCACATCGTCTTTATATGGACACAGGATCGAATATTAAACTCGCATTTTGGGGGATAAAAATTGCATTAGTTAGTTTTACTTTTCTTTGTTATAATATCACAAACATACCTTTGTGTAAAAACTAAAACTGTTAATTGTGAGGTAAAATAAGAAATAAAGCCACATTATTATGAGATATAAAAGGCGTAATTACCTGAAAGTATAATTTACCCCATTTTGAGAAATAAAGTCGCAGTTACTGTTTTTAACCAAGGTTTCCATACAATTAAGTCAACATGGAGGTTCGTTTTAAATGAAGAACTGCCAATTAACCCTTCACTAAACCCCTAAATAACTACTACTCTGACACACTATACACAGTGTCCTATAATGCTTTGAAGATTTATCAGACACAGCTTTGTTTTCAGTAAAATGTGCTTATTAAGTGGTAAAAGCTGATTGGATATTATTCTTGCATGGGCTGGAATGAATTCTGACATTGCAAATCTTTTTCACCCGCCATTTTTCTTTAAAGAAATGAACGCATTAGCATGATTCAAATCTGCAGAGACTGCTAATCAGAATCAAGGCCAGCTCAAACAGAGAAGTCTCATTTGAAAGCTGATAAGATTAGTGTAAGTGAACAGAAAGAGGAACACTACTGTTATACTGCTGCCTCTACTGTCACAATACATTCAGTATGCAATTCAATTCATGGTAAGTTAGTGACCTAGCAACAACGGTCACCATATTTTGGGATAATTTCAGTAATATTAGGTTTAAAACTATCCATAGTTTTAAAAATAGAACTGTTTTCTATTTTAATATATTTTAAGATGTAATTTTTTACTGAATTTTGAGCATCATTCCTCCAGTCTTCAGTGTCACACGATCCTTCAGAAATCAGTATGATATGATGACTTGCTGCTCTAGAAACATTTACTGTTATTATTATCAGTGTTGAAAACAGCTGCGGTGCTTCATATTTTTGCAGAAACTGTGATGCATTTGTTTCTTTAAGGAATAGAAAAAAGAATGGTACTTGATACATTATAAATGTCTTCAATTTAACGTGTCCTCCTGAATAAAAGATTTATTATTGAATTTCTTTTTAAAAGACAACTGTTTATGGGGACGACATTTTAGGAGGGAGAACCCACAGCCCAAACATCTATAAGCATTATGATTATGGCATTATCTGCTTTCTGTCATTATAAAATATTCCATCCTGTTAGAATTAAATTTGAAAATTTGATCAATTACCCCAACTTTAAAAAGGCCTTGAAACTTGAAAGAAAATGAACTTGATTGACTTAAAGCAGAATCTAACTTCAGCTATATCTCTATTATCATTGTGTTTCTGTCATGCAATCTAGCCCAGACTTGTCCTTCACAGTAGACAGTCACAGAGTGGAGGGCGTAGCCTAAAGTTCAGGCATAACAGGAATGAGCCGGCTGAAGGCCTCTGCCTTTCCAGTTGCTCCAGTCTCACAGCTGAGCTCCAGATGTAGCCGTGTTTAGTTTGTCAAGCTCACAGGTGGCTCTTTCTCAAACTGACCTGCCTCCGCTGCAGACACCAGGTGTTCTCCAGCACTCAGCTCTGTTTGCCGTACCTCCCGTGTGTACGCTTTAATAGCATTATAACTGCGGGAAGATGAGAAAGGACCACATTATGTTCCCCGGAGCCATTTGCATGTCTGTTGTACAGTGCTGTAAACTGACCATCCTTTATGAAACTGTTATTGAATCCCCATGAGGATTTACATTGGTGTCATCATGTACTCGCTCTCATGTCATTACAAACCAGTCAGACCTGAGTAAATCAGCAGAGCTTGTATTTTTGGGTCAGTGCTGCTGCATTTAAACCCCTGCTGGATATAAAATTGCTGATCTAAAGCTTTATTTGTTATGGTTGTTATCTTCACCTGATTTATCTCTCGCTTCGTATTTGTGTCTATAAACAAAATATTAGGAGAGAAGTTCGTCTGGCCATTGTGGCCTGCTTATCAACTGCTTTTGAAGGACAAGGCCCGAATCAACAAGGATCTACCGCTTATGTTTCAATTCTGCAACCCGTATAAAGTTGCACATGCACACTCTGTTGGCCAGTGATCCTGATCTGAAATGAGGTCAGATAACTTTGTGGAGTAACTTCATAACTCATCTCAACAGACGCGGCTTCTTTTGGGCCTGTGAACCTTTAAGGTTCAATGCCTTTTCAGGAAAGTCCACTATATTATTATCATTATCATCGTCATTGATGTTATTTATTTATTTCATGTTATTTTAGTTTATTGAGTAGAAATAGGCAATATCAATGCAATTTACACTACTATTCAAAAGTTTAGGTAAGACTCTTTTCTGCTCACCTAGACTGCATTTGTTTTATTAAAAATAAAGTAGTAACAGTAATCGTGTGACACGATATACATTACCGGTAAAAGGTTTGGAATACTTCTGTAATATTGTGAAATATTATTCAACTATCCATAGTTTTAAATAGAACGGTTTTCTATTTTAATATATGTTAAAATTTAATTTATTCCTGTGATTAAAGCTGAATATTCAGCATCATTCCTCCCGTCTTCAGTGTCACATGATCCTTCAGAAATCAGTCTAATATGATGATTTGCTGCTCAAGAAACATTTCTTATTATCATCGATGTTGAAAACAGTTGAGCTGATTAATATTTTTGAGGAAACCATGATTCTTTGATGAGCAGAAACTTCTAGGAATCTTATGAAAAAAATATACAATTATTTACCGTCACTTTTGACTAATTTAATGCATCCTTGATTTTTTTTGTACTTATCCAAACTTTTGAATGGTAGTACACATACACTGAAGTTGTGTTTAAATTTGAGTTTAGAACTACATTCAAACAGGAAATTCCATTCTGTGCTTCCCTTTTCAGCACAACTCTGACTACTTACAAGAGGAAGTACAGGCCCCACGATGCCCCGGCCCCCCAGATGTTGGGGGTCACACCCTGATAGAGTCCTCTAATCCCTTCCAGCTTCCAGATGGTCTTCATGCAGTGCACTATCCCATCGTACTGGGGTCGCATTTTCAGACCATCGCTTACTGGAACGAGAAAGAGACATTGGGGGAAACAACACGCTCCCACATCTGCTTCAAAACAATCTAAATATATCCTAAAAAAGGGCCGGTGCAAAGGTAAAACTAGCAGTCAGTCGGTGTGTGTTTGTCTAGTGTTCTTTGCTGTCTCTCAAAACGTAGAGACCATGACACACTTTTTTCAGATAGTGAAACAGTGTCAACATAACATTTATTTGTTCTCTGACTAGGTTAACATTTTGATCATTAATTTACCAGACATTATTTGAATAATAAAAAGACTTTTCGAGGCAAGTCTCTTGTTCTGTGTATTTTCAAAATACTACTTTAGTTTCTGAAACTTAATAATAATGACCAAAAAATGCAATCACTTAACTGTAACTGTCCCACGTGTGGGACGCTTGGGGCTCTTTTTGTTGTCTCAATAAAATCTTTTAGTAATCATCATAAATGATATATCATTTGAACGCTTAGAAGCCCAAGATTCATCCTGTGAAAAACCTTTTGAAATCAGCCATTGCATTACCATGGAAATGGTACTTTAAAATCTTATGGCGGTCTCCTCCCCCTTAGTGGGCAGGGTCAAGTGTCATATTACAAAATGCATTACGGTCTTTTAGAATCAAAACTTTTTATAATCTTGGCAACAAACATGTCATTGGAAAGGTCTGAGTCTCAGGATTTCATATTTGGTGGTTATTTTGAGATAGAAAATTCACAGAGAAATCTAGAGAAAAATTCCTTAAGCAAAATTCAAAGTAGTTTTGATGGCTCCCAGTGGCCGTTTGTGGTATGACGCCATAAATAGAATCTTACAGGAACTTCAAATTTGGAACATAACTTATTTAGACACAAGGCTTTAATTTTATACCAATTTTAGGGCAAAATTTGTTATGTAAAATATTTATAATAAATAAAATAAAATTAATATAGCACACTTTATTTACAGCACATTTAAAATGTATGCATTTAGCAGACACTTTTATCCAAAGCGTTTAAATTTCTATAACTTTTTGATACTTTTTTTATCTTTTCATTTTTTTATTTAAAAATAGACCAACCTTAGGTTTATATGCCAAAGTGTTCATAAATTAAAATGTAAGTTTAGGTAGTGCACTTTAATGCATATTCTTTTAAAAATGGGGGGTGATAGTCGAAGGGTTAATTTAATTAATGAATTTATTTTTACTTCCTGTGTGCTGTTTTTTTTTCAGTCCTAATATGCAATGAGTCATTATGATATTTTGTAAAATAACTGAAAAAGCTTGACCAGACAGTATTTTTGGCCGTTAATGCATGCTGTCCAGGATTGCAGCTCTGTAGGTTTTGAGACACTCTCTGCAGTATTACACAAGGTGAACGAACTCACCTGCAAACCTGATTTTGATCAGATCCAGGGGGTGTAACACCATTGTGGAAAGAACACCTCCACTGAGTCCGGCTGCAAGATTTTCATATTTGACGTGTTTAGAGAGTCGCATGAGGCTTGCAGTAACGGAAAGAGAAGAGCCTGAGGAGTCTGCAGCGACGGCAGCGTGTCTCTGCCTGGAGACGGCGACGGTCATGTTTGTTTACGTACTAGAGACGGACTCCCTGAGCAGCAAAAGGCCGTAAAATACACTTCCTGAGTGCAGACAACGACACATCAACGTGTTTTAAAAAAAAAAACATCAAGTAACCAAAACCCCTATTAAATTCAGCAACCACCTCTGGGCCATTTTTCTGCTCGCTGTTGTTCGTCTAAACTCGTACACTTCTTTCCACTGAGGAAGAAGGTAAACAACAGAGCGTGATGACGCAGATTGGTGGGCGGACCAACGTGCGTCGCAGCAGCCAATCGCCATCGGATATGGTGTGACGTCATTCAGCGATCAGACTCAGTTTTGAGGACGACAACTTATTACACTATATTTACTTTAACCTACTATTTATATATTTATAGTAACGTTAAATGTGCTATACATACTATTTTTACTATTCTACTATTCTATTCTAATAAAACACATAGTATAGTGTTGGAAAGGTTACTTTGGAAATGTATCTTAGGTTACAGATTACAGGTCACACTATTTAAAAGGCACTAAGTAGTGTAACGTTAACTATTTCAAATAATTTATTAAATTACTTTTCATTACTTTTCTAAGTTTGTTTTCAACTGTTAATAATTTTGAAACATTTAAAGCAGGCAGGATTAACCTGGCAGTGATTACTGTCAAACTTTCAGAATCCTTCATCACTTGAATTAAGATTATAATAATTAAATTTTAAAGCACAGCCTCCACAAAGTCAGACTTTAGCAGCTCTTTATACTATCACTCTGAGGTTAAATACAGATTTAAAATCATAAGATACAGTATAATAGTTAATAGCTACTAAAACAGGAAGCCCCTATCAAATAAGCATTTGTGCTATTCTGTATATTTAAAGTACTCATAAATTAATGAATTAATGAATATTCCCCCCTCGCACGACATGCAAAACCTGTTATTATTATTTTTAAACAGCAATCTGTGTGTGTGTGTGTGTGTGTGTGTGTGTGTGTGTTGGGGGGACGGGGGATACACCAGGGCACATTGGACACATTTCACAGTATTTATATTTGTCATTTCGACCTAAAGGTTTGTGATCTGTGTTGTAGCAAGAGCTGTAGTAGTACATCATAAAATGTGACTTCCTATGAATTTAAATTCAAAACTAAAATGATATTTTCTTTTCTTAATGGACTCATTTGAACTCCTTTACCCAGTATTTGCAACTCATGAAGCTGGTTGAAAGAAGGTGCTGAGTGAGTCAGTGCTGTGATCTATGCAAAAGGTGAAAGCTCAGATTTGATTTCCATTTTCATCATTATGATGTCTGTATTCTAAAATATTTAGGCGATGTTATAGATGTATACAACTATTCAAACATTACATATATAACATCACACCTGCTCCAAAGGTGATGCACATTTAGGTCTATTATTACATAAAATGTTATAAATTGAAAGGCAGTGTATCTGCAATAAAAATACATGTTATATGGTATTAGAAACCATCGTCAGTGATTATTGATGATTGTTTCTGATGGTAAAGAAATGAATTACACAGACAAGCCACTAACAGTATTCATCATCATAAAATCATATGATTGCATTATTCTGCTCAAGAGCACCTAAGTCGTGGTATTGAGAGTGGAGAGAGCACTGTACATGCACCCCCCCCCCCACAATTCCTGCCGGCCCGAGACTCGAACTCACAACCCTTTGATTGCGAGTCCGACTCTCTAACCATTAGGTCACGACCCCCCCCCCCCCCCCCCCACACACACACACACACACACACACACACACATATACATATATATTGTTACAAACACGTCAGGTTCCACCTCCACTCATTCACAACGCACACCCTAACCTGAGTACTGAGTACTGAGCACTTCCACCTGACCCTCATCATTACTCAATCACCTCGGCACCATAAATACCACACACACGCACTCAATCAGCGTCCGGTCTCGTTCGCGACAAGGTCTTACCTGTATGCTAACTCAAAGGACTAACTCTTCCTCTACTTACCTCTCTCCAGCGATTTTCCGAAGATCAAGATCCCCAGTGTGCGTGTGTGTGGTTCACCTCCCTCCTCTGACGTCTTCACCCAGCTCTCACGGATCCATTCATCACTCTACCCAACACTACCTGCTCCTCTGCTTGTGTCTATTAATAAACCCTTCTGTCTGTTACTCCTCAGCCTCCTGAGTGATCTGTAACAGAAGACCGGACCGACACCGCTAGGCACAAGCATGAGCCTCACGGACCCCTTTCAAGATCTGGTCGATGCACTCCGAAGAACACTCACGGCTACACCTGCATCCCCTACACCAGCGAGCACTTCCGTCAACGACGCCAGCACTTCCTCACCTTCCGTTCACGCTAGTCCCATGGCCCAGCCGGTGCCCTACTCTGGTTCGGTGGAGGAGTGCAGCAGTTTCCTCCTACAATGCTCACTGGTCCTGGAGATGCAACCGCACTTGTACCCCACCGAGAGATCCAAGGTAGCCTTTGTAATTTCTCAACTGCAAGGTAAAGCACTACTGTGGGCAGATTCAATATGGACTCAAAATAACCCAGTTATCCAGTCTTATTCCAGCTTCATCGACCATTTCCGAGAAGTTTTTGGCAGACCAGCTTGGGACTCTTCCATTGTTGAGAAGCTGTATAATCTCAAACAGGGAAAAATGTCTGTCAATGAATATGCCCTTCAGTTTAGGACTCTAGCGGCCTCCAGTGGATAGAACGAACAGGCTTTACTGACTACCTACCGTCAGGGATTGGAACCTCGAGTGTGGTTGCATCTCGCTGCATACGAGGACACCATGGCAACGCCGTCAGCCTGCCAAGTCCACACTATCACTGGCAAACCGTTAAGTAGAAGATGCGTGCATCATAGTGTGGGTCCCATTTCCCTCCAAACCGGACTACTCCATCATGAGGAAATCCATCTGCTGGTTCTGGAGGAATCCACCGCTGACGTGATTCTAGGGCGCCCGTGGTTAGAGCAGTACAATCCCGTAATCTCCTGGAAGAAAGGCGAAGTCCTGAAGTGGGGCAACGCCTGTTTCAAGAGCTGCATCTCAGGTTGTCCAGTTCCGGCCACACCTTCCCCTGAACCTCTTCCAGTTTGTTCCACTTCAACAGAGAGCCCAGTGGAAAACCAATCCATCGCCATCCCTACCTGTTACGCCCCCTTCAGTGACGTCTTCTGCCCCAAACGGGCTTCCAAGCTGCCTCCACACCGGCCTTGGGACTGTGCCATCGATCTGCTTCCGGGTGAACCAGTGCCTAAAGGAAGGATATACCCCCTATCCATTCCGGAGGAGAAGGCCATGGAGGAATACATCAAGGAGGCGCTGGCCCAGGGTTATATTCGTCCATCTACCTACCCTGCTGCTTCGAGTTTCTTCTTTGTGGAGAAAAAGGATGGAGGTTTAAGACCGTGCATTGATTATCGGGCTCTCAACAATATCACTGTCAAGTTCAGGTACCCACTTCCCCTCGTCCCAGCTGCCTTGGAACATCTCTGTGGTGCCACTGTTTTCACCAAGTTGGACCTCCGCAGCGCCTATAACCTCATCCGGATACGAGAGAGGGACGAGTGGAAAACAGCCTTCATAACCCCTACTGGCCACTATGAATACTGCGTGAAGTCGTATGGACTTGTTAACGCCCCCTCCATCTTCCAGGACTTCATCCATGAGGTGCTCCGGGAGTTCCTCCACAAGTTCGTCCTCGTCTACATAGACCAGACCACTCTCACCAGTCTCCTCCGTAACAAACCCAAATCTCTCTCCTGGACTCCTGCCTTTACGACCTCCCCACTCCTGGTTCATCCCAACCCCAACAGACCCTTCATCGTGGAAGTTGACGCCTCAACCACCGGATTGGGAGCGGTCCTTTCTCAGCAGCAGGGGAATCCCAGTCGCCTCCACCCATGCGCCTTCTTCTCCCGGAAACTCAACCCGGCGGAGGTCAACTATGATATCGGCAACCGGGAGTTGATGGCCATTAAGTTGGCCTTAGAAGAATGGAGGCATTGGTTGGAGGGGGCCAAACACCTCTTTCTGGTCCTCACAGATCATAATCTGTATCTTCGAGTGACCAAAAGATTAAATCCAAGACAAGCCCGCTGGGCGTTATTCTTCACCTGCTTCCACTTTACTACTGGTTCCGGGTAGTACCAACCCGGTCAGAAGGTCTGGCTGTCCACCCGGGACATCCGCTGGCGCCTGCCCTGCTGCAAGCTAAGTCCCAGATTCATTGGCCCATTCCTCCAGCAGATCAATCTGGTCACTTACAAACTCCAATTACCCCCTGAGTACCGGATTCACCCCACCTTCCATGTGTCTCTCCTTAAACCTCACCATCCTTCTGTCTTTCCCTCCACAGAACCTGGGCAAAACCGAAGCCCCCCCTCCACTCCTCCTAGACGACGGCGCGGCCTTTGAAGTTAGTGACATCCTGGACTCCCGGCGGCGTGGTGGACAACTGGAATATCTAGTGGACTGGGAAGGATACAGTCCAGAGGAACGTTCCTGGGTCCCACGCAACGATATCCTGGATCCTAACTTACTCAACAGCTTCCACTCCAATCATCCTGACCGACCAGCTCCCAGGGGAAGAGGACGTCCACCACATCGTTGGGGTCCTCGGCCCTCAGGAGCGGGCCGTGGGGAGGGGGGTACTGTTACAAACACGCCAGGTCCCACCTCCACTCATTCACAATGCACGCCCTCACCTGAGTACTGAGCACTTCCACCTGACCCTCATCATTACCCAATCACCTCGGCATCATAAATACCACACACACGCACTCAATCAGCGTCCGGTCTCGTTCGCGACAAGGTCTTACCTGTATGCTAACTCAAAGGACTAACTCTTCCTCTACTTACCTCTCTCCAGCGATTCTCCGAAGATCAAGATCCCCAGTGTGCGTGTGTGTGGTTCACCTCCCTCCTCTGACGTCTTCACCCAGCTCTCACGGATCCATTCATCACTCTACCCAACACTACCGGCTCCTCTGCTTGTGTCTATTAATAAACCCTTCTGTCTGTTACTCCTCAGCCTCCCGAGTGATATATATATATATATATATATATATATTAGGATTCTTCTATGAAAAAAGAACTGCATTTATTTTATTTAGAAACCTTTTATAATTTTAAACGCATTCACTGTTACTTTTGAGAGTTTCTTGCTGAATAATAATAAATAATAATAATAAAAAACAACATGCTGGCCCTAAGCTTTTGAACCATGGTGTAAATGTGATTAATGTAGGCTTAACATATAATGCCGCTAATTGAACGCTAAAATATTAAACATTTAATTTATAATCTGTCACTCAGTTAATACTTAGTTTTGGGTTATGCATTTTAGTTTCGTAATGCCTTTCCAAGAACACATTAATGATTTGCCAAATGGCATTATGTAGAGCTCTGAGGAGGGGAAGAAAAAAAGGAATTTAAATTAATAAACAGCGCTTTTAATTCACACTAGTCTGTGACATATGAAAAATTATAAGCAAGAAAAAAAATCTGGCTGATGGATTGTCACCACAGTGTATAATCATGTCAATGCTCATGTCAATGAATGTGTCCGGGAGCGCGCACTTCCACCTCCCCCGCCCGCGCACCCGGCCCATCTGATCTTTGTCCTACGTAAGACCGAAGCTCCGCCTCGCTCTCCTATCGGACCGTTTCCCCTACCGCATCCATTTTTTGTGCATTCAAGAAATCTCTTGGAGTTAGCAGCGGCGGCGGCGGCATCCAGGAGAGGGTCGCTGGGAAGGCGTCTGCCGATTACCGCAATAAGGGATCGCGCGCCCTACCATTGGACGATGCGCGAGAGCTCTCCGCAAGCGGCAGCAGCCATGGGTTAGACTGCATTCACCATGATTTCGAAATAAAAGGCAAGCGCCCGTTTTATCTCCACACACATTCGACAGGCACTTGGGATGCCCTCGGCTCCCGGAAACGCGAGAAGCCAAAGGGCTTTCTCACACCTTATTCTCAGAAGATGCTCGTTTTTTCATAAACTACGTTATGCACACGCGTTTCCCATGCTGTCACTGGGTTATATCGATTATAGCTAATAATGTACCTCTGGATCTTCCATGCGCACATACACCGGCAGGGTGTGAAGGTGTTACAGATGAGCTAATGTGTTATTATAAAACCATTAGTTGTCTGCTCTCTTCAGCATCACAATGTCATTCAGATGAGATTAGTACAGCTATGCATCCCATAAACACAAACATTATATAGCGAGAGCACGTGTGTAGGCTGCATGGGGTCTCTGCAGATGTACTTAAGGTTCATGTATCGCTCTTTCAGCAGCATCTACACCTGAAATGTCAGCTCGGGGGGCCCCGGCCGCGTCCCCTGCGGCCCCCGCTCCGCCGGACCTGAGCCACCTCACCGAGGAGGAGAGGAAGATCATCCTCTCGGTCATGGAGCGACAGAAGAAAGAGGAGGAGAAGGAGCAGTCCATGCTGAAGTAAGCTTGTGTTCAGCACTCTTAATAAGGGGTGAGGAGGGCTCTACGCGGGCTCCCTGTCATTTTCAGCATGACTGTCTCTTGAAATTTAATACGTCTGCTTACGTAGACTGTCAATATTACGCTGTTGTTGACACGAGCTCGGACAAAACGCCCGGGTTAACCGTGAGAGGGGTCGATGTCACGCGCCTGGCGGCTTTGCATCGCTCGTGCCGCTTGTGTTGATGTAGTATCTCGCCTCACTTGTGCTCAGGCTCTGGTGGGTTGGGTTGGCTGAGGGCGCCATCTTCGCTAAAAATCCCGTCAGATATTACTACACGTTTTAATGCGTGCTGTGTCGAACAGATCAGACGTTAAACATTAACGCCACGCATTTGCGCGATTGCGGTTGCCGTGGCGCGGTGTTTTCAGCACCACGGCGCTGTCCAGTGACTTCCCGTGTGCCTGCTCGTGTTTGCTTGACATGCCTTGTTAATTGCAACGGTGCAACTGTTTTTCTTGCATGTACAGAGATAGCTGTCATGATATCAAGCAGTGAAAGCAGTGTGCTGCATGGTGACATGCTATACTTCCATTCTGTCTGAAACATTTTTGTATAATTGCTAAATATATGTATACTAGTTTAATACAAATTATGGTTGCACTTTATTTTACAGTACATGCACTTAGCTGTACTTACATTGTACTTAACTAAAAAAGTACTAGTAGATAATACTACATTTAGGTTAGGTCTAGGGGTAGGTTCAGGGTGAGTACCTAGTTGTATTACAAATTATATTAATATCATAAAAATATATAATTTAGAAAAATTTATTTTTTTATGGTGTGAAATTAGGATATATGCACTGTTCTGCACTATTTAATATATATATATTTTGGATTTATAAATTTTTTATGTCATGAAACAAAAGATTCTGCATTATTTCTAGGTTACTAGTCAAATGTAAGCAATTGTATTATTAACGATATTGGTTAAAAAGTCGAAATTATTTGCACTTATTGAGTCAAAAAATATTGTTTTTGTAGCATAACACAAATTTCAGTACATATAATATTACCAGCATGAAAAATAACAAGCATGGATTGGAAAATATCCATTTTGTTTTAATGCAGCATTTTATCTGCATGAGCTCCGCTAGTTTGTATTAAACCTGATAATCATTTTTCTATCTTTGGGAAAGATTCAAAAGATCATTTTGTACTTCAAAGGAATCAAGAACATCTGAGCCTCTGTTGAAAGAGTCACATGATCATGAAGTACTCAGAACCTGGAGTCCACTGTGTTATAGTCATCTGGTATATATAATCAGTGCTACTCACTAGATCTTGCTTTTTTATATACTATAGAGACAAACTGAATGCTGAGAATTGATGGTTTTATCCATATGCATCCACATATTGCTCAAGGCACTGGAAAGATTTTGAAATATTTATTTAAACTATCGCATAACTAAGCATCTGTTTATCTAGCCGTCTTGTGCCCTGGTTCTGCTTCTTGTCATTAATATTTGCTCTCAGATGCAGTGGGCTCTGTGTTTAGGGAGAGCAGGCATATTATTTACTGGAGTGGCCCAGTTGGCTCCAAGTTTTGAGGCTGAACTGAACCCAGTGAACCTCCAGTGCTGTGCCAGTGCTCCGCTCACGTCTGTTTGCAGGCCACCTGACCAGCATCACTGCCAAACAGCGTGAGCTACACCTCTGCCACGTGCCTGTGTGTTGATAAAGACCTGACACTATTCTCTTGTGAAATAACAAACGGTAAATTATTACCATATCATACTGATTTCTGAAGGATCATGTGACACCGAAGACTGGAGTAATGATGCTGAAAATTCATAATTACTTTTTTTTACTGTGTTTTTAAACAAATAAATGCAACCTTGGTGAGCATAAGAGACTTTTTTTTATCATTACAGAATCTTGCCAACCCAAACTTTTGAACAGTATGTGTGCATATACTTCCACTCCAAATCATCTGTTCAGACCGGTGTTGTGTTGAAAGTATAACAGGCCATTGACAGTTTAAAAATCAATGCGTTTACTGCCAGACTCAAACACAGCAAAGTAACTACTGAGCATGAGCATGGTGTGAAAACATTACGTGTTTGAAAGCATGTTGTGCACTTTGAACACATTTCAATCTTAAGTGAGATTTTCTAAATATTCCACTTGAGTAGTTACTATATTTACATGTACATTAATTTATTAGCAGGCACCTTTATCCAAAGCGACATGGATAAATGTGGAATATAGCAAGCTGTTGTATTAGTATGTGATTTCAGTTTATTTTACATTATGTGCACTTACATATAATGACAGTGTACTTATCTAAGAAAGTACTGGATAATTGACCTACATGGGTTAAGGTTAGGTTCAGGGTTAGTAGCTAGTTACCCGGAATTACAATAATAAGCACATAGAACGCATATACATGCTGAACAGAACTGTAAAATAAAGTGTTACCATGATTTATCTCTTAATTGTGCTAATAGCATCATTACTCTTGCTTATACTTTAGGTTAGCATTTTCATAATAGTATTTTACAGTGTCCTTGTTACATGTTACATGCACTTGCTATAGTAATAACAATACATTATGCGTAATTACATGCAACTAACATACAACTTAACCCTCATCCTAAGCCTAAACATATAGTAAGTGCATGTAGTTAAGTTAACCAAGGACGTCTTAAAAACAAAACAAACAAAAAAAACCTTAAATAATTTCCTGAATATAGGAAATGAAAGTTAAAACAGTTCAACTTTTAAAACCTTTGCATTTAGTTTTAGAGATTCCTTCTCATATTCCAGTTGATTGTGCAGAGTCAGCTATAAGCTATTCATAGGTTGCCTTGAGTATGAACAAACGACTCTTTCAAAACTTTGCTGCATGTTTCCTGTCCCGCTGGAGCATGCAGTGGTTAAGTGTCTGACCCAAGGGCACAGCGTCTGAATTGGCTTCTTTACACATCTGAGCTGCAGTTTGAATGGACTGCATGTCTTCTTGATTGTGTCACAAAGTGATGTAACACCCAAAGACAGATTTAAGAGCGACATGCCTTTGGGTATTCCTCTAGACAGCACACAGAGTGAGTGCAGCGTTTAAGAATTAGGGAATGTTGTGCCTCTTGTGCAGTGATGTCATTCAGCTGCTCTGTGATTGGCTGCCTGGTTAGATACACATACAGTAGCTACTTAATGAATTTGCTTAATGAACATTTGCAGTATGCAATCCATTTATGGATAATAAAGGCTGTGTTTATATTCATTTGCTTTATGATTGGCTATTTGATCTTTTGCTTTAAATGGTCCGTGCTCGCTTGACAAACATCAGAGTAAAGCCACAAGGCATATTCTATTCACAGTCTATTGAAACATCATAACACAACATGCTATCGCACGAAGTTGACATAACCCCGATTCCCTCAACAGGATTTCTACATTGACTTTTGGATTAATGCATATAATAAAATCTGTGACCAACACAAGTTGCTGAATCTTGCATGTTTTGTTCTTCATGATAAAGACAGCTAAACGTAGGCTAGAAACAAACTACAATACATTCACCTGGGAATTAAAAGGTTCTATCTGCATTCAAAGTGTTTTTAGAGATTTTGAGCTTCAAAGTTTTTGCATTCCATTCGATTGTGCAGATAGACGCTTTTTGTTTTTAACCACTTCAGCTGTTATTTTGATTTTTTGAGAATTAGGCATATGCAATATTGGACCCACCGGTGGGTCCCCAGAGTTGATGTGGTTAAATAAAAAGTTCCAAAACTTACAATTCTATTTAATTATCATATTTAAATGATGTAATCATTGCGAGTTATAAAGTTTGAATTGTGAGAAAGTAGCCTCAGAATTAGACTTTATAATTCACAATTGCGAGTTTACATCATGCAATTCTGAGAAAAAAAGTCTGAATTGTGATATAAAGAGTCACTTTTTTCTCCCCATTCCATATTATCCATAGTTTCCCCCTAGAATTCTGAATAAATATTGGTAGTTCCAGTTTCAGAATTTGCGAAAGTTGATATCCTCTGTATCAAATACATTACAACATCAAACTGTGCTTAATAATGGTAAGTAACACTTTATATTGATAACGCACTTTAGACATTCTACTAACTATAAGTATCTTTGAAACTCCATGTCAACAAGCACTCATTAGAGTATTAGGAGACTGAATATCTGCTCACACTATTATTCTACTATCCATAACAGTCTACTAGTATACTAAGGAGAGTTAGTTGATGAAGTAACTAATAACTGGACATTTTGGAGAACCATTCATATTGCACTGCATAAAACTCATGCTAAAATCCCTTCTTCACAATGTTTACGATGTCTGGATCACTCTCACAACACACTCTTAATATCTCCATAATATATGAATGAGCTGCTGATCTTTGCTGAAAAAGTTGCCCTGTGTATCTTCAGTCTATGAGCCGTGCTACAGTGGTGTGACTCTCTGTGTCTGAGCTGCATTAGGACTTTAGAAGCGCTGCGGCTGATTGGCTGATCACAGTTTGTAATCTCTTTATGTGTTTAGAGAGACACAGTGTTTAGCTGGACAAACCTACTGTACACTGGGGCTTCCACTGCACAACACAAAGGACTGGACTTCTCTCTGACCATAAACTATTTCCTTATGACAGTCCAGGAATTTCATTTCCACCCTGTTATGCTGTAAACACATCTCTGTGTTGGCGCTTTTATTAGAGCTCAGTCTCGAGTAATGAGTCTTATGTCAGATCTGTTGTGTGAAGACGTTGTGTAACAGGATTTACACTTATAGTAACCTATCCTCATTGGCTCTGCCTTAACAAAGTTGCTGTGTGTGTGTGTGTATATATATATATAGTGTACTACTTTTCACTGTATATATATAACAGTACAGTAATTGCATTTTTTTCAGTTGCATGTAGTTGTTATATATTTTTGAACACAGTTTATTATTAAATTTACTATTATACTATTATTAAAAGATTTCAAATGGTACTATTCTACATTAGAGTCCAGATATGGTCTTTAAAACTAAACAAACAAACGAACAAACAATAATAATAATAATAATGATAAAAATATATTTTAAAAATATATTATGTAAGTTTGAACAAATAATAATAATTATAATAAGACCAAATAATAATAATAAAATATTGTATATTAAAAAATTGCCAGAACTTTGATGTTTAAAAAAAATATGTTACAGCAACATGTTAATACCTGAATGTAAATTTACAGGGAAATAATGTGTATTTCATTAACTGATTAATTTTCCAATTAAGGATGCTTTAGAAGGATGTACCTTTATAATATACTGACAACTACTATAGAAATACAAGAGAAAGTTGAGAAAGTCACAATGCAAGTTTATCACAAGCTGAAATAAAAACGAATATATAGGTGCACATAATGTCATACACGCACAGACACAAAAAACATAACATTCTAATGTACTAACTGATAAGAAAAAGAAAAAACATTATATAATTGAATCTGTGAATGTGAGCTGTCACAGATAATTCTGGCAATGCAATGCAACCGAAAAGTTTCTGAAACGTGCCGTTAGATTTATTAGTTTTTCACCATAGTAAGGAAACTTACTGTTAAAACAAATTATAGATTTTTTACCAAAGCATTTTTACAGTCTATTACTGTTAAATTACAAATATTTTTAATAGCCATGAGAAAGAAATAACTAGTTTATTCATTAATGTGGAAGGCCACATCAGGCACATTGCATTGTGGGATCTGATAGTTCATGCGGTGCATCCTGGTTGTATACTGCATTATGGGGATTGCATGCAGAAAATTGCGGAAATAGTGAGAACAGTATGGTTGTGTGCTAACTGTTTGCTAGGCATTGTGGGTACGGAGATCAGTGGATCTCAAGTTAAAATGATGTTGGTAAATTTGAGTTCTCAGCGATGTGTTAATTGTACAGTATATTTAGGTCTGGTGTGGTTTGCTAATTAACATTAGTGGTATTCTATCTACACAGAAGGTCTTTAGATTAAAGATTAATATTATAGCACATTACATGAAATACTAAATGTCACATATAGGGCAAAACCGTTCTGTTTCTCTCATTATGTATGATTTAATATCTTTATGTTAAAATGTTTCATTAAATGAATTTCATATTCATGTTGGTTTATGTATTTTTGTATTTTCTGTTTATTTTTATAATCATCTACTTATTTATTAGGGCTGCCGGCAGATTTATCTTATAATTTCCTGGAGTTACTTCTTCCCAGATATGGAAACTGATTAATTTTCTATCAAAATACAAGCAAGGCAAGGCAAGGTTATTTATATAGCATGAAATCTCCAGCTCATCTAGCATCTGAACCCCTGGAGAAACACCAACCATCCACATTTCATACTTCAAAAGTTTGATGATTAAATTAGCAAATTTACATTAGCCTTAGCAAACGTATAATTCTTCAAGCGATAGTTCATCCGAAAATGAAAATGACCCCATGATTTACTCACCCTCAAGCCATCCTAAGTGTATATGAGTTTATTCTCTCGGATGAATACAGTTGGAGTTATATTAAAAATGTCCTGGCTGAATGGTGGTCAAGATATTGAAGCAAAATAAAGTGCATCCGTCCATCATAAAATAAGTCCACACAGCTCTAGGGGTGAATAAAGGCCTTCTGAAGCGAATCAATGCGTTTGTGTAAGAGATGACTGTTTATAAAGTTTTAAATATGGATTTGTCCATCGATTCACTTCAGAAGGCCTTTATTAACCCCCCAGAGCCATGTGAAGCACTTTTTATATTGCACTCACAGAAATATTTCTGCCAAAATTTAAGATTTATGTAATTTTATTACATAACAAATTCCCATTTATATTTTTTTCATAATTTTAACACAAATCTACCAAATAAACTTTATACGATTTATTTTCATTAGGATAATAAAACCTATTTATTTTAAATGCATAATCCTCAGGGTTTATGTAATTAGTTTATGTAAAGTGTAATTATTCTTAATTAATAATAAAAAGTTTATTTATTTAAAATACATAAAGTTTATTGTATAAATTGCATAATAATTAAGAGAACTAAATCAGGATGATTAAAAAAGTTAAATAACATTTATTTGAATCATGTTTAATGTATGCTTATATACTAAACCAAATTAAACAATGCATCACATTTATGCAATTGTTTCCCCATCTTATAATAAAAAATAGAATTAGACAAACACAAAAACAACTCTATTAGGTTATTTGTGAACTTACCCACTGTGCAAAGTTACGTCCAGTGGACGTCTTTTTATGTCTTTGCAGACGTTGAAAAGACGTCCACTGAGGAGCCAGAATGAAAGTTTTTATGACGTCTTTTTTCGACGTCTTCTGTACGTCCAATTTAGACGTTCACAGAACCTCCTTACAAGGTTAAAAACTAGTTCATAAGTGGTCAGCGGAAATATTTCAACATCATTTAAGGTTCATTTAGACATCATTTATACTGTTTCTGGACCAAATCAACACTCTCAGGATGCGTTAGATTTAGACTCATGTTATTTCAATGTAATTTCCAGACACTGTGTTTGTCCTAAAATCAAGAAAATAAAATAATTTTCAAATTATAAAATTTGAAAATAAAATAAAATTTTGGGTGAAATATTTCTGTGAGTGTGGATGGATGCACTTTTTTGGGCTTCAAAATCTCAACACCCATTCACTGCCATTTTAAAGCATGGATTAGCCTGTAAACTCTGATTGTATTTGTCTGAAAGAAGAAAGTAATTTACACCTATCCTGGCTTGAGGGTGAGTAAATCATGGGGTAATTTTAATTTCTGGGTGAACTATCCCTTTAAGTGTCTTTCAAATCATGCTAAAATGACAATAAATTGCATGAAATGTAATGTTATCCATACAATAGTAGTAATACAATAATAAATATGTAATATTTAATAAGTTGACATTAATTTGGCAGCCCTAATATTTATTTATTTACTATTTTTAGTTTTCTGACTTAATTATGCCATGATTCCATTTGTCTCTGCTTCCTCAGTGTTTGATTTAGTCTCTCGTTTTGCCTGTGTGTGCGCTGAGCTGTTGAACATGTCTTTTTAGGGAACCTCCTAAAGAAGACACAAAGGCTCAGCCAGCTCAGTGAGTACAAGACAACTCTTCCAGCGTACTTTGAGCTCTCAACCTTCCTCTTCCACCCTTTGCTGTCTGTGACACATACCTGGGATCAGTTATTGGGCTCTATGATGTCCTGTAGTTGGTACACTTGTATAGCATCACCTCTACTTTTCTTAATACAATGCCCCCCCCCCCCCCTTACTGACCCTGTTATCCATTCAGTAGCACACTCGTATTGCTCTAGTGATCCATGTGTACATGTCAGCTTCTCCTCCACAATGCTCCAGTAATACAGCATTACTCTCCTCTTGTGATTCAGACTCAGCTGTTGTCTTATTGTGTCTTCTTTCTCCTCTCTCAGTCCTAATGCTGCTGTTTCTCCGATCACTCATCTCTCTTTAGTCAATTCTAATGCATTACTCTCTGGTTTGTCAGCGAAACTATGTGAGCATCCTTCAAACAAGATCAGTTTACTTAAGTTAAAAAGACATAAGACTTGTTTTAAGAGACTATATATTTAACAAAGATATTTGGATTTATAATATACCTTAGTAAATTTAATTTATTTTTAAAACAAAATAACAAAAACAATTATCTAAAAAGTTTAATGTCTGTTGTTCTGAGGTACATGTTTTAAGGGTGTTTATATATATATATATATATTATTATTATTATTATTATTATTATTTTGCAGTGTAAAAATTGAATTATTTATAAAGTTAAAGTTATTTTTGTGGAACCCTTTAAATTTTTTTTCAGCTAACCCTTTTGGTCAATTAATGCATCCTTGCTAAATAAAAATGATTTCATTCATTCATAAATACATACATACATACATAATCTTATTAACTTTCAAACATTGATAGTCTATTCAAAATTATACTTAACCAGTTTGACTTTCTCTTTGTAACGCTAATGAAATATTATATGTAAGCTGAAAAAGAGCAGCGTAAAGTGTCTGTTCAACATCCCCTTTTGTGCTCAGGTTTGCAGTGACATGAAGGATGAATTAATGATGAATTTAAATTATCTGATCAACTATCTCTTTAAATACTAAAATGAACAGCTAGAAGATTCAACATACACACTTACAAACATTTGCAATCAAGAATTACTGCACAAAATGTTTTGGGATTCCTTGGTGTCGTCCTACCAAATGTGAAGAGTTAGAGGAAGAGAGAGAAACACATCCCTCGGTTCTTGCCACTTGATGTTGCTGTGCTTGTCTGAACAGGTGGAACCCTTTCAGTGGAATCACTGAGCTGGTTAGTAATGTTCTTCAGCCCCAGTCAAAATCCCCCAGTGAGGAGCAGCCGAAGCCGTAAGTACAGATCAGGACGTTCAGTTTATACTGCTGAAAGAAGATCGATTAAAGGAATAGTTCACCCAAAAATGAAATTAGCTGAAAATGTACTCACCCTCAGGCTATCCAAGATGAAGATGAGTTTAATTCTTCATTAGAACAGATTTAAAGAAATTAAGCATTTCATCACTTGTTCACCAATGGATGCTCTGCAGTGTATGGGTGCCGTCAGAATCAGAGTCCAAACAGCTGATAAAACATCACAATAATCCACACCACTCCAGTCCATCAATTAAGAACATGTGAAGTGAAAAGCTGCGTGTTTGTAAGAAACAAATCCATCATATAGGTATTTCAAATATATTTATATATAGTAAATAACAGTATTGATGATTACCAGTTAGTTAGTTAGTTATTTGACCAATACATGACAACATTTTTAGTTTAAAGTTTTTGACAGATTCCTAAAATATTTGTTTAACATATGTTTTCATTATTATGACAGGTGGTCAAATACATTTGTTAAGCAACTTAATGTTTTTATTTTATATATATATATATTATCTGTGTATGTGTGTGTGTGTGTGTGTGTGTGTGTGTGTGTGATCAGGGTGAAGTAGGAAAAAATAGACCCTATTTAAAAGTGCACTAATTTACTTTCCTCCTTGAACAACCAATCACAGTCTTCAAACGAGCGTGTCATGCCTAGCAACGGGGTTGGCCCCCGCCTCCTCACTAAGATGAACATTTTTGTCTTTCCTCACTGAGAGAATCACTCTAGCTCTCTGACAGGATTCTTGGAAGCTTTGGGAATACAGGCCCTGTCATTGCTTACGAGACATTACTGTCGCTACAGCTAATCGAGCGCAGAGAAAATAACTGGCTGAGGGCGGAGATATGCTAATAGGAGACAGTCTGTTAGGGGTTGTGGGTGGGGCTTGAGCAGTATGATGTCATACTAATCAGAAAATCAGAACGACTTGATTATTGAGACTGTTTAGGATTTTTGGGGATTTAAAAGGATGTGGAATGGATTCTTATTGTAGGGTGGTTGTGTCCACACAGTGCTAAGACACATTTATAATCCAAACACCATGTACAATTGAATTTTGCATCACTTTAATTGACGGACTGGACTGGAGTGGTGTGGATTACTTGTGGATTATTGTGATGTATTTATCAGCTGTTTGGACTCTCATTCTGACGGCACCCATTCACTGCAGAGGATGCATTGGTGAGCAAATGATGCAATGCTACATTTCTCTAAATCTTTTCCCATGAAGAAACAAACCCATCTACGTCTTAAGTAGCCTGAGGCTGAGTACACTGTACGCAAATTTTCATTTTTGGTGAACAATTTCTTTAACCCAGTTGGGTCAAGCAAAACTGGAGTGCTGCTCTTGTGGGTCTGACCCCATATATAGTGAATGAGCTGTCACTATAATTATACTGCAAAAGAAATTAGGAATGCATTATATCTTCTCATAAATAAATATCTGCAGATTCCTTGTTAAATCTGCTTGTTTGTCATGTGTTTGAATGCTTTATATTTTCTAAAGGTGTGAAACAGAATAGATCAGTATTATGGTGCATCATAATTATTCATGGGATCATTCTATGCATTATAAGGTGCATTACAATTTATGCACTAAAAATATGTTTATAATGCATTATATATAAAATCTTCATTTAAAGTGTTACCAAGAAATGCTCAAAAGTACCCATGGCTGAATTTGCAGGGCATATCATGTGAAAGGTACCATGTGCACATATATAGTTAAAAACATTGCCAACCGTATGTGTGTACTAAAGATTTTATGCTTGAATGGACTGTCGTGTCAATCTACTAAATTGTAGATCATCACAACACGCTCAGTCCATTAGACACGCATGACCAGTGACATATATTCATATCCTCCTGCGGATAGACAGTGTCGGATCGTTTCAGTGTGAACGCCATTGATTTTCTGGGACTCAAACTGAATGTCATGATGTGTAGTGCATGTACAGTAAAACCCGTCCCTGTCACATACTTCACTGCTCCATGCGACTTTAAAACAATGAAAAACGCCCTCCAGATCAATAAAGTGTTTTCTCGGGATAGATTATTGATCGAGTCTGTCTGCATTAGGTTTGGATCTTGTCAAACCGGCACACTCTCTCATCCCCGTGTCTTATTAAAGTATTAGACGCATCCTATCAGGGGTTACAGTCTCGATTCAATATGGTTCGACTGATGAATGTAGATTAGGAATAGGAGTGTCAAGCCTATTATATTAAAGCAATTACTAGTGAATAAAGTACTTAAGTCATGTTTACATGCCCAGTGGTCTCTTAAAACACAAAGAAGCACAACACTCATGTACCAGACAATTACCTTGTTTTATACACTCTCAGAAAAAAAGTAAAAAATCAAAAGGTACTTACTGATGTACTAACATACATCTTTTAGGAGCTGATGAGGTACAAAACGTGAACTTTTTGAAAAGGTAGCGCCCTGTGACAGCTGTTGTGCCTTGTACTATTTGCACTTGAATCCAGTACGAATTAGTGTTATTTTAGTAAGATTAATCGACTATTATACTATTTATTCATATTTGGATTAGCTTTTATTTTTATTTTTCAGTTTTCATTTTAATTTTGACATTTTTAGTAGTTCGGTTTTTTTATGTGCTTTTGTAATTTTTATACATTTTTCTTATACATTTTCATTATACATTTATAACTTATTTCAGTTTAAACTTTATGTAAAGGCAACAATTGGTCCTTCTTTAAGTTTATCACCTGACATTTATATTTTATTTATTTCAGCTTTATTCGCTGGACAGCTTTCAGCTATAATATACATCATACAACAGGAAAAGTATAGCTAGTTGTTAAACCTGAGAAAACATCTATTTTATATTTTGATGAATTTGTATGATTTGTACTATTTTATGCGTATGAGAAGAAAAATAAAGTATGACATTTAGAAAAAAAAGCATGCATTAAGGTCCATCTCTAAACTTAGTCAATTGTATGAATAATCATACAAATTCACAAGTCGTTTTTAAATAGATGGTGCTTTTGACTTGTTTTGACCTGTCTTTCATGAACAAAAGTAATGTTTTCTTGAAGTTATATACTTCTTTTCACAAGATTTCACAATCATTTCTGCCAAGTATCACACTCTATTATCACATCCTATTTGTGGAAAATCTTTTTTTTTATTTTTCAGGATATGCTGAACATGACAGCACTCGGGTGGCTGCATTATAAATGTCATTTCCTGATGAGTTTTGCACATTTGTTAATTAACAGGTGTCACACCTGTCACAACACAAACTCAGACTGATCCAGGAGCAGCTCTTCACACCTGAGTGTAAATCATGTCCGTCTCTGCTCTCCACAGGAAGCTGCACCAGCAGTTTGAGATGTACAAGGACCAGGTGAAGAAGATCGGAGAGGAGGCTCCGAAGAACCCGGAGCAGAAGGGAGACTCGCCCACCTGTGGGATCTGCCACAAAACCAAGTTTGCTGATGGCTGTGGCCGTGTCTGTTCTTATTGCCAAACCAAGTTCTGCGCGCGCTGTGGAGGACGCGTCTCCCTCCGCTCCAACAAAGTACGTCTGATTCCTTCTCTCTCACATAAAGACCTCATTTCTGTGGCCCTGTGTCTGTATGCTGTATTTCTACATCTTTCATGCTGTATCTGGACTTGGCAGCTTTTGATCTCGCAGTAAGTTAGCCATTTAATCTTGTGACCACAAGAGGGTGCTGAAATATAAGAAGAAAACAAAGCCCCCACATTATTCTGAGTGTCTATGTGCTGCTGCTGTCTGCCTCCACAGCTCCTCATCTCATGTATGAACAAACTATATGACAGATCATAAATATACAGAGCTACTTACAAATTGTAGTCCGTTGCTGATTCCAAACCACGTGACAAAGTTTCTGGCTATGTTTGCGGTCACCACCTATTTGACTAAATGCCACTTAAAACAAGTGTCTGTAAGAAGACTTCAAAATCTGGACATTTTAAGGGAAAGAGATTTTTTCTAACTTTTACTTAATTGTAATTTTTTTCAATTGAGAGTCATTTAATCGGATGTAACTTGCGTGTTTATGCCAAAATTCATAGTATTACTCGTTTTGGGGTGCTGATTTTAAAAGCAGTACATGTTTTTCCGTGCCTGACCCTGATTTCACTGTTAGAATCATGGCCAGTGACAGAAGAAAATACAAACATGAGCCAGATGTTTTCTGCTACATCTGCTACATCTAGGTGTTTTACTACATCCAAAACGCTACGGAAAATTCAAGATTGTGTAGTTATTTGACATTTAATTGAGTATGTGAACATATTTTTCCACTCCTTTGCAGATCATAAGTTAAGTTATATATATTAAATACAGAACCTATTACATTTGACTGCTTTTGTTATTTTGATAAATGCATTAAAGCTGATACATATATTTAATCAGACTAATCCTGACAAACGATTAATAGCGATTAATCACATCCAAAATAAAATATATGTACTGTATATAGTGTGTATATTTATTATGTATATATAAATATACACACACATATATAAGAAAAATGTGTTATATTTTTATATTAAATATATATATATATATATATATATAAATGTATTTATTTAGTATATATTTTCAAAATATATACTGTATGAGTATGTGTGTGTGTGTGTGTGTGTGTATATATATATATATTCATAATAAATATACACAGTACACACATGTATATTATGTACACAAAAACATTTATTTTGGATGTGATTAGTTTCGATTAATCATTTGACAGCACAAAATCAGACAAGTATTCATTCTTATTTTGTGTAAAATAGTATGTGATGGAAAGGTTTTATCATTTCATTTGGAAATATTATGTCTTTTTCGCAATCCAGCAGCACTAGTCTTAGTTATTTTTTTTGAAAGAAACCAGTACAGGCTGTTCAGTTCTGTTTCCACTAGTGGGCATCTTCTCCCATTAAACTGCACACAGTGATTCAGGCCTTTCCTCTGTTTCAAACACCTAATATCAATGTTTTTGTCTGACTGCAGTTTTGTCTTACAGTAGTCAGAAAACCATTGAAGTTTAGACTTGAATACATGGATCTATACTAATATTACAGTACGTTTCCTTCTGTTCCTCTCTTTTTCTTTTTTAATCTCTTGATCCCGTTCCATTTCATCACGCTCTCACTTCCTCACACAAATGTACAGCAGAGGGACAATTTGTTCTGCAGCTTCTCATGTTCTTAGTGTTTATTTTATCTTTATGGTTTTTTCATTATGTTTAAATTCTCACAAGCCCTTTTATCATGGACCATTAATGTTGTAAAAGTTGAATTATAATGACAATCAGATGTATCCAAAAATAATGTACTTAATTTCACATGCTGCTGGCAGATTATTGTCCCATTACAATGAAAGAAAATGAAACATTTAGGACTATTCACATATTTATACTACCATTATTTATACAATATATTTACATTACTGTTCAAAAGTTTGTGGTTGGTTCGAATTTTCTAATGTTTTTGAAAAAAGTCTCCTTATACAATAAAAATAGTAATATTGTGAAATATTATTACAGATCAAAATAATGTTCTCTATGTGAATATATGTTAAAAAGTAATTTATTCCTGTGATGATAGCTGTATTTCCAGCATCATTCCTCCAGTCTTCAGTGTCACATGATCTTCAGAAATCAGTATGATATGATGATTTGCTGCTCAAGAAATATTTATTATTATTATAAGTGCTGAAAAGTTGTCATGCTTGATATTTTTGTTTAAACCATTATATTTTGTTCAGGTTTTTATTTATTTATTTATTGGTTTGAAAAGAATGTTAATTTGAAATAAGAAATATTTTGTGACATTTGTCACTTTTGATCACATTAATGTGCCTCGCTGAATAAAATTATGAATTTGAAGTGAATTTTTTTTAAAAATCACACTGACTCCAAACTTTTGAATGAAAGCATGTGTATGTGTGTGTGTGTATATATATATATATATATATATGCATTTTTTATAAATTTTAATTATTTTTATGATATTTAAGCACATTTTATCCCCCCCCCCCCAAAAAAAACACATTTAATTCTGAGAACACATTATTTGATATAATGCCTTTAATGCTGACTTATACATTTTTTTTACAATAATAATAATGATAATACAAAAATCAGTATTTAAGTATACTTTAAAAAAAAGTATACGTTTTACAAAAGTATACAATTGAGACTCATATAGTTGAGACATTTGATTTGACACGTGCACTAAAGTAACTGACTGAACATCAAAGAGGAAAGCGATTCACCGAACAGGCTTCATATCACTGGCATAATTTCCAATAACTCATTCAAACAAGTGTCTCTTTATTTAATATTGTGAAAACAGATCCTGAGCTTGTTTGTCGATGTAGATGTACACACTAGCTCACCTCACACAGCTGCTTCAGCCAGACAGTTGCTTTCAGTGAATGGAGATTATTTACATCTTAATTTGTCGGCCGCCTGTGCTCTCTACCCTCGGAGGAGCTGAAGAATGTGGAAAATAACTTTACTGACGGTCAATTGTTAATCAGTGACTAATTCACTATTCACAGCTCATGAATGATGAATGGTGTGCATAATGCATAGTGTTTAGTGAGGGCACAGCAGCAGGAAGATCTGTACATGTTTCTGATGAGATAACACTGTGATAAACAGCACTTGTATGTAGTTAGCAATGCTCATTCAGCTTGAGTTCTTGCCGGTGGAGGCAAAGACATGTTAGCTCTAATTCAGGCATCCCAAGGAAACAGTATACTGGATTTTCAGTGCAAAGGTTTTAAATCAGAAGTATACGGGACAGCAAACCAAAATATGTATTTATCTAAATGGTAGTTTTTAGTTAAACTGTTTATCCACTTACTTGGCACATAAGGTGTTGTTGGATTAGTTTCCCTGGCTTGAGATCAACACGTATGATTATGGCATAATGAAATGAATCGGATTGTGATGAATTTGGGTTTTGGACGCTGACTGGAGCTCAGCAGGTTGTTGTATTCCCTGTCATGGACACCGGCGCTGCTGTGTCTGATGTCAGTGTCAATGGCTGCACATGTTTGTGAGGCCACGGATTGAGTTCCCCTTCAGTGCTAGATGACCAGATTCATTTTCAGCGCTGGGACTGTGATGTCACGGAGCCCTCGCTTCATGCCCTTAAACACACACACACACACACACACACACACACACACACACACACACACACACACACACACACACACACACACACACACACTAACCATAAACTAACCATAAAATGCATTCTAACTGCATTTATAGTGGGTGTCAGTGCTTTATAATTAGAATAATTGCAACTAATAATTCTGAATAACTGAGTTACATAATTCTACTTTGAAAGGATCAACCCGCAACTCTGTGTGTTATGTGTTAAAATGCATAGCTAAATATTATAATGCATTATAACTGTGGCTGGACATATTCGTGAAAAGATGATAATCGATCATTATGAATGCCTTTATAATGCATTAAAGGAATGGTATAGAAAATCTGCTTAAAATGTCCTCACCCTCAGGTCATCAGAGATGTAGATGAGTTTGTTTCTTCATAGAAATTTAGCATTACATCACTTCCAATGGATGCTCTGCAGTGAATGGGTGCCATCAGAATGAGAGTCCAAATGATAAAAACATCTGGAAGTGATGGTTTAAAGTTTAAAATGACTTATTGATGGACTGGAGTGGTGTGGATTATTGTGATGTTTTTATCACCTGTTTGCACTCTCATTCTGACGGCACCCATTCACTGCAGAGCATCCGTTGCTGAGTGATGTAATGCTAAATGTTAAAATAAAATAACATAATAATAATATTAAAACATCTATAAAGTTTTAAAAAATAGGGTGAATTTTCATTTCATGCAAACTTCAAGTGCTAACACAAACATTATTATATAGACATTCACATAGCTGCGCAAGGTAATGAAACCTTATATTTTCAGATGCATATCTGAACAGACATTATTTATTGTTATTAAGGATTATTAATGTAATAAAAGTTATTATAAAGTTTTGAACCTGTTGAACTCTTATGCTTTACAGATGTGCTTTTCTAGTATCTCTAACTGGCTACTTGGTTTTACACTAGTTGTTACCACTCATTTCAGACACATAGTGTCTAAATATTTTAGATTTCCAAAATCAGAACGTCATGTTTTAGAACGACACTGTTTCCTGCTCCAAACACCTCTGCTGTCACAGATGGGAATGTGTGGAGTATTTGGGATTAATAGAGGTTTAGGATCTGTTCACTGTTGTTGATGCTGTTTTATTTTAACTAGCTGTTCTGTTTGAAGTCAACATAATCAGACATCTTGGTAAACTTGCCCAAATTAAGCCAATTGTCTGCTAGTGAATACAAACACATGACATAAGAACCGATTCTGTAGCACTGTGTGAGAATGAATCCTGTGTCTCACTTCTAGTGTTTCTACAGTAGATGTTTTTTTTAGCCATTTCAATTAAATGCATTCAGTGAAAACAACAATATATTATTGCAAATCTTAGTTAAGTTCACTTAGACTTCATTCACACATTGTGAGGCCATGTTAGGTGAACTTCATTACAGCTTTTGAGAGAGATGAATCACCCCGACATTCCTCCTGTAGAGTTCACAGTGTTTGGCTGTTATTGTCTGTGTTTTTTCGAGCGGTTTGAGACGTCATGCATTCGTAATGAACTGAATTCCGGCTTAGTGGCTTGATAGCGTCAGGATCCGTAAATAATGTAGACTAAAGCGAAGAGCAGTGAGTTCCTCCTCAGCTTCATCGCGCATTCAGCCTCTTAAACGGCGATCGGTTCCGCTGTCAGACATGCGCAGAGCTGCAGCGTCTTCTCACGCGCTCCTCGGGACGCAGTCTCCGGTTGAGTCGAGTGTTCGTGCTTCACGCAGCGCAGCACCGGACACTCAACGCTATTAAAGCTCTTCTCTGTCGGCGTTCATCGCGTCTCGGTGGACACAGAATGACTCGCAACGACGGAATGGGTAGGACACTCATCTATTGCGCGTTAAGTTTGATGTTAAATGTTTTGGACACATTCTACCAGCACCGGGGCTAGTTGTCACAGGGCTATTTGGTTTTTGAGTTAAAAGTTTAAAATGTATATGATATTTTTGCAAGTTTTGTTTAGTAAACAAGTAAACTCAATTAACACACTGACTTAACATGCGTTTAGACTTTATTTGTTAGGCTACTGAAGGTAGATTTTAACCGAAAAACTGAATTAGCCTATGCATTGTTTTTTTATAAAGTGAAAAGTGTATTTTCACAAAGGTAATTTATTCATTATAGTAGCCTAATTGTTGACCAAAACAATGATCTGATTTTTTTTATATGGTAGGGCTGTGTAACTGCTGGTTCCCATTGTGACAACTTACCCCATAGAGTGTTACAACATTCCCTCTAATAAATAAACAACCAAACTGTATTTTAGAGTGCAGTAGATGGGTTCTGGAATTTAAAATTCCTTAATTTTTTTTTTCTTCCATAGAGGAATTAACTTTTAACACTAACTTACATGCTTGTAAAAATCCACCATGAACTCAATGAGCATGTTTAGCAATTATATTTACTTTTTGAAAGCTATCAGCCTACATTATTTTATTATACATTTTTAAGCATTATCAACAACTACGCCAAACCTGGATGTACACACTCACATTCCTCTGAGGCGTAGGGCCAAAAAGTTAGATTCAAAAAAAAAAAAAAAAGATGATGTGATATTGAACATTTTACTTTTATTTTATTTTTATTTTTAAATAGGATCTTCATTTTAAAAATGAAAGATTTTTGGTGAAGAACTACACGTGATCCGTCAGCGCTCTCGTGATTTAACCAAGCCCCTCTATACTTAACCTACTGTACACTGTTTCTATAAACCTATAGTTTTTTTATTTGTATTTATTTTATTACGATGTTTGCAATGTTTTAGACTGCGAGTCTTGTATTAGTCACTGGTTTCTTTGTGTTCCTCTAAATGCAGACATTTGTGTAGCTTCTGCAGTAGTGCATTTCTCATGTAGCAATATTTGCATTGAGCACTTTAATGTCCACAGTCCATTTGAAAGCAGTTCAGGCAATATTTCCTTGTGTCTGTCACTAATGGCCCTCTTGTTCTATTTTCTGAGCCCATTCCATTCACACACAAACTCATTTGCTCCCTTTTGGACTCTCTCTCTCTCTCTCTCTCTCCCCCCTCCCATCTCTCTCTCTGTCTCTCTTTAACTGCTTTATATAAAGGGTGATTTGGCTGTGGTCTGAGAAAGGTCTCAAGGGTTTGACTGTGAATGCTCTCAGAGAGGAAAGCTCTAGATCTGTGATGGCATAATCTACAGTGCTGCTCCCAAGAGCTGAGCTGTAGGTGAAGCGACCGAGTGAGTCTCCTCGCAGTCTTCCATTGATGATGTACAGAGCCAGATTCTGACAGAGCTGTAGCAGCTGTCTTCCGTGAGAGTTCACTGCCTGATCACAGTTCTGTATGGGAGGATGAGAAGGGAAAAATCTGTTATTGCCAGTAATGAATCTGGTGCCTTCTGATTCTATGGAATCTAATTTGTCACCGGTTCTAGAATTGAAGTCACCCAGAAGCAGCACATTTCCCTGGGCCTGGAAATGGCTGATTTCTTGCTCTAAGTTTTGGAAGGTTTCTTCTTGGAAATAGGGAGACTCAAGGGGTGGTATGTATATGGCACAGAGGAAGACAGGCTGGGATGTTGATATGATGTCTTTTTTAATTTTCAGCCACATGGGGTACTGGTCTCTTTTGACTAATTCTATGGACAGTTCAGATGTAGTCCAGATGATCATCCCTCCTGAGTCTCTTTCCTGTGTGCTGGATCTGAGTTTGACTGAAGATAATATAATTTCTCTGTATCCTGAGGGAAAGCCAGTGGACTCATCCCCTCTACACCAGGATTCTTGTAAAATAATGATATCTAGGTCATCAATTTCTCTCATAAAGTCTGGGTTTTTACTCTTCAGACCAAAGACTGAGGATTTGAGACCCTGAATGTTCCATAAGAAGATGCTAAGTGATTTGGGTTTCCTATCATTTATGATATGACGTTATTTTTTCATACAGAAAAAATTCAAAAGACCAGTTACAAAAGAGAGAGAGAGCCTCGGCCGCGCGCGCACTCACCTTCACCGTCTTGCTCTCTCTCCCTCGTGCATATTAATCAATATATTTATTTATTGATTAAATAAAAATAAATAAAAAATCCCCCCCTCCTCTCTGTCTCTCTCTCTCTCTCTCTCTCTCTCTCTCTCTCTCTCTCTCTCAATTCAATTCAATTTTCAATTTTCAATTCAAATGAGCTTTATTGGCATGACTGTGGAACAGCACAATGTTGCCAAAGCAATAAACAGTTATACGGATATACAGAACAAGTTATACGGATATATAGATATACAGATATGTAGATAAAAAAAAAAAAAAAAAAACCTATTAATGTCCATATTGTACATATATAATCACATAACACACACACAAAAAAAAACAATAGTGAATACAGGGTAAATATTTACAGAGAGCATTGTTAAAGAACAGAGGTTTAGTCTTTGTCCCTCATGATGTGACAGGAGGAAACATACTGAACTGCGAGCTGGACACACTTCTCTTTCTCTCCCAAAATATAACCGAGCTTGTCTATGTCGCTTGCTTGCCTGAATTCAGCTATTTGGGTAAAGTAGTTGTCTCTAATGTGTTCATATTTGCTGCAGTGTGTGAGGAAGTGCAGCTCGTCCTCTACGAGTCTCTCTGTGCAGTGAGGAAACAGTCGGAGCTCTCTCTCTCTCCAGCTGTGTTTGTGTCGGCCCGTCTCCACACACACACACACACACACACACACACACACACACACACACACACACACACACACACACACACACACACACACACACACACACACACACACACACACACACACACACACACTCTGTGCAGTGAGGACACAGTCGGAGCTCTCTCTCTCTCCAGCTGTGTTTGTGTTGGCCCGTCTCCACACACAGACGGTGATCACTCAGACGATACTTCGTCAGGAGCTTTCTCTTACTATAGTCTTTAGTTTTGATCAAGTAAGGTGCCAATAGACCCCTTAATCACCTACGTCACTGTGACGTCACCGCTCTAGCTGGAGGCAAAACATAAGGCAGAACTCATTGCAGGTGCGCTAAAAGTTTGAGGTTTTGACTTTAAAATGTCTTTTTGTTGGGTTTTTAGCTGCCAGAATAGAAGGAACAGCACTTTTGTTTCAAAACTAAAGTTTTAACGGATCCCGGCAGACATTCCTTCACAGAAATCAAGAAGACAATTGTGGTTGAATGCAATTCGGCATACAGACTGGACGGAGATGATAATAAATAATGCTCGTGTTTGCAGTGCACACTTCATATCAGGTAAAATAACCTATGCATATGAACTGGTGTGTTGGTTTTATCTAAATCAGCAGGTTTCTGTTTTATAGGTGAAAAGTCGCCAACCTTCAGCGCACTAGCTAGTTTAAATGTTAAACAAACATACAGCGATAGATGTGTGTGCCATCCTTTGAATGGTCTCTTAAAATAATACACATTGCTAATCATAGTTAGCCCAGCGATAAGTTACATTAGAAAATAAGCCTTGACAAAATTCCCCATACCACCCAAAAGTAATTCATATGGTCGTATGGCATACGGGTCAGGTAGCCTGCTTCCATTCGCGAAACTTAAAAAGAAAAAAAGCTGTCACGGTCCTGCAGAGTCAGGGACTGTACATATTCAGACAGTTCCTAACCTTCTTCTGCATCCGTGTTTAATAAACCCCTCCTAAAACGTGCTAGCTTATGCTTGTCAACATTGCGTCCGCGCCTCTTTTTGCCTCCAGCTAAGCCCCGCCCACCTGGAGACGTTGCAATGTTTACAAACTTTTAAGGGGTCTATAGATAGCCAGTCTTTAATCTATAGAAGTATTTTAATTTGTTAATTTGTTCTACTTTGATCTGCCAATCATGAATGTATTCTTCCTGGGTTAGTTTTCCAATTTCTTTAACTTTTGCGTGTCTTAATTGAATGGTTGAGATGAGTTGGTGTTTTTCCACTAAATAGTGCATGGGGTCTCTCTCTCTCTCTCTGTCTCTCTCTGAGATTGGGAGCGTGGTACTTAAACTTTGTTTAAGTATTGACTGATCTATGGAGGATTGCGCTTTGGCAGTCGGGGGGATTGTTGGTTATGATTGTTATGTGATAAGAACGATGGAAAACCAGGGCAGGGTGCAGTTAACAGTCTTTAATAAAGCAAATAGTCTTCACTGAAAAAATATAGAACAAAAATCACAGGCTTCTCTCAGAGCCAAGAAACAGGAACAGCCAGACGACTGGGTCTTAAAAAAACATAAATCTCCACGAGGGCAGAGGCAGGGACACCGGGATGCATACAGCCAGTCCGAAAAACAGTGAAGACAGCCGGCAGAGTGATCAGCCAAGGGTAAGCGCTGCACAGGTACTCTGCAAACAGGCACAGCTGGATGATACACAGTCCAATGACAAAATAACACACAGTTGCAACAATGACTCCACAGACAAGACAGAACAGGACTAGGAAACAGACGTGTCTCACGAGAGGTCATCGAATAATCCGACAACAAGACAGGGCTAGAAAGAGGGAATAAGAAGCAAAGACAATCAAGGGCCAAAGAAGGGACAGGTGAGGAGAAGGGAACGAAAGGGGAAACAGCTGAAATAGATAATGAGCGGAGGAGTGGATGTGTGTGCGTGATAGTGTGAATATGTGACCACAAGAGGGAGACAGAGAAGGAGAAAAAGCCAGGATAGGCCAAGTGATAGGCGTTACGTAAATCGAGCTTAGTGAAAATCTTAGCTCCCTGCAAGACTTCGAAGGCAGATGACATCAGTGGTAATGGATAACGATTCTTGACAGTGATATCATTTAAACTCAGATAGTCTATGCAGGGACGCAGGGAACCATCTTTCTTTTTAACAAAGAAGAAACCGGCTCCTGCTGGAGACGAGGAAGGAACGATGGTACCGGCGTTGAGCGAATCAGAAAGGTATTTCTCGAGCGCCTCCCTCTCGGGGGCGAATAATGAGTATAGTCTACCTCGGGGGGGGCGTAGTACCTGGAAGGAGATCTATACTGCAGTCATACGGGCGATGAGGGGGGAGAGAAGTGGCCCGGGAACAACTGAAGACCTCCCGCAAATCGTGATACTCCTCCGGAACTCCAGACAAATCACCTGGCTCTTCCTGAAAAACAGTTACGGGCAAGTCAGGGGACACAGCAGAAGACAGACAATCGACATGACAAGACAATTTCCAAGAAAGAATAGTGCCTTCCGCCCAGTTAATCTGGGGGTTATGGAGAACTAACCACGGGTGGCCTAAAACCACAGGAGTAAAAGGGGAATGAAAAAAAATAAAATAAATAGTCTCTCTATGATTTCCTGAAACAGTAAGAGTCAATGGTGAAGTCCTTCTCTGTACCCTAGGAGGGGAACTACTATCTAGGGCGTACAGGGGGGTGGAATCTTGTAAATCTAAGAGGGGAATACCTTGTTCTAAAGCCCAATTCTCATCAACGAAGTTCCCCTCCGCCCCTGAATCAAGCAATGCTGAGCAGGAAACAGACGATCCCAGCCAGCGGAGGTGTACGGGAAGGGAAGTGCAGGACTTAGACGGAGAGACCCATGATGTAGCGCCCGCCAGCAACCCTCCGCCTACTGACAAGCGCTGGCTTTTACTGGGCACCTGGAGACAAAATGATCAGAGGCAGCACAGTACATGCACAGGCGATCCATAATCCTGCGTTGGCGTTCCCGTGTAGATATACGAAGCCCCCCTAGCTGCATCGGCTCGGGATCAGCAGCAGATGGCAGTGGCGGCCGGGTTGCTGTGGAAGAGGGAAGAAACGAAGCTTCCAATCCGCGAGCCCTTTGTCGCATCTCGAATCGTCTTTCGATGCGAATAGCCAGTTCGACAAGGGAGTCGAAATTGTCAGGGACCTCTCGGACAAAGACCTCATCCTTAATCTCAGACCTCAAGCCCTCGAGAAAGCGGGAGATTAGTGCCGGACCGTTCCATCCACTCGTAGTGGCCAGGGTACGAAACTCAATAGAAAAATCTGTGACTGACCTCTTCCCCTGGCGCAAGGTGGATAGGACGCGGGACGCTTCATCACCATGTGCCGACCGGTCAAATACTCGGATCATCTCCTCCTTGAATAGAGAAAACTTAGAGATGCAGTCTACCTCTGCCTCCCAGTTCGCTGCCGCCCACTCTCGAGCTTGTCCATTGAGAAGCAAAATCACATAAGCCACCTTAGATCAGTCCCTGGCATAAGTGGACGGCTGAAGAGAAAAAACAACTTCGCATTGGGTGAGGAAGGCTCGACATTGTGAAGGCTCACCAGAGTAGCACGGCGGGTTGTTTATGCGTGGCTCAGAAGAGTCGCGTTGTCCGGCTGAAGCAGCGGTCTCATGACGGTAGTGGTGGAACTGCTGGGTTAGACCCGAGAGCTGGGCGGTCAGGGATTCTACTGCACGTCTCGTGGCGGACAAACCCTCCTCATGCTTGCCCAGCAGAGCACCCTGGAGCTCAACAGCACTCTGAAGGGGATTACCACTCGCCTGGTCCATCTTCTGGTTGGATTATTCTGTTATGTGGTAAGAACGATGGAAAACCAGGGCAGGGTGCAGTTAACAGTCTTTAATAAAGCAAATAGTCTTCACTGAAAAAATATAGAACAAAAATCACAGGCTTCTCTCAGAGCCAAGAAACAGGAACAGTCAGACGACTGGGTCTTAAAAAAACATAAATCTCGACGAGGGCAGAGGCAGGGACCCCGGGATGCATACAGCCAGTCCGAAAAACAGTGAAGACAGCCGGCAGAGTGAACAGCCAAGGGTAAGCGCTGCACAGGTACTCTGCAAACAGGCACAGCTGGATGATACACAGTCCAATGACAAAATAACACACAGTTGCAACAATGACTCCACAGACAAGACAGAACAGGACTAGGAAACAGACGTGTCTCACGAGAGGTCATCTAATAATCCGACAACAAGGCAGGGCTAGAAAGAGGGAATAAGAAGCAGAGACAATCAAGGGCCAAAGAAGGGACAGCTGAGGAGAAGAGAACGAAAGGGGAAACACCTGAAATAGATAATGAGCGGAGGAGTGGATGTGTGTGCGTGATAGTGTGAATATGTGACCACAAGAGGGAGACAGAGAAGGAGAAAAAGCCAGGATCATGACAATGATAGTGTTAAATCCGCGTCAAGGATGAACAACGGCGTCGTGATCTTTGTAGATAGTTTTGATAAAGTTGCAACAATTGTTGAACAAGGAGTAACGATCAAAGATATCTTGATTCTTGCGGTGTCGCTCGTTAATCCGGCAAAAAAAGGTAATTAAATTTGTCGCAAGTCCCTCCGTTTATTAGTAATGAAATGTTAGAGAGAGATCTGTCGAGACATGGGCAGCTAATGTCTCCGATTAAAACAATTGGCCTTGGCTGTAAATCTCCGCATTTGAGACATTTTGTCTCTTTTAGAAGGCAGCTTTTCATGAGCCTTAAATGTTTAACAGTGAAGAATTAAATTTAGTGTTCAGAGTGGATGATTATGATTACAATGTTTATGTCATGTCTGGAAGAATGAAATGTCTAGGATGTGGAACAGAGGGCCATCTCATACGATCATGCCCAAAGAAATTGCCTGTTGGGATTAATAATAAGACCATAGAACAGGGTGAGTCAAGTAAATCTCAGAGACAAAAAAAAATGAATCAAACGAATTTCAGGGACAAAAATTGGACAAAACAAATAAAATACAAAGTGAATCAAATGAAACTCAGGGACAAAAACAAAGTGAATCAAATGAAAATCAGGGGCAAAAACAAAGTGAGTTAATTGAAACGCAGGGACAAAAACAGAGTGAGTTAATTGAAACGCAGGGACAAAAACAGAGTGGATTAATTGAAATTCAGGGACAAAAGCAGAGTGAATCATATGAAATTCAGGGACAAAAGCAGAGTGAATCATATGAAATTCAGGGACAAAAGCAGAGTGAATCATATGAAATTCAGGGACAAAAGCAGAGTGAATCATATGAAATTCAGGGACAAAAGCAGAGTGAATCATATGAAATTCAGGGACAAAAAACTCAGGGGAAAAAACAGAATGAATTACAATTTTCTCAGGGACAAAAACGTAATGAATCAGACGGGTTAAAAACTGAAAAATCACACAAAGCTCAGAAGCTTGAACAAAATAAAAGATCAACACAGAGGAATGAAGAGCTTTTTCAGGCCCCATCTCCAGTTAAGAACAGTCGACAGCATGATATGGAAAAGGCCAGAAATAGCACTCAGAAAGGAGTAGAGGAAGTGGAATGTCCTTTGAAGAAAGTGAGATGCTGGTAGATGACAAATTTGACGACGATAATGTTAAGGAAAAAAAAGGTAAGAGATGAGTATCAGAAAAATTTTCTCTTCATGCTTGCTCACAAACTTCTTATAGTGACATTGAGGTAGATTCTGATGCAAAATCTATAGTTTCCTCATAAAAGAGGGGGCTACTCTATGTTGAGTATTAAGAAGTTTCTTAAGAGCACTAAAGGAGCTAGGAATGTTAAAATTGAGAGTGCGTTTCCTGATCTGCAACTTTTTATTGATTCAGTTAAGGGGAAAAAATCTTTACTGATCAAGAAAGGTTTCGCTTAAAGAAACTTGTTTTAAAAGTTAGAAGACAGTTAGAAGATGGCGAATATGTTTAGTTTTTCATATTTGTTTATTTCCCGTTTCTACTGTTCCTGTTTTCTTTTTTCTTTTGTTTTATGAGTGAGTTAAAAATAGGCAGTCTGAATTTGAATGGAGCTAGAGATGAAAGAAAAAGAGCTACATTTTTCAGACTGTGTTCCCTTAAAAAAATTGATGTTATCTTTGTACAAGAGACACACAGTACTGTTGATAATGAAGTTGATTGGAAGAGAGAATGGGAGGGTGATGTTTTTTTAAGTCACAAAACTAGTAACAGTTGTAGAGTGGGTGTTTTTTTCCAAAAGTTTCAATCCTCAATCTGTTGAATGTGAAGAGTTTATTGAAGGTTGACTGTTAAAAGTCAGATTATTATATGAAAATGTGCAACTTGTATTTATCACTGTATACAGTCGTGGCCAAAAGTTTTGAGAATTACATAAATATTGGAAATTGGAAAAGGTGAGCGCTACCATCAGTCCTGTGTCATGCCAACAGTAAAGCATCCTGACACCATTCATGTGTGTGGTTGCTTCTCATCCAAGGGAGTGGGCTCACTCACAATTCTGCCCAAAAACACAGCCATGAATAAAGAATGGTACCAAAACACCCTCCAACAGCAACTTCTTCCAACAATCCAACAACAGTTTGGTGAAGAACAATGCATTTTCCAGCACGATGGAGACCGTGCCATAAGGCAAAAGTGATAACTAAGTGGCTCGGGCACCAGAATGTTGAAATTTTGGGTCCATGGCCTGGAAACTCCTTCTTAATCCCATTGAGAACTTTTGGTCAATCCTCAAGAGGCCGGTGGACAAACAAAAACCCACTAATTCTGATCAATAATAAACCAATAATACCTGTCTGTCTATTCATGATGCCAATAAGAAATAGTTATACAGATTGATTGTAAAAATTTTGAACAAAGATAAGTTTAATGGTAAAATTGACACTCCATGGAGAGCTCGCTTAGGTCTGATAGACGGTGTTGGACCTGAATGGAGATCGCTGTACAAACTACCATTGCTGAAGAAGGTTGCAGACTTGCAGTGGAGAGTTTTACCGCTGTGGCTGTTAATTCTTTTATCTCTGTTTTAAACCCTGATGTTAATCATGACTGTCCTTTTTGCACTCTTCATGAGACAGTTTTTCACTGTTTTATGTTTCACTGTTTGTTGTCGTCTTGTGCCACTGTTCTCCATGCTGGAAGAGCTTTTTAAATTGTTTGGTGTAGTTTTTTCCAAACAGTTGTTTATCTTAGGGTACAGGTATTCCCCAAAAAAGAGGGAGCAGTGTCAGCTCTTTAATTTTATTTTGGGAAGAGCAAAGATGGCTGTGTATATGAGTAGACGAAATAAGGTTGAAGGATTTACAGATGATGATGCTGTTTTTGTATTTGTCAAAATGGTGAAATCACGTTTATGAATCGATTTTAATTACTACAGATTGATGAACGATTTGGGAAAGTTTTCCATTATTTGGTGTCACAAGGATGTGCTTTGCTCTGTTGTAGAGAATAATCTCATTTTCAAGAGTGTGTTAATTTATTCTGATTTTATTTGATTGAGTGTTGTTCTTACAACTGTTTTAAAAAAGTAATTGTAAAATCTCTCTCTCTCTCTCTGGTGACTCAGCAGAGGCAGGTGACCACTCTCCTCTAGCAGCAGCTCTAATGGCTGTCATTGATTTACTTGCTCTCACTGTCTCTCGCTCAGTGTAAATGAGTGTGAGTGTGTGCTTAATATGTGAGTGTGTGACTTTAGTGTGTATGAGTGTGCAGGTCAGTCTCACAGTCTTACAAACATTTACCATAGCAAACATATTTTCTGCCGAAATAATAGTTATTACTATAATAATAGGTAATACAGTTATTGATATTCACAGATTTGAACAAATTACCCCAAATTACCATTACCTTACTAAACTAGCATGTAGCCTGTCATACACCATTAGTTTTATGGAAATGGAGGACACCAGGTGTGTTATGGTATGGAACGATGGCAAATCATAACGGAGCTGAATTTTAGCTGTAGTTTATGTTTTCAATATTTTCTGTTTCTTATTTATTGAAAGTGATATGTTTTAGATTGCACATTGTGCAACAAATACCCTTATGAAAAAACTAAATGTAATATTTTCAGACACTTAATTGCAAGTAAATTGCAATTAAATGAAAACCTATTATGTCTTACTTTTTTTTTTTGTAAAAAAATCTTCAGACTTTACCTGAACTTAACCGTGCATTTTTGACTCACTTAAGTAGAACTTAAGTTTATCTTTAGATGCAATTCATGGTGAGTCGACATAAAAAAAAGTATATTGAAATATTAAATTATTATTATTATTATTTTAATGAAATGAGACTCTAAATATGAAACAAAAATCGCCAGTTTGTCAAGTCCAGTTCGTTTAAACGGCTGATTCATTCAGGAATTAAGCAAGTGCCTGTCTCTATGAATGAGTCACTGAATCAATGACTCAAACGATTCATTCAGAACAATTGTTTTAAAACCATAACAGTTTTTTTTTTTTAAATATGTTAGTTTGTGAAATTGAGCAAAAACAGACAATCCTGACAATGTTATGTCTAAAATATTTATTGTTTATTGACCTGTTGTATAAAATCAATATCACATTTGCAATCGTGCAGATATTTGGAGAAAAAAAACAGTATGATATAAACATAAGACAGGAAACCCACACAGGGGCATTTTGCCCTAATGTCTTAAATTTTAGGGCATATAACTGCAGTCTAATTGGTTTCATCAGGTAGTCAGTCGTCATCCTGCATCTTGTTTGCGATTTGTTGCTAGATTCCCTCAATCTTAATTTGTCATTTTTTATGTAGGTAATGTGGGTATGCAACCTGTGCCGAAAACAACAAGAAATCCTCACAAAGTCGGGAGCATGGTTCTACAGCAGTCCTGAGGGCTCCAGATCGGGGCTCCAAGCCAAAGTAAGGGGAGGCCCAGCCGGAGCAAACCAGGACCCTCTCAGAAACAGTTCAGGGATCCCGGACAGGTCAGACATTCATGCTCATGCATCCTGCTTGGTCTCAGACAATGTAAAATGTTGCTCAGTTCAGCATTGTGTGGCTCTGATGTTGTCCGAAGGTTTTTAAGCATGCATATATGTTATTGTCTTAGAGAAATTAGGAAAGTGCAGTGGTATGGTTTATTTTTTCGATTTTGATTTGTTAGGGGCGTCTGTAAAATTCAGACATACAGTACCCATGCATTAAGAGTTTGGCTGTGTTTAAGGAGCTCCTTAATTTTCGTCTGATTTTTAATCTGATTAATACTTTCTTATTCAAACAACATTCAGTGACGGTTGCCTCAAAGGAACCTGGGGTTAATACTAATGGATATGGATTTTGCAGTAACTAAATTGTTACATTTTAAGAAGTGAATGTTAGCAACGCTTGTGCTCAGCTCTCTGCTACTGTTCTAGGATGTTGTGATTGATATGTGGTTGCTTGTCAGTATTATAATGATTATTATGATATTACTCTTGTGAAAAAATACATTTGAGCATAGTGCATACATAAAAAAATACTTAAGGAAATAATATAAATAAATATACTCGTGTGTAAAATTCATGTAATGTTTTAAGACACTTAATTGCATATAATAAAAAAAATGTATAATTTAAATTTATATTAAAAGCAAGGATATAAACTTTAAAGTACTTTTTTGAGGTGATAGACAAAAATGTAAATTTTATCATAATTTACTCACCCTCATGTTTTTCCAAACCTGTATCTTTTTCTTCTTTTTTTTTTTTTTTTTTGAATTTTGAAAAATGTTGGTAACCAAACAGTTGACGGTAGCCATTGACTTAGTATGGAAGAAAGTAGAAGAAGAAAAAGAAAAAAAGCTATTGAAGTCAATGGCTGCCGTCAACTGTCTGTTTAAACAACAACATTCTTCAAAATTACTTCTTATGTGTTCAGTAGGAGAAATAAACTCACAAAGGTTTGCAACAAGTGCAGGGTATGAAAATGATGACAGAATTTTCATTTTTTGGGGTGAACTATCCCTTTAAATATCTATTTATATGTAGTTTCATAATTATATTGTCTTTGAAATATAGTTAAATTACTGCTGTATCTACTGACAAGCATTTATGATGAAAATTTCTATTGAAATTTGTTTGTCATGCATTTAAATATGTGTGCAATTACACGTTTGTGACCCTGGACCACAAAACCATTTTTAAAAAAAAATTGTCCAAATGAATTCTTAGCAATGCATATTACTAATCCAAAATAACATTTTGATATATTTACAGTAAGAAATTTACAAAATATATTCATGGAACATGATCTTTTCTTAATATCCTAATGATTTTTGGCATAAAATAGAAATCTATAATTTTGATGCATGCAATGTGTTTTTGGCTATTGTTAAAAATATACCCCAGTGACTTAAAGGGATAGTTCACCCAAAAATGAAAATTCTGTAATTAATGACCCTCATGTTGTTTCAAACCCGTGAGACCTCCGTTCATCTTCAGAACACAGTTTAAGATATTTTAGATTTAGTCCGAGAGCTCTCAGTCCCTCCATTGAAGCTGTGTGTACGGTATACTGCTTATGTCTAGAAAGGTAAGAAAAACATCATCAAAGTAGTCCATGTGACATCAGAGGGTCAGTTAGAATATTATGAAGCATCGAAAATACATTTTGGTCCAAAAATAGCAAAAACTACGACTTTATTCAGCATTGTCTTCTCTTCCGTGTCTGTTGTGAGCACATTCACTGCAGTTTAGTGATATCCGTTTCGGGAACTAATCATTCGAATCATAACCAGATCTTCTTGAACCAGTTCACCAAATCGAACTGAATCGTTTGAACTAACCCTTTAAGACTGGTTTTGTGCTCCAGGGTCACATTTAAAACGAAGGATTATTAGGAACACCATACTAATACTGTGTTTGACCCCCTTTCGCCTTCAGAACTGCCTTAATTCTACGAAGCATTGATTCAACAAGGTGCTGAAAGCATTCTTTAGAAATGTTGGCCCATATTGATAGGATAGCATCTTTCAGTTGATGGAGATTTGTGGGATGCACATCCAGGGCACGAAGCTCCCGTTCGACCACATCCCAAAGATGCTCTACTGGGTTGAGATCTGGTGACTGTGGGGGCCATTTTAGTACAGTGAACTCATTGTCATGTTCAAGAAACCAATTTGAAATGATTCGAGCTTTGTGACATGGTGCATTATCCTGCTGTAAGTAGCCATCAGAGGATGGGTACATGGTGGTCATAAAGGGATGGACATGGTCAGAAACAATGCTCAGGTAGGCCGTGGCATTTAAACGATGCCCAGTTGGCACTAAGGGTCTTCTGCTGTTGTAGCCCATGCGCCTCAAGGTTGTGCGTGTTGTGGCTTCACAAATGCTTTGCTGAATATCTTGGTTGTAACGAGTGGTTATTTCAGTCAAAGTTGCTCTTCTATCAGCTTGAATCAGTCGGCCCATTCTCCTTTGACCTCTAGCATCAACAAGGCATTTTCGCCCACAGGACTGCAGCATACTGGATGTTTTTCCCTTTTCACACCATTCTTTGTAAAACCTACAAATGGTTTTGCGTGAAAATCCCAGTAACTGAGCAGATTGTGAAATACTCAGACCAGCCCGTCTGGCACCAACAACCATGCCACGCTCAAAATTGCTGAAATCACCTTTCTTACCCATTCTGAAATTCAGGTGGGAGTTCAGGAGATTGTCTTGACCAGGACCACACCCCTAAATGCATTGAAGCAACTGCCATGTGATTGGTTGATTAGATAATTGCATTAATGAGAAATTGAACAGGTGTTCCTAATAATCCTTTAGGTGAGTGTAGATGAGTTTGTTTCTTCATCAGAACAGATTTGTATAAATGCATCATTCAGTCACTTGCTCACCAATGGATCCTCTACAGTGAATGGGTGCCATCAGAATTAGAGTCCAAACACCTAATAAAAACATCATGATAATCCACAAGTAATCTTGAGAAAAGTTGAGTGCCATTTGTGCCATCAAGTGGACCATTGACTATCTACAATCTCAATTAGGAGTGTAAATGGTCCACTTGAGAGATAGATGGTGGTAATGCACTTATAAGTCTGCAATCCGCCGTAAAGCAAGTAGAAGAAGAAGAAGACGCCTCACACAGGCTGTGTTTTGAGGAGGCGCTCATACAGTTCAGGTATTGCAGTGTTCAAAATCTTGGTTTGTGTTCTACTGAAGAAACAAAGTCACCTACATGAGTGGTGTCCAAACTTGTTCCTGGAGGCCCCCCAACACTGCACATTTTGTATCTCTCCTTTGTCTGACAAACCCAATTCAGGTCTTGGAGTCTCTACTAATGAGCTGATGATCTGAATCAGGTGTGTTGGATTAATAAGGTGACATGGAAAACATGCAGGCTGCATCCGCAAACTTAGGCAGGTGACTTGCTGCCTTGCTGTCTAATCAGTCAATGACTTGCAGGCAGCGTTTTGCCCGAAGGCACCTCATGAAACGGATTTCGGACAGGCTTCTGAGGCGGAGATATGGTTTAATGATCTACAGCAAGATATAGAGAGCTTTGGTGATAACTAAGTGGATATTTCATTATTGCAATATTAATTTCTCGCTAGAAATTACATAAAAAGTGGAAAACGTTGTTCAGAAACATACATTTACACACAAACTGACCACTGATCGCAACCTTTAGACGCCATCTTTATTTTTTGGCTTAACTGTCACAGAATGGAACGCACAGGATTGTGGGATATCGAAGGCAGCGAAAGATACATCTATGCTGCCTTCAAAAACTGGCCAGATGAAGGCATCTCAGGAGACAGCAAGTGAAGCTGACATTGATTTCGGACGTGCCTTGATACCTTCCTACATTGGAATGCGACCTCCGAAGGCAGCATTTTTCAGTTTTCGGATGCAGCCGCAGTGTTTGGGGGCCTGCAGGAACATAGTTGGGAACCACTGACCTACATCTTGGATGCCCTGGGGGTCAGCAGATAAACATCAAATTTTCATTTTTGGGTGAACTATCCCTTTAAAATAATTAAGAGGCTCATCAGACTCTAACTTGGCCACGTTAAATTGACTTATTTCCTATGCTAATTTTATAGAATTAGTTAAGTAGATTTTAATTAATTCCATAGACAAAATTAACTCAAAAAATATTTGTGCAAATATTTGCAAAAGAAAAACTAAGTACATTTTATTTATGGCTATTTTCTTCTTCTTCAGTGAACTCATTCAGCGCTCTAGTTCCTCTAAGTACTTTTTCAGAAAATATTCATTTTTGGGTGAACTATTCCTACAGCCCTTCACAACATAAAGGCACGTTCACACCAAGGATGATAACTATAACTATGACGTTTTAATAATTGTTGTAATTCTATGAGAAAAGCATGTTCCACACCAGTTATAATGATAACAACATGAAAGATATGGTTGGAATCACTTGCAGAACGATTTTTTTCCTCCAGTTGTTGAAGTATAACAACCATTAGCAGACAGCCAGTCAAAATCCACAAAAAAAAATTAAAGGGCACGATCATTTAAATATGACAGATGACAGAACTGGAACGTGGGCTTACAGGACTCTATCGTCCATTGATCATCGAGTTTACCTCATTTTTGTCCCTTTCTAGAGTACTAGATTAGCTACTATTATTGTTCTAGACTAAGTACTAGAGTAATGGGATGCTCAAGTGATGATCCATGATGTCAGTGATGATGTCTTGATTAGCTTTTATGATGACGAGGGATAGAGAGAAAGAGAGAAACGAATGAAAAAAAGGAGAAAACGTAGGGAAAATGTTGTCAATAATCTCAGCAGCGCTGAAAATATTAGAAAGGAAATAAAACGTGTACTCACGTCCCAGAACGCCGAAGGAGATTCGAGTCGCCAAGTACAGAGACGCCCTTGGGTTGCCAGATCCTCTTCAAATATCACCTCCTGAAGTGACGGATTTTGAACCGCGTCGATGAGGTAAATAATGAATAAGGTTGGTTCGTAAAGGTGTTCCGTATATCAGTCTCGCACTGTAGAGCGCGCTGCTCCAGCGCTTTGAGCGTCGCTGAAATCAGCTCCAGCTCACTGGCTGTGTCTCAAAACCTAGTAAGCTGACTGCCTAGCCAGTATATTTGAGAATCATATGCACTAGCCTACAAATGCAGTTTAGGCGGCTCACTATTTTTCCCCTCTCTTTGAATTTCTCCAGTTATAGAGCTCACTGTAACCGCACGCCGCGTCCGCGCTCCCGTTTGCGCATCTCTCATTGAGAGCCGTGCAATAAAGCAGCCCATGCGAGCGCGTCAGGAATGATGTGTGTGTGTGTGTGTGTGAGAGAGAGAGAGAGTCTGTGCTGCTCCAGTTTGTCTGATTCTCCGAGGCGAGACGGTGGCGCATGGACGCAGCTCCAGATATTCCAGCAGCCGGTAAAAATGCAGCGCTGGTTTTCTGTCTCTCTGGCTCGCCGTCAGACAGGATCCATCCCCCGCTCCCAGCAGCCGCAGCAGCACCTCAGGGCTGGAGCATGAGGCGCACATCCATCAGGTCTCCGGGAAAATATGGGACTTGATCGACACGGCAGCGCGTCGGATGCAGCGGTCGCGGGGCTGTGTGTGTGCTGCTGTCTCTTCCTCGAGTGAAACACTACTGGGATCGGTTAGGGAGGAGGGGGGTTAGCTGAAAATGCAATTTGGGACATTGCGACAGTTCTGTAGCTCTTTTCTATCGCATTTTAAGCCACCACAGAACACCTCGAAGCCGGAGCTGGTGGGACAGGCGCGAAACAGCAGGTGAGGCGATCGATACCCGCTCACCGATCATCACGAATACAGATAAACATCACGGGCACATCCGGTGCTGTAGACTGACCTGCGAGTGCTGAAAATGTCCAAGAATCCCGTGGGGTTTGAACTTGTAGGACTCTGTTTATCGCTTAAGATTGGCATGGGTGTTGTATAACCGCGCCTCCGTGCCAAAATACTTAATCTGCTTGAGAATATGGGAACACTCTTTATAACAATGCCCATTAATTATTATATGTAAATCAAATTATTTATATAGAATAAACCTAAAGTGGCAGAAATTAATGATATTTATGCTATTAGACTACTTAACACAATGTAGAAAAGTGAAAACGTGTAGTTTTTGCCTTAACTAGCAGTTTCTATTTGGTATGACTTTTAAAATGTATTTAATGCAGTTTAATATAGTCATTTAGCAGTTTCATTCAGAATATTCTAACTGCTAAATATAAACACTTAATTTCGAGGTTGACAAAGAAAGCATGTAGCATAGAGTAAATAGTGACTGGTCATTTGTTGCCAGTGCACTTTGTGATTTATTTATTTTTTTAAACAACCCACTTTCACATGCAAATCCTTGGGATCATAGCATCTTTCTCTTTGATTTAGGGCAATGGGACAAAATCAGGTTTTTCATTTGCCCCTTTTTTGTTATATGTTGGTCAGATGTATTTTGTATAAAAGCTACCTTGTGCAAATTTCTAGAATTTTATTTTTATGTAATGAATTGCTCTGGCTGATGCTTTTTTGCAGTCTTTGCTGGAGTGGATTTGAGAGGTTTTTTTTTTACGACACCAATTCAGACACACATGAGGAGCCTTGAGCTATTTATAACTCAAGCACAATAACTTGCATTGGGGAAAATATCTTAGTGAGTCATTCAGCGAAGTCATGATTTATTAAGCAATATTATAGCATGCCTGGAAACAGTGCATGTGGGTTATATCATAATACAAACAACAGTGTATTTTTAGTCACAACATACAGGCTACAGAGTCATGTTTTCTTTAACAGGATTCTTCACGGGCGACTTTCACAAGAGTCTTGTCCTCACAGAAGCGTCTAGATCAAGTAACGCTTTGTCATGTGCGAATGAAGCCTGACTGATGAGAATGAATTTTGAGAAATTGCATGGCAGCAGCAGTCCCATAAAATATACAACATGAAAAATATACACTAATCTCAAAAACACAAATAATAGAGATTATTTACGCTTGTCTTGTGTATTTGTAGTATTTGCTTGTGACATTATATCCAATTTTTTGTTGTTGTTGTTTAGATTTCTTTGGTTCACATATCAGATTTAATTTGGAAGATTGATTGGCACCAAGGTTTACAGTTATTCAAATGAAATGCATTAACAGGGCAATCAGTTAGTTTTAACTGTAATGTTTTGCTTTTTCCCAAAAATGCTAGATAATGCTATCGCAGTGTACAAAACAAACTGATGTAGCTCAAACTGGGTTGCTCAAAACGTTCTTATAACAAATAATGCTTAAACATTTTATATAAAAGATAGGAGAGTGTGGTGAGTGTTGTGACTGAACAAAAATATCTAGAAATGTCTTCTATATTTGTAATAATAATAATAATAATATCTTATAATTAATAATAAATTTCAGTTAGGTTTTGTATTTCTTTTTGGAACAGAATGGCCTAATTGATCTGATCTTATTCACCTAAGTTTTTGAGTGAATATTGCCAGTGTTTTCCATAAAATATTATTTTTTTCACTCACTGCAAACCAATAGACATATGACCAATTAGTTCCAAAAAGAAATACAGGACAAGGATTTGGTGACAATGTCTCATAATGAAAGATTTACAAGTGATTTTGAAATGGCCAGTTATTTCTGACCAAGAACACCAAATTAGGTAAAAGATTTTATATATATATATATATATATATATATATATATATATATATATATATATATATAATATTTATATATATATATATTTATTTATATATATATATTTTTTTTTTTGTAAAAAAAAATTTTAAATACAAATGTTCATGTAAAATTTTAATTACATTTTGATGAACAAATGATCAAGGCAAGTATTTTTGTTCATTGCAGTAACATGCATAAATAAAACAACATAAAAATCTGTTTTTATATGTAAATAGAGCCATAATGTTGACTTACTTTTTACTAGAATTGAATTGAGAATTGAGCATAAATGCAAGTGTATTAATTTATTTTACTGTTATTGGGAGCACATAACACACAAAAGTGAAGAAAGTGATCCACATAATTGTTTTAGCTATTTTTGTGATGGTGGACACTTTTATTAAGATGTTATTTTTGGTGTACACAGTTCACTTTGAGTTTTTACCCATCACCCACAAATCACTTCACTTATGCTGCATAATGTTTTCCGATATTTAAGTTATTGGCAACATTACAGAATTTAATGCAGTCGGCTGCTACATTCTATCTAGTCTAGTTTTAAGAGTTTTTGTGTGTGATGATGATACATGTTTACTCATTTGCTTTAAAATGTGCATTTGTATCTTATTTAAAAAAAAAATTCTGGATCGGCTTTTTAGTAAATTGATGAATCACTTAATCTGCCATTTGTAAATTTATTATTTATCCATGTTCCATTAATATCATCAATATATGCTTTGTAAACATATTATATATATATATATATATACAGGATATCTCTACACATTTCTTTTTGCTATATATCCCGCCCCCCCATCCAGCCCTTCTTACAATTCAAGATGTTACTGTATTTGTAAAAGCCTTATAGCCACTTAGCAGCAACCCATACATCAATTAACCGAATCATTTTCATTTTCTTGTATCCCAGTCTCTGTGCTAATGCTGTTGATATTGCATGTGAGTGGTGGGCTGCTGAAATGGAATCTGACTCCCTCAGATGTCCTAATTAATTGCCAGCCACATTTCGGCCTCTTTGACTCTTGCTGATTTACTCCCTCAATCATTGATTATTCAGGAGCTGTATTTTCCCTAGTGTACTCTCTTCCCAAAAGCACTCACTCCGAATCAGTCATGCCTTGTGCACCAGCTCCTGTTAATGGAAATCCAAACCGATCGATGGACAGTCAGAGCAGCCCATCCCGTTGTGGGCTGGAGCTGTTATAATGTTGAACTGGATGATTCTCTCTTTTCAAGAAGAGTCAAAGTCAAAGAGCTGCAGCTCCACTGATGAAAGTAAATATGCTTATTATGCACCATATGTCATGTTGAAATCAGTTGTGCTGCTAAATATTTTCTAAAAATATGAGAAAATATTTTGTAGATTTCATCCGATTGTTGGTTAAAATTGTATAATCAAATCTCTTGAAAATGTCCTAGCACATAGTTTGTCTTCATCTTGTAAGTTCCGCCGACAGAAATGATATGTAATGTAAATAGAACCAGATTTGGATATTTTCTGAAGTAAGTGTGTGCTTCCCTGTGCACATCCCTTTGGCACAGTGCTGGGGTGCTGCTGTGGGTGTTTGCAGAGCTGTTGCTAAAAAAGGCTGCTGCATGTGGTTTGTAAGGAGCTCTGATTGGTTTAAAGAGTGTTACTACGCAGTTGCCATGTGGTGCATTGCTAGGTCATTTCTTACTGGGCGATCAAATAAAAGCCCACCTGGGGTTGGACAATATGGCAAAAAAATTAATCTTGATTGTTTTATTTTGTTATTTTTTCAGAATGTTTGGCAGATTCAAGAAAGTGATATTTTTATCTTTAACTAGTCAAAAATTGTAACTACATGATTCAAGTAACATTCTCTTTATTATAAACTTGTAAAACCTTACTATTCTATTCCTTGTGCAGCAGCCCTGAAGCAAACAATATAGTTTAAATGTAATACAAACTCAATTGTTGCATGAAAATAGCTGTTTCCATCCTAAGATGCGATTAACTTATGTGCAAAACTGGAATATCGCATAAAACATTTGCGAATAAAGCACCGTTTACATCCAATGAGTCAAAGAGAACAAAATGTTCACTTCCTGATAAACTGGAACTAAATATCTCTAAGAAAACTTGTAGAAGCCACTGAATATAAGAATTTTTTCATATGTAATAAATTGCACCTCAGAGAGAGCAGGCGTAACACAATGAATGCGGTCATTACTTTTAGATCCGAATGCTTTCTGTTTGGGAGCGCAGTCGTGTAAGACAGTAATTATACAGAAATAGTTTGATGACAGACTTTCCTCAGGCATTTGAGAATGACCAAAACAACATATAGATGCTGTGAACGAGATCGATCCACTGGTTAGTCAAGTTATCCCACCTCATTGTGCACTGTCACATGACTTTTTCAATGTGCATGGTGGAATTAATTCGGTAAATGTGTTTCAATTGTAGTTTATGCACATTTGTTGTTATCGGATAAAAAGTTTATACTAGTTAGTTTTGCGCATACATTTTTATGTAAATTTTTAGAATTTATGTGCATCTTGACATTTCCATCCAACAATTTTTTTTAGTTTTTTATTTTTTGCGATCATCCAAAATGTGCATAAAAATAGGTGGATGGAAACATACTGCTGCATCTCAGTAAATTATAATGTCGTGGAAGAGTTCATTTACTTTAGTAATTCAACTCAAATTGTGAAACTCGTGTATTAAATAAATTCAGTGCACACAGACTGAAGAAGTTTAAGTCTTTGGTTCTTTTAATTATGATGATTTTGGCTCACGCTTATCAAAAACCCACCAATTCACAACTCAACAAATCTCAACAAATCAGAATATGGTGACATGCCAATCAGCTAATCAACTCAAAACACCTGCAAAGCCTTTAAAATGGTCTCTCAGTTTGGTTTTCTAGGCTACACAATCATAGGGAAGGCTGCTGATCTGACAGTTGTCCAGAATACAATCAATGACACCCTTCACAAGGAGGATAAGCCACAAACATTCATTGCCAAAGAAGCTGGCTGTTCACAGAGTGCTGTATCCAAGCATGTTAACAGAAAGTTGAGTGGAAGAAAAAAATGCACAACCAAACAAGAGAACCACAGCCTTATGAGGATTGACAAGCCAAATCGATTCAAGAATTTGAGTGAACTTCACAAGGAATGGACTGAGGCCGGGTCAAGGAATCAAGAGCCTCCACACACAGACGTGTCAAAGAATTTGGCTACAGTTGTCGTATTCCTCTTTCTAAGCCACTCCTGAACCAAAGACAACATCAGAGATGTCTTACCTGGGCTAAGGAGAAGAAGAACTGGACTGTTGCCCAGTGGTCCAAAGTCCTCTTGTCAGATGAGAGCAGGTTTTGTATTTCATTATGAAACCAAGGCCCTAGAGTCTGGAGGAAGGGTGGAGAAGCTCATAGGCCAAGCTGATTGAAGTCCAGTGTTAAGTTTCCACAGTCTGTGAAGATTTGGGGTGCAATGTCATCAGCTGGTGTTGGTCCATTGTGCTTTTTTCTGCACCTGTTTACCAAGAAAATTTGGAGCACTTCATGCTTCCTTCTGCTGACCAGCTTTTTGAAGATGCTGATTTCATTTTCCAGCAGGATTTGGCACCTGGCCACACTGCCAAAAACACCAAAAGTTGGTTAAATGACCATGGTGTTGGTGTGCTTGACTGGCCAGCAAACTCACCAGACCTGAACGCCAGAGAGAATCTATGGGGTATTGTCAAGAGGAAGATGAGAAACAAGAAACCAAAAAAATGCAGATGAGCTGAAGGCCACGGTCATAGAAACCTGGGCTTCCAGACCACCTCAGCAGTGCCACAAACTGATCACCTCCATGCCACGCCGAACTGAGGCAGTAATTAAAGCAAGATGAGCCCCTACCAAGTATTGAGTACATGTACAGTAAATGAACATACTTTCTAGAAGGCCAACAATTCACTAAAAAAAAATTCTAAAAGATTTTCACTAAAAATTCACTAATAACCAAAGACTCAAACTACTTCAGTCTGTGAGCATTGAATTTTTTTAATACACAAGTTTTCCACATCATTCTAATTTATTGACATGCACCTGTAGCTAATGATGCATGAAATATGAAAGCACATATTGTATAAACATCTCTTAAACAATTTGTATAATCTCAGAAATAAGAGGTCAAATCAAAAAGGCAATTCAGATTCAAAAGGACTGAAATATCAAACATGCAGTAGTAGTTCTTTACGTTTTCGCATTCTACTCAGTTGCTTTGCCATTGTTTTTTTCTGTGTGAACATATGCTTGATTGAATATGTTTGACCGTTTTGAGCATATTGAAAAAAAAAAATCCACGTAAATTGATCTCATCTAATGTAAGTTTAGGCCATTTTCCCACTTTTATTTGTCATCTACCAGGAAACTAAGTCTGAGTCTGATCACTTAGAAAAGTAATAGCGCGCCTTTCCTCAACAAGCTTCATGATTTGAGTCGTCTTTCATTTCTAAATAGTGTGGTCTGAGTTATGGCAATAACAATAGTGAGCGCTGCCTTATCAAGCAGCACTGATAAGGTTAGGGCAGATGCAATAAGATAGATGAAGGTAAATCACAACATAGAGATTAGTGTTGGTTTATTGATCCTTAAACTGAAATTAAATTTTAATGATGCCATTTAGCTGGCAGGATATTTGTCCTAATAAGATCATTGATTGGTTGATTTAACAGCATTGTGAATCTATTGTGTGAGTTCCACCAATGAGAAAGATTATTTCTGAGTCTCTGTCACAGTCGTTATAACAAGTAGCCACTAAAGAACAGAAAGAGACGATGATACTATTGGAAGCCTGTTTCCTTCATTGTGTTAAAAGAAGAAGAGGTGTTTAGCATTAAAGATGGTCAGTTAGATGGCGGTGGCCTTGCTTGGTCAACAGGGATAGATTGATGTATGCGATGGGAGGCAGCTAGACCTTTGCCTAGTAGGTCAAGGTTCTCAGATCACATTTGAGTTATATATATAGTTCTGACGCGTAACTTGCAATAATATTTATTCACCTTATTTAGTCGAATGCTTAGATTATGTTTTTACTTTTGGAAGATTAAGTTGTGACGACTTTGTTTGAAAAAAGTGAAGTATAAATGTGGAGATGTTCAATATATTTCAAGAAAATAGGGGAAACATTCATGCAATGCATGAGATGTAGGATAATCAGATTTAGATGAATTTTACTTGACTTTGTCCAGACTGTTGTTGTGGAATGTTAATTTTTCTATTAAGTCATATTTAGTGTTACTTTTTGGAGGAGTAAATAACATAACAATAAATTGTTATTTCTTATAGATCATAACATGTTTACTACTTTAGCTTTCTTTCTGATCACGCTCATCATACATTTTTTTCCATTTAATTGCTAGGTCTGGGTTACAAATAATGATTTCTCGAATTTTAATCGATTCTCATTTGATGAGCCGATATCTATTGTTAAATCCCAAAATTCCTTCTATGTTATTTTGAGTTGATGCATGAACAATCCTTAAAGAAACATTATTTATAACTTGCATCCCATCTAATAAACCATAATAAGCTTTGTGCATTGTTACTTTTGATATGAAACAAAGTGTTAGCTTTCAAATTCTGTCAAATTTACTATGAAATTCAAACAATAAATACCATTTTGGTGCTCTATGAATGAACGTCAGAAGGTGTTGAAAGCAACAGTACAACTTAATGAAATGTGTCATGACTTTCAAGTATTGCAGAAAGACGTCAATAAAACCGCTAGTAAACAGTGTCATGTAACATTAAATTTTACCTCAGAAAAGCACTCAAAAAATAAAATATAGGCATTGCATTACTCATTCATTGTAGTTTTATTTAACCTGTTCTTTGATATTTAATTAGCCTATGTTTGAATCATAAAAATAATTTATGCCATCCACTGTTTAGCTGTTTATATTTCAAACCAACTGGAATAGCAACATAATTATATCATTACAAAGTTACTACAGATCCCCTTTAAAGACCTTGTCTCAGACGACCACCAGGACAAGACCACAGGAAACAGATGATTCTTCTGCACAATCTGACTTTGCTGCAGCGAGGAATTGAACTACTGGTTTCGTCTGGTCAGAGGAGAACTGGCCCCCCAACTGAGCCTGGTTTCTCCTAAGGTTTTTTTTCTCCATTCTGTCACCGATGGAGTTTCGGTTCCTTGCCGCTGTCGCCTCTGGCTTGCTTGGTTGGGGTCACTTCATCTACAGCGATATCGTTGACTTGATTGCAAATAAATGCACAGACACTATTTAACTGAACAGAGATGACATCACTGAATTCAATGATGAACTGCCTTTAACTTTCATTTTTGCATTATTGACACACTGTTTTCCTAATGAATGTTGTTCAGTTGCTTTGACGCAATGTATTTTGTTTAAAGCGCTATATAAATAAAGGTGACTTGACTTGACTACAATTTTTTTAATTCTAAAATGGCCTTATATGCAGGGGTGCACATAAGTGGTCCGTAAGATGCGCATGCACGACTAAAATAAAAAATGCGATGTGTAAATATGTTCAGACTGCATATTGGCAATACACCATCTGCTACATTGGGGAAGTTGTGGCCTAGTGGTTAGATAGTTTGACTCCTAACCCTAGGGTTGTGGGTTTGAGTCTTGGGCCGGCAATGCCACGACTGAGGTGCCCTTGAGTTAAGGCACTGAACCCAAACTGCTCCCTGGGCGCCGCAGCATAAATGGCTGCCCACTGCTCCGTGTGTGTGTTCACGGTGTGTGTGTGTGTGTGTGTGTGTGTGTGTTCACAGTGTGTGTGTGTGTGTGTGTGTGCACTTTGTATGTGTTAAATGCAGAGCACAAATTCTGAGTATGGGTCACCATACTTGGCTGAATTTCACATCACTTGACATTGTTGAAAGCTGTTAATGCACTTGGATTGTATTTTTAAGTGTACTATAACATAACTGTATTTTTATTTTATACTCAATTTATTTTTAAATATAGTAATATTATCACACTGATATTTTTTTTTATAAATACAAAATAAATACATGCAATAATACTATTATCACCATTAATAGTTATTAGATTTTTTTAGTTCAAACCAAATCTCCAAGTTCTTTAATGAGAACCAGAGCGAAAAACACATTATGTGCACCCCTGCTTATGTGTCACTTAAATGTTTGTTTACAAATCATGTTAATATAGTAACTGACAGAGTCTATTGTATAGTTAACAGCATTAGGGTAAATTTAAATGACAGTGATCATAATAAAAATGGAAAACTTTGAAAGGTTTTTGTGTACAGATGACAACATTTTCAAAATGCTCCCTGTTCACACAGATCCACAAAAACGACTAGAAATGCTGAGTTATTCATGCCAGGGCAGTTGACAATGTCACTTTTTAAAGACACGCTACGCGCCTACACACATGTATTCCCATAGACTGAACATTCATGTGCATGTCGTCATCATTTTCACAAATTGGCATTTTCGTAATTTACGTGGACACTATAATCATATCGTTTTCAGAAACATGTACTTTGAAACACGCTTTCAGAAGTTTGCATTTTGTGTAAATATATGGCCAAAATGTATGAAAAGTCAAAACGGTGTCATGTAAACACCCCCTTATTGAGAGGGATTTTTTCTTGGAAACCAATTGACATGTTCTATAACTAATTGCCTATATATCCTAATTAATCAATATCAAATCTAACTGAATCAATGTTGAAATCAAACTGCGAGCTTGTGAATCAAAATCAATCGAGCTGTGAAATTTGCCTCAATACCCAGCCCTAATATATGCAACCCTAATAGTTGATGCTATAGTTGCAGAAATTCAAAGGCAGTCTGCAGATTTGAGTTGATGGTACAGTATGATGGACACCAACTCTGTTTTTAACTTTCAAACATGGCTGATATTTTGATCTGATTTTAAAACACATATTGTTTTCATCTGTCATGCGTCTCCTAGGCACGTGTTACTGCCTGTGTTGGCTATATGCTGCATGCCGAAGCATTTTACCAAGTACAAGCTCAGTATCGGTGCGTCCCTATACAGCCCTGCCATTTTTGACTCTACATAAAAAGCCTACACACAACACTTCTTGCTACACTGTAGAGTGTCATTTCCCAAACCCACAGCCGTTTCATCCTCCCAAAGCTCCCATCCTCTCTGTCACTGACAGCAGCATGACATCTCTCAGCCTTTGATAATACGCAAAGAAATATTCCTCACTTCTGCCCTTGAGAAACAAACTTTGCTGTAGAAATAACAGCGATACTTGGCTCTGAGTGGGTCGCCAACGCATTTTTACCACTGCAATTTTCTGCACTTGAGCTGTCGTGCATCGCACTGCATTTTTCTTTGTGTGAAATCTGATTGAAAGTGCTGGAAAGGGCTTGTCTGGAGTGGATGAAAAGGGCAGTGTTTATCTAAGAGGAGTGAGCAAAATCTGTTTTAATTTAAAATGAGTCGAGAAAGTTTCCTTTCGGACTGCCTACCTACACCTACATCTCTCGACGCGCTGTGCTGCATCGCATGCATCAGAGGAACCTACGTGTGTTTATTTGTACTCTTTCCCTCGCATCCTCTTTTAAGGCTGCCGACTCGCCTGCCATCCACTATATAAAGAAACAAATAATTTATTCAGCAGCCTGCAAGGCACTCTACGGCCCTATGACCTGCCTGTCCGGCCCAAAATAGAGACGTCTGTGTGCAGTGCTGGACTAAGTGATTCAAATCCCACCAAATTGGAGTTGCCATTAGAGTGATTCTTACAAGACACAAAGTGCATTTAAAGGAATAGTTTGCTTAAAATTAAAATACTAACAAATTTACTCCATATCTCTATGTCGTACCAAAAATGATTCACCATAAAGGCATCATAAAAGTATGGCTTGTGCTCTAAGTCTTCTAACTTTATGTTTTAGCATTGTGTGAGGACCAGACTGAAATAGAAATAGAATTGTTCGACTGATCAGTTTGATACGCAAATTAATCGTTCAGAGGATTTTGTGAACCTGCTCAAATGATTCACCGAAAAGATACATCTCAAAAGAAAAACAATCAATGAAAATAACTTTTGCTCTGTTCCTCATACAAAACTATGGAATGGCTTTAGAAGACTTGCAATGTTGTGCACAAGCCATATGCTCTTCTTTTGATATGTTTTTGAAGTTTCCCCAAAGACTAGAATCCCAAAGATGTGTCACTCATAAAGTTTTGAATGGGGAAAACTGCAACACTCAATATGGTCGCTCTATTGAACGAAGCCTCGTCTTCTTCTGTCTGAGCAAAAGAGCCAGTCGCTAATTGGTGAAGCCGTTAGAAGCGCCCCGGTTGCTATAGAAACAGTCAATGCTCTGAGATATGTGGTTAGCACTGCGCGTGCACACTGGCTGATGTAGCCTGAAAAATATGATTTTTTTAATGCTATTTGAGCAATATAAACAAAATTTATGATACAGTTGTTGTCTGATTTCATTGGTGATTTCAAATATGAAATTCAGTCATAATATTAGTGAACAGTTTTGGAGAATTTGAAGTTACCCCATTCAGAGAGACAGGAGCTAAACTTGCATGCCCGAGAGGCGTTTCAAAGAATGACTTGTCTTAAAGGGACTTTGGTTTCCCCATTTTTCCCCATTCACCATAGTTAAAAAACGGTCATCAAAAAACTGCATATATTTAATGAAAAATTCAGTATAACCATTTATATTGAGGAATATTATTGCAATTTACAATGACTGTTTTCTACTTAAATATATTTTAAAAAGTAATGTTTGCGATGCAAAGCTCTTCAGTGTCACTTGATCCATCAGAAAACATTCTAATATGATGATCTGGTGCTCAAGAAACATGTGAAATTTGATCGAGAAATGTTTTGTAACATTATGAATCTCTTTATTCTTACTTTTGACCAATTTAATGAATCCTTGCTAAATAAAGGTATGAATTAATTAAAATAATGAAATAAATAAATGATTCTTACTGACCCTAAACTTTTGAACAGTAGTGTAATTGCAAGGGAAAGCATGTTTAAAAAGAATCCTTTTGTACTCCACAGATGAAAGAAAGTCAAACAGATTTGGAAAGACAGGATGGTGAATAAACAATGACAGAATATTCATATTTTGTGTGAACTATTTAAGTCCCTCCCCTCTGTTGGAAAGAGTGGAAGTTGACTGGGCTTTGGACTCCAGCAAACAGCATAACTCCATCAGAAGTGCATCGTTTGAGTGATGTACCCTGAATCGGAAGAGTAGGTAATTAAAATCAGTGAATATTTGGAACACAACGGGCATACTAATAGATCCAGAGTACTGCACCAGCTTTCTGGAGCATTCGCCAGTGCCTTCTGAAGTATGACTCATGCCTGGCATGCTGTACTTAGTGCAGAGGTGTGTTTCTGAGTGTTATTGTATCTGGATGTTGGTGTTGCTTTGGTGGTGGTGGGGGTGGGGGGTGGAATAAATGACAGGTCTATAGCATTCTGTAATCTAACTAATGGTGAAGCTTATTATAACCATACAGAGCAGTCAGCTGTGATTTAACTGTTTGCTAAGGAAGGCATCATTATCACTATTGCTCAAACCAGGTCCCCAACCTGGGATTGATCCCAGAATCAGTCCTGGGACGTGTTTGAATTCACACAGAAGGCAATCCTGCAATGTTCTGCCAATTTTCTGGAAACAACGTGCAGAGTGAAAGGGGCTTTAGAAATCTGAACTAATCCATAACCCTAAGTAGAGATGCCCTTTGACTTGGATCAACAAATGATCACCTAGCAACCACCTGGCAACACCATAGCAACCACCCTAACACTAAAGCATTACCTTACCAATGTGATATAACCACTCAGAACATCCTAGCAATTTAGCATTCACATAGCAACATACTAAAAAAGTATTTAGAACACACCAATAACCACCCAGCAACACCATAGCCACAAATGTTCAAATCACTTAGAACACAAAAGTAACACCCCCAATAACACCTTAACAACCATATAGCAATTTAAAAAACAATAGGAACACCCTAGCAACCACCCAGCAACACCTTAACAACCATATAGCAATGTGTTAAAACAAAAGGAACACCCTAGCAACCACCCAGCAACACCCTAACAACCATAAAGCAATGTGTTAAAACAAAAGGGACACCCTAGCAACCACCCAGCAACACCCTAACAACCATAAAGCAATGTGTTAAAACAAAAGGAACACCATAGCAACCACCCAGCAACACTCTAACAACCATAAAGCAATGTGTTAAAACAAAAGGAACACCCTAGCAACCACCCAGCAACACCCTAACAACCATATAGCAATGTTTAAAACAAAAGGAACACCCTAGCAACCACCCAGCAACACCCTAACAACCATATATCAATTTGTTAAAACATTAAGAACACCCTGGCAACCACCCAGGAACACCCTGACAACCAAGTTGAAACCTAGCAACCACATAGCAATCTTCTAAAAATCACTTAGAACGCACTAGCAACCACCCAGAGCACCCTAACAACGTCTTAGCAACCACCTTAACACCCACACAGCAACATGCTAAAAGTAAAGTATTTAGAGCACACTAGTAACTACCTAGCAACCACTTTAACACCTTAGCAACAGTATAACAATTTTAAAACCACTCAGAACACAAAAGGAACCACCTTTTAATGTCATAACAACCATCTTAACATCCACATAGTAACATGCTAAAATTATTCAGAACACCCTGCAACACCCTAACAACTTAGCAACCATATAACCACACCAGTAGCCATCTAGCAATGCCCTAACAACCAATTGGAAACCTAGCAACCAAAGAGCAATATGCTAAAAATCACTTTTAGAACATGCTTGCACTAACAACAACCAATCAACCAACTTAACACCACTGCATTCACATAGCAACATACTAAAACTGCTCAGAACACACTAACAACCACACAGAACACCCTAGCAACTACTTAGCAACAGCCAAGCAATCAAACACCTTAACATCCACATAACAATATGCTAAAAGCACAGTAATCAGAACACACTGGTAACCATCTTGCAACCACCTAACACACTAGCAAACACATAGCAACATGCTAAACCACTCGAAACATCCTAGCAACCATCAAACAATCTCCTAGCAACTACCCAGAACACCCTAGCAGCTGCATAGTGTGACGTGCCTCCGGGCCCGTATTATTATAATGAGTGTTGGCTTTGAGCTAATCATGATGTGAAACACCTGCAGAGAATGATAAAAGGTGATGGATGTCTGACTTCAGCTGTTTTTTGGTTACCCCTTTGTCATCTGTTATTTTGGGTTGCTGTTTTATTTATTATTCATTTGCTCCATGTATTAGTTTCAGTTTGGGTAGTTTGCAGGCCTGTATTTTGGAGTGTATATCTTGTAGAGCTGTAGTCAAGTCCAGCTTTGTCGAGTCCAAGTCAAGTCCAAGTCCAAAAGTTTCGAGTCCAAGTCAAGACCGAGTCCAAATGAGAGAAAAAAGGGTCCTCTTTAAGACCACATACTTAACTACTGATAATGTATGTGATGCGAGAGACAGCATATCTCCTATTCTAAGAAAATAATTTTACATTATTATTTGTAATGATCAAAAAGCATGTGCAAAGTAAAAACTGTAGGACAGGGGTCTCCAAACTAGATCCTGGATGGCCAATGTCCTGAAAAGTTTAGCTCCCACTGGCCTTAACACACCTATCTGGAAGATTCTAGTGTGTCTAGTAAGAGCTTGATTAGCTGGTTCAAGTGTGTATAATTAGGGTTGAAGCTAACAGGGGCATTATACAAGATCCCGGGCCCTATGCATAGGCAGTCCTGATGGGCCCCCATGCCCCCCAAAAATAAGGCTAGAAGGGATACGTTTGGCTCTACTGGGCATGCGCACATAAAAATTTTTTGTCATACTGTACTAGTGCTTGCATAGACTACTCGGCGCTGTCGGAAACAATCAACTACTCCAGCATGAATTAACCATAATGCATACAAAGTGTTTGCAAGTACGATGTGAATTTTAGAATTACAATATTGCGTGGAGCTGTTACTATATGACCTTATCTATGTTGCATGTAAAAATAAAATATGAAATGTAATAATTCGGGTTGTGCCTGAAGCCGAATACCTTATTCGGAATGGCAAGAATAATGGCTTAAAAACGAATAACGGACAAGGAATAATTCTGCCTGAATACTCGGCTGAAGCTGACACAGTCTGGTGTGTGCTAGATAACATGTGAGCCAGGGGATCAGCGCCAGAAGTGAATGAATGTAAACTTTATGAGTGAAAAGAGCACAAATCAAACACCGCATTGTTGTCGCCACTCTGTGCATCTCTCAGAAATCAGAGCGTTGCAAGAGTAATTTTACCTATAATAATACATCATACACGTTATAGTATTTGTATATATTTAAAAGGCAATGATTTAAAGCTTAGGCTACGATATTATACTAAATGAATGGAATAAGCACAGCGCGCTCACCAATCAAACAGCAGCGTTGCGCGTCTCAGTCTCTCAAAAACCAAATCAGTTCTCTCTCAAGAGTAGGCTAATAATCAGCTTAGATACGGATACATTGTCTACTTGTCCTACATGTTTGCATCTTTACCTTTTGCTGGTTTGCGCGGCACACACACATCTGTTTAGTGAAGTTCATTAACATTAAGACTCGCTTAAAGTGTTCTGCGTTATGAAAATGTGCGCATTGAATTGATTCAGTCGTGTTCAGATGATCACTAAATGTTTGTCATGACATCTCTCTTCTTGTATGATAAATATTATTTTAGAAATTAATAATTATTTTAGTTTAACACGACACACTTGTTCAGTGATAACTACGAAAAAAAATATAAAAAGTCATAACGGTCTTATCAAGTAACTGTACGATGTTGTATCCGAATGCAGATACGAAAAATGTTGTGATTGTTACAGATACAAATACTGGCTGTTACATGAAAATTTAATTATGTAATGTCATAATTATAAAGTTTTTAAAATTTACATATGTAATTGTTGCATAAGGCTATACATTAATAAGCGTTTATTGATAACAAAAAACTATTTAATGTGTTTTCATTTACAATAGCATGAACCACGAGTAGTCGAGTAACTCAAGCACTTTTTATTAAAAAATCGACTAGTAGAAATCAGTAGTCTTGCAACCCCTATACTTACAACAATAATTAGTATTTCATTATTGTAAAGGGTACGTTTAAGTCTATCTAGGTGTAGACGTAAATAAAACACAATCTAACAGGTAGAAAATTAAATTAGAAACATCTAAACTTTTCAGTTCGCAGTAAGTGCATCGCTGGTCATGTACATCCTTTCCCGGAACAATACTGAAAGCTAAGATGGAGAAACAGATGATCATAGCTGTACAAGGATAGCCATTTTTTTAATTAATCTATCAGCAGAGCTACTGCAAAAGACTTGGCGAGTCCAATGGCCAAGTCCGAGACAAGTCCGAGTGCAAATGCAGCGAGTCTGAGACAAGTCCGAGACGACAGAAAAATGTCTCGAGTCCGGACTCGAGTACTACAGCCCTAATATCTTGTGTTAATTATGTAGCATATTCTTTATTTATGTGGATTTTCAACGGAATTAAATTAACGGAATGTTTTTCGTAGTGGTGTTTATTTTGTTATGTTTGATTAAATAAATATTTTTAATTTGCTTTCGTTCTCGTTGCCTTCCTCATAGACCCCTTAGAAGTTTGTAAACATTGCAACATCTCCAGGTGGGTGGGGCTTAGCTGGAGACAAAAAGAGGCGCGGACGCAATGTTGAAAAGCGTAAACTAGCATGTTTTAGGAGGGATTTATTAAACATGGATGCAGAAGAAGGTTCGGAACTGTCCGAATATGTACAGTCCCTGACTCTGCAGGACCGTGACAGCTATTTTTGTATATTAACTCTCGCGGATGGAAGCAGGCTACCTGACCCGTATGCCATACGGCCATATGAATTACTTTTGGGTGGTATGGGGAATTTTGTCAAGGCTTATTTTCTAATGTAACCTATCGCTGGGCTAACTATGATTAGCAATGTGTATTATTTTAAGAGACCATTCAAAGGATGGCACACACATCTATCGCTGTATGTTTGTTTAACATTTAAACTAGCTAGTGCGCTGAAGGTTGGCGACTTTTCATCTATAAAACAGAAACTTGCTGATTTAGATAAAACCAACACACCAGTTCATATGCATAGGTTATTTTACCTGATATGAAGTGTGCACTGCAAACACGAGCATTATTTATTATCATCTCCGTCCAGTCTGTACCACAATTGTCTTCTTGATTTCTGTGAAGGAATGTATGCCGGGATCCGGTAAAACTTTAGTTTTGAAACAAAAGTGCAGCCAAAAACAAAACAAGAAGACATTTTAAGTCAAAACCTCAAACTTTTAGCGCACCTGCTATGAGTTCTGCGGTGACGTCACAGTGACGTAGGTGATTAAGGGGTCTATTTGTCGTGGCTCAGAGCCGGCCGTGACATTTTTACAGTAGTTAAAAATGAAATCACATCAAAACATCCTGGCAACCACTTGGCATTGTAACAATGACTTTTGCATTTTCAAAACGAAGTTGCTTTTTTAATGTAAATATTATACTAATGATATATTAAATACTACAATAAAATGTTAAATATAATATGGTATCAAATACAGTTGATATTAAGACACAACTAACTTTTTTAATATATATATTTGTTAATATAATGTGATGGTCCTGCACTGACTTTAATCTACTGTGGTGGTACAATGATGTAAAGTGATGGTATCAGATGGTAATACCATGGTACTTTGATATATATATATCATAATACTAAATAGGGCTGTGCAAAAAATCGAATGCGATTTTTATGCGCATCTCATCAGTAAAGATGCTCCTGTAATTAGAAGTATATCTCCAGCACGTGCGTTCAGATCAGGGTTGCCAGGTTTTTAAAACAAATCCTTCCCAGTTGCTTCTCAAAACTAGTCCAAAACTAGCCCAAGCTCGTTTCCAGGAGGTTCCCCGATAAAAATTGGGGTTGCTTCAAACTGCGGACATGAAAAACAACCGCAGACTTGGCAACACTGGTTCAGGTGGAGCGGCAGTTACTACACAGCGCCATAGTCTACAACTAACACAAAATCGCTTTCAAAATAGACAAAGAATCGCCTGCGATTTTAACATCGATTTTGTGTAGACTGTCAGTGAATTACGGCTCTGTGGTAAATGCCAACCAGTGTTGCCAAGTCTGTTGTTGTTTTTCATGTCTGCGGGTCAAAGCGACAATACCAATAATGTGATATTTAGCCCCCAAAATGCGAATTTTACCAAGGAAACCCTGCCAAAAAACTTATATTTTAACCCTGGGAAGCAATTTTTTATCGGGGAACCTCCTGGAAACGAGCTTGGGCTAGTTTTGGACTAGTTTTGAGAAGCAACTGGGCAGGATTTGTTGTAAAAACCTGGCAACCCTGATCTAAACGCACGTGCTGGAGATATTCTTCTAATTACAGGAGCGTCTTTACTGATGAGATGCTCATGAAAATCGCATTCGATTTTTTTGCACAGCCCTAATACTAAATGACAATATTTTTTTATTATTGTATCTGGCAACCCTGGCTTGAACTATGGCTGATTCATAGAGTCAAACAGAACCAGTGTTTATGATGGTGCATTAATGCGCTATTATGCTTTAACCTGGAAAGCCCAAAATTTAACACAAGAAACATTTTCTTTTCTCAAGTTCCAGTCTGACATTTTTCTGTCCTTTTGATTGACATGAAATAATCGGCCCTGATCATTGTCTGTTTTTAAACAATCCCTTTTTCATTTGATACCGATTACTGGCTGATATGTCAGTGCATTCCTAATTATTTGTGTACCTCTCCAGGTTCATATATCCAGTATTTGCATACCTGTGCTTTGATATCTTATTGGCAGGTCTGTTTACCTCATAGTTGTTGATTTTTTTCCCTGAATTTTCTGCACCTCTTCCATGGAGTGTGTCCCGCTCTTCTGGGGTATGGTCTACTTACAGTGTGTGTGTATGTGTGTGTTTTGAGAAGCTAATAAGGCAGTCTTGGAGCTTTTATGTGGAAGCAGGTCAGTCTGATCCCCCTCGGTGAGAGGCCGTGATCTCTGCTGCTGTCTGATCGCTGTGTGGAAGCCCCAGTGAGCCCTTCACAACACCAGTGCTCTGCTCAAATCAATGTACTGCACACATTTGATTTATCCATCTGTCCTAAAGTGGGACTGGATGATGAACCTTGCTTGGTTGGCAACAACAGGTCAGAAGGTGCAGTCATTCCCACCAGCACAGCGGGGCCTCAAGATGACTTAAAATAATTTAAAATAAGCTGAAGCAATCAGGAAATGTCTTATATTAATTCTCTCTCTCTCTCTCTCTCTCTCTCTCTCTTTAAGAAAAAGTGTTCCCTCAGTTTTGAAAAACCTGAATAAGTGTAGCCTAATATTTAATTGTAAATAAATAATTATTTTTCATCTCTCAGTCATAATTGTATTGCACTGCATAATTTCAAATTGCATACATTTGTTGGTTTGAGCTTCTTTATCATACTTTTTGAGCCATAAAATCCAGATGTATGAAATATGATACTCGAAATCGTTATTTGTATGTTTATTTTTAAATATTTTGTCTGTCTTGTAGATATTCCATATGTTGTCAGGCTTTAAACGGTTAACTGTGATTTCTAGACCTGGAAAAGTCATGCAAATTCGTAAATCTTAAAACTGGGCAATTTTCTAGTTGTGCCAGTCTCTAAAATATTTTATCTGGTAGAAAAAGGGATAAAATAAAAAGGGAAAAATAAAAATATTCTAAAAATCCTTATTTAGTGAATCAAAAACAAATGGAAAAGTAATTGGGCATTTGGTTATTGTTGAGGACAATGAGGGCTTTGGAGTCAAAGAGATTGAGTGCACTAGCGGCACCAAATGGATTGTACAAATATTTAAATTTGAAGATGCTGGCTAGGCGTAGGTGGTTTCTAATGCACTGCTGTGCTGATGGTTAGGATGTTCTAGATGGTTGCTAGGCTGTTGCTTTCTGCTGTGAAAGGAGTGTTCACACTGACTCATAGATTTTTGTACAGATTTTAATGGAGCACAGTGGTTGACATAAATGTTATTCTATATAACATGCACATTATATAACTATTGAAATGTGTATTTATGTCTAGTTGATTGCAGTGTCCTACACAAACTTTAAACACAACATAACACAGGGTCACATGTTTGAAACATATCTGACTTGTTATTCAGTGAGCAAGTAATTAATTCACCAATCACTCCCACTGACTCAGTGTTTTGGGTATATATATATATATATATATATATATATATATATATATATATATATTTATATATATATATATATATATATATATATATATATATATATATATATATATATATATATATATATATATATATATATATACACATATAATAAAAAAAAAGCCTAGGTTTTAGGAGTCATTCGCTTAATCTTTTTGCTGCTTGCAATGCCATATTAATATTTCACAAAAGTGATTTCTATGCAGCAGCACTTGTAGATGCAGTGTTTAGAACAGTGATCCATCCATATCGGTGGATAAATGTGTTCAAGGGCTGTTCACACAGTCATGAAATTCATTTTGGTTCTGAATACAATTCCAGTAGGGCTGAATGATTAATCGAAATAAAACCAAAACTGTGATATGACTTAGTGCGACTATCAAATTGCAAAGATTGTGATTTAATTGAATAAATATATGCATTGTGTTTCAGAGTGAAGCGCGTCACTGCATTTATTTGCACATGAGCAGCTCATTGCATCTGCTCTGAGTTTGGGTCGCTTTAATATTCATTTGGGGACAAACGTACTTGTGATGAGAAATGCTTATGAACAAAGGAGAAGCTTTATTTTGACATTTTCCCATCAAAATAAAAGTTAAGTGGTTTAACATTTGAAAATGAAGTAATTGAGACAGCCATAAATATTGGTATTGTGATTTTACATTTGATTTTACATTTTCATTTTTTAATACTTTAATTTTGTTTTTTTACAGTTATATATTTTTATTTTAAATTATTTATTTTAAATGTATTAAGTAATTTTTACTGTTAATTATTAACTACTGTTATTTAATAATTATACTATCATTGTTGTTATTGTTATTAATAGTAGTATTAGTAATTATTTTATTAATATTTATTAGTGTTGGTAGTAGCAGTGGTAGTTGTAGTAGTATTTCTATAACAAAAAAAAATACACAAAATGTTGCAGAATTTTATTGTGCATGCCTACAAACCAGCACAGCAAACCTGGATTTTTTAAATCACATTTTCTCAGAATAAGAACACACTAGATTTTCTCCCAAATCATGCACGCCTTATTTCCAGGGGGTTTGTGAGTCAAGTATTATACTTGACCCTATTTTGTAGATATTTGCATGGGCCATTAAAATACCATAAATATTCATCATAAATTATATTTTTATATACACCTTTTAATTACCACCAATCAGCTAATTTGTAATATATAGCACTGACTTTAGGTGGCACTGTGTTGTCACTCTCACACAGATGCACACACACACACACACACACACACACATGTGCCCGCATGGCCCACAGCTAATCTGTTCCCTTCAGAAAGAGACCGGGCACACACACCTCAACACACACTGGATCTATGAATATTTGTGAACACACACATACTTGATCGCCCACATGCGCTCAGAGCTCAAGGAAATGCACCCCCACACACTTGCATTCACTGCACACATGCTGAGACAGCCAATTTATACATGCTGATACATCATATCGAGAGAGGTTTATTTGACTGGGATACTGTTCCCGCTTTGTTCCTGGAGTTTGCCGGGGCAAAGAGGAAGATGATTATGCTGAAATCCAGTCTTGCGCTCGGAGAAGGAGTTCCCGGGCTGTACGACTGCTAAGCAATAACCGCCATGCAGCCAGTAATCAGCTAAGTACCATAATCCTCCTTGCAGGGTAAAGTCGTGCTTGACCTCCAGCTATATACAGCCTGTGATAACAGCATTAAACGGTAACACCGCTCTCCACTCCCAGAAGTCTTTGCTCCTTGTGTGTTCGGCCTCTCGGCACTCCTCGGCGCCTCTCGGCCTGCTTCGGCTTTCTAGAACTGACTGGTGTGGCCTGCGTATTTCTGGGAACGTAACGCCTCTGTGTGCAAGAGCTTGCTGAGGAGGATAGTGGATGTGCTAAGCTAGCAGCTGCTGTACTACATGACTAGTGCATGTGTTTCCAGTAGCCCTGACCTGGTTTTACCCCAGCTGGACTTCTTCTGCCCCTTCAGCGGTGTGTGGTGCGGTTCAGCGCTCAAACAGGGATTTGAGGTTGATGCAGCCGCATGGTCGACATGCTTGCATCCGCAGCCCAGATGTGCAGATCTTGTGTGACAGGTGCGTGCATGCATGATGCGCTCGGCCATGGAGGCTTTTTATTTAATTTTTTTGCCGGTGCAGCATTCGTGTGAATGCTTCTCACTGAATGCTGCTTAGTTGACAGTTTTGTGACATGCGTGCAGATGTTCCTTGAGAAGTAATTATAACTGAGTAATTCCTGCACAGAACTGGCCGTACATTTGGGAAAGATTATCATGCTTGAGCTTTAGGGCTGTTTGCATCTTGTGATGACATGCTGTGGATATAGAATGAACACTTATTCTGTTTGTATTCCACTTTTTGTCTCATTATGATGCTGTTTTCAGCATCATTATAGGTTTGAGTACCTTTCTATGCAATATATCAATGTCCTGAATGTGAACACGACATATTACTATATAATATACTTATTATTGTAATATATACACTACTGTTCAAAAACTAGGGGGCTGTAAGATTAATAATAAGAAGAATTAGATTAATACTTTTACTACTGTTATGGGGTTTTCACAGATACCATATGTGAACTTATTACTATGATTACTATTAACATTTTTTGTATATTTAAATAGCTTCATGGCCTTTACTTAATGAACATAATTGATGGCAAACATATGTTGAATCAGATCATTTTGGATGCTAAAATATGTAGTGACATTGTTTGTATTTTTTTGGGATCTTTACTTCCATGTCCATTTCAGTAGTGTATTGCAATATTTTGTTATTTTGTGGGGTGAGCTGATATATGGCAAACAGAAAATACCATTATGTGCAAACTCTAGTCTCAGCTGTGAGCAAAATGGCTTTTATTTCAAAGCAAACATGTTGTAATGATTTCGTCTTGGAGTTTTGTTTCTGCTGCTATGCTTTATCTGTGTGTCGGGCTGCTCTGTTTGAGAAACTCATAGTGCTTCGCACAGAGGTGACAGGCACAAATCAAGGAATGATATCACTTCATTGTTTAACATTGCAGCATTGCATATGATGACAGAATGGATGATGTCACATTTACATGTAGACATTCAGCAATCATTTACTGCTGGAATATGGTGCAGCTCAATATGGCAGTGCTGCTGACTCTGCACAATCATTTAATGATGTATTGCCCGTGTCAATAAAAATAAGATGTTCGCCCATGCAAAAGCCAGCACTATAATGCTAAGGTATTATAGGTGGTTGTTATGGCGTTTCTGTGTGGTTCTCAGTGCTTTATAGTGAGTTGCAGATGGAGTTTTAGATTAGTGTAGGTCTACGGGATGTTTCCATCCACCAGTCTGGTCCAATTTCGTTGAAAAGTAACAATAGAACAATTATTTTAGTATTATTAACATATTATTAAGGTTTTTTTGTTTAGAAAGTTTTACATTCAAATTAGTCCAAGTCCAAGTTTTATAACATTTTATTTCAGTTTCAGTTTTTTTTGCATCAAGTTAAACAAAATTGAAATGAGAGATGATTATTTTTTATTTATTTATGTTTTTTTATTATTAAAATTTTAGTTAAAACTTTTACATTTAGTTTGAATTATTATTATTATTATTATTATTTTATGTTATAAGTTTAAGTTAAATTTAAATAAGAGATGTTGCTGTGGAAACTGACTGAAATAATAAAATTCTCTGCTCTCAAATACTGGGGGCATGTCCTCTGTTGGCGCTGAAAAGATGTGCCTTTTAAAAAGGTACCGCCCCAGTGATAGCTTTTGCACCTTTTTCTCTGATAGTGAAGCAGCGCTGCGCAGGCCGATAAGCTTATGACATTAAAGTACAAAGACAACAATTCGAAAGCAAAAGCATCTGTCTGCTCTCTATAGTTCTCACTGTAATTTGATGTCAAATGCAGATCGGCCTGAGCAGTGCTTCTTTAAGTTGAACACACCTCTTATAGCTTTGGGGAGGGGCCATGCTTGGTGGCTCCAGTGTGTAATCGAGACTTGATTTCAGCCTCCCAAAAAAAACATCCTGAACACAAAAATGGGGGAAAACTATTTAATGGTCTAACTCCACAATTCAGTACTACATGGTTCACAGTCTTTGTAATGTGTTTCAGCAATACATACATGACATTTAAAATGTGTTTAGAAACAATTCTATGAATTGCCTTTACACTGACTTTAAAGTTATGGTTTTGTTCAAATCACAAACCATAAGTATGGGCAATAGTAAAAGTGATGTTTACTTTAACAATCTCTTTCCAACTGCTGAAGAGAGACTGGCTGGTGTGATAAAACATAGTTAATGAGAGAGAGTCAGAAAGGGAGGTAACTAAATGCATCTGGCTCTGTCTTGGCACTGCAGTGTTTCTCTGACTCAGTGTGACACACTTCCCCTCATGACTCTGGCAAGAGCCGGACACTCTGCCCTTACAGGTTAACCACTATGAAAGCCATGGCACAAAGGTCTGCTATGGCAGACAGGTCCTAGACCACCAAACTCGATCCAACTGGCCATTCTCACAGAGCTTTACAGCTCCTGTGGGTTTCTCACGATGAAAGAGCTCCAGGGCACGGACAGCAGTGATGCTTGTTGACGTATGCCTGCTTAAACAAGAGAGTCCTGAATCCAAGCGGGGATGGACTCATGGCCAGTGAACTTGAGGTGACTGGTGGCCTTGAACAGTTTAGTTGGTGTCAGCCTGAGGGACTAGAAAGAGAGTGGGAGGCACAAATTAGGAATGGATCAAGATGGCATGTTCATTCAGGGCTTTTTTTATGCCAAAACCCCAAATATGATAATCCTCTTGCAAAATTAATGTAAATGGAATATAACAGCAGCTTTATTTTTAGGTTTAAATACTAATTTAATCAGTGTGAGGAAAAACATGTGCTTTTGCTTCTAAACTGTAACTGTATTAAAGTAAAAATGTATTAAAGAAAAAATACTTTAATTTTAATTTAAATTGTAATTTAAATACAATGTTAGAAGTGAAAACTGGAGAAATATTTTCAAATGAAATCTGAACCCCAACAAAGCTATATGCACAAAACTAATCATGATTAATCTTGTGATTTTTGATGACTATTTAGAAAGAAAATCAAGAAATAATTACATAAGTATGGTAATTGTGTTAAAATTATCATGTTAAACATGTTTAAATAATATATTTATAAAAAAAAAAGTACATAAATGCTTATAAAAAGTTATGTTTGGCATTTATGATTTTATTTTATTATAGGTCAGTAATATCAGTGAGTAACAGGACTGGGAAAGGATCTCAAGAATGGACTCAAGCTGAGTTCACCGAAAGCGTTTTTGTGCAATATGTCATTGCACTGACCACAACTGTTTAATATGATTTCATTTTTAGGCGGAATATTTGTTCAAACAAATCACTTCTTGGTAATTTTGAATGTATGTAGCTTTGTACAACCTTAGTATGAAACAATTGAAGATAAATGGAGCTAATTTGTGACTTGTGACCTCACTGAATTGACCACTCACATTGACCTTATTTCCTTTTACATTCTTAGAAACAGAAGCCCATCAGCATCCAAGGACCCCAACGCAGCATATAACCAAAGGGAGGGAGAAGGAGGACTGCAGTATGCCCCGGCTGAAGGTGGCATGCCCCGCTCTCCGTCCGACTACGGACGTGATCCTGGCCATTCGCCGAGGAGTTCAAGAATGTACAATGAGCTGGGCAGTTATCAAGACAGTCAAGGACGCTGGCACTCTCAAGGCCAGCGTTTGGATGGCAAGCTAGAAGACTATGAACTCCAAAGACGCCGTGAGGAGGAATACCTGGCCCGATACCGCAGCGACCCCAATCTGGCGCGCTACCCAGTCAAACCCCAGCCCTACGAGGAGCAGATGCGCATCCATGCCCAGGTGTCACGGGCTCGGCACGAGCGGCGTCATAGTGACGTCTCGTTCGCCTATTCAGAACTTGACGAGCCTCTGCATGGGCCTGGTGGACGGCAGTCACGCCTCCCTCTGTTGGGAGGCCCAAGTCAACGCTCGTACTCCATGGACAGGAGCTCAATGGGACATCGGATGTCGAATCATAGCCCACCAACACCACGTTGCAGCCCTGTGCTCGGTGATAGTCGCAGAGGACTGGCGGAGCCAACGAGGAAACCCATACTCCAACAGCACCACTTGGACCCTAGCTCAGCTATGCACAGGAACAAACGGGACAAAATGGATAGCATGCTACGAAACGACTCTCTAAGCTCAGACCAGTCTGAGTCGGTTCGGCCTCCTCCACCTCGACCACACCGCAGCAAACGCCTTGGCAAGCTCAGAACCATGGGCAGCTTCAGCAGCTCAGAGGAGGAGTTGGCCACCACGCCAGAGTACACAAGCTGTGAGGACGTGGAGCTGGAGAGCGAATCCATCAGCGAAAAAGGTAAACTGCTGACTGTGAATTACATTATTGAATTGCTGATTGATAAAAGTTGCAATGTTTTAGGGAGAAAAGTTTGTTTTGGGTATCTCAGATGTGATTCCAAAGTTATATTTGTTTCCTAGAAAGAGCTGTGCCTTTATGGTAACCACCATGTTGCTTCAGTGCTGTTGTATGGATTATTTAGAGCCAGTGAAACATAAACATAATCATTACTTACTCCAGCCAAAATTGTATACTCCTTTTTTGAAAAAGTAACTACTTTGCAACCGTTAAAAAGTATGTTCTAAATAGTATGAATTTGTGTAGTATGAATATAATCCACTTGGCATATTGTCATTGTCATGTGACCTACCACAAGCATCTCCTCCTGTGGCCTCACAGGATAGTAAATTGTCCATCATATACACACTTCAGAGTCTCGCCGGAAGCATTAGGTCATCTGGAGAATTTGCATCCACTGTTTTGTGAATTTGCACATACTACTCTTTTCTAATACTGCTTTTCATCTACTATATAGTAGGGAATTATGCTATTTTGGATGCAGCCTGTGTGCACCTTTTAAGCACAAGCCATAATCTTGTGGTTTGACATCCTAGATCAGGGGTCTCCAACCCTAATCCTGGAGAACTACTTTCCTGCAGACTTCAGTTCTAATCCTGCTTTAACACAACTGCCTGTCAGTTTTCAGGAACCCTGAACACCTTGATTAGCTGGTTCAGGTGCATTTGATTTGGGTTGTAGCTGAACTCTGCAGGAAGGGTTGGAGACCCATGTCCTAGATGACTTTGGTTACTCTTTATTGGTTCTTCTCGATTCTACCTCTTAAAAGATAGTTACCCTAAAATGTAAAGTCTGTCATCAATTACTCACCCTCATGTCTTTCCAAACCCATAATACCTTTGTTCATCTTCAGAACGACATTAGGGTGGCTTACAGGTTTGGACAGCATGGAACAATGACTGAATGTTCATTTTTAGGGTGAAATAACCCTTTAAATAAGAGAATTGTTGATGGTGAGGTTAAAGCGAAATGTCAAACTCAGTTCCTGGAGGGTCAGAGCCTTGCAGAGTTTTGTTCCAAACCTGCTCCAACTAGACATGGGACGATTACAGGTTTCAAGGTATACTGCGATTTGAAAGTTTCAAAACCACTAATATTTTGCGTTATACCGTTGCTGCAGTATGCACTGTTTTTAACGTCTCTTTGAAGACTGAAAGTGTAGGAATCCCTCAGGTCAGTCACATGTGTGTAGGATGACCGAACTTAAGGAGCTGCCCCTGAAACTTACGTGATGGGCAACCGGCCATTGGAAGTGATGGGAAGTCTGCGAACCGGTTGTTTCGGACAGTTTGTTTTAGTGAACCGGTTCAAAATAACAGTTCACCGGTTCTTTTACGTCATCACGTAATGACGTCAATTCTATCACCCCGGCAAAACAAAAAACGTTCAAACACATTCAAATAAAGTAATTTGTAATAATAACAAGATAACATTAACCGTACAGAAATCCAGCTCATAAAGCTTAAAATATAACGTGCATACACAATAGTAAATAGTAATATGAATTTACATTTTGACTGAACAGTTGTTGCATGTTCATCATGTTAAACTGTTGTTTAATATAGTTGCATTTGCACTTTCCAGTAAGTTTCATCTGTTAAATAAACTTAATTCCTTCAAATTTGCCCCCTCGTTCAATTCACTCACGCTCATAATATCAGCACAACATCAGTTTTAGCTTCACGCATGCTCAGTATCTCCAGCTTATTGGTTCTCAGTATGTCGAACGTGTCCAAAAGAACCAGTTCAAAAGAACGACTCGTTCATGAATCAGAAATCTCTAGTTTTTTGTCTTATTGCAACTCGTATCTTCTGGACTTGCACAAACTGTGCTGCAAAGCAATCATTTTCCAAAATGTCATTTATGTGAAAATATGAAGTCTGTAAACACCAGTTAACACAGGCCAGAAACTCTGAATACGGATGCGCAGAGAAAAATACTGTAGCAGGCAGATCACTCACAGTTCATGATGCACAAACTATTGGAAGAAAATCCTCAATACTGTTCTCAATATAGAAAGCTGTTTGCTTCCTTCAGGCATGTAGTATAATTTCACAAAGCTAGTCAGAACATTCTGTTTTTGCTTCAAATTGGGTTATTTTAAAATTAAATTATGTATATAAGATTATATCACTATATGATTTGAAATTATATAAATGGTATGTATATGAATTATATAACTAAAATTAAGTAACAACAATTACAGATTTAGGTAAAATAAAGATGTCAGTCTTTAATTTTCGTCTTTTTAGGAAACAAATCAAAGAAAAAGTAAACAAATTTGACTGTTCCTAATATTCTGTATGAAAATATATTAAAACAAAATAAATAAAACAATATATATTGTGTTCAGCGGAAATGTATTTATTTAATTATTTTTTATCCAGTCATTTAAAAATAACACATTTCAGAGCTTTAATGACAATACCGTGATACCGTGAAACATGTGATATTTTTGCTTAAAATCTCATACCAGCCCATGCCTAGTTCCAACACACATACCATATAGTTTTCAAATATGCCTGAAGGACTTGATTAGCTGGATCAGGCGTGTTTAATTAGGTTTGAAGGTAAATTCTGCAGGGCTGTGGCCCCCAAGGATCTGAGTTTGACACCCCTGGGTCAGAGTTATGATGCTGTGGGTTATGATGTCATGTTACTGAGTCAGTTCTGTTTTATGCAAACTGCACTGTAGAATTAATCATTGTTAAAAGCTCACTGTTGAATATTAACCATTAACCATTGTGATTGTACAATTTCTGCTTGTAACAGTAATCCCTGAGTTAATATTCTCAACACAATTAGATGAGAATTCAAAAGATGAGAAGATGAAGTTTAAAGACTTGCAAAGTTGTTACATTGATCTCAGATTCAGCAAAAGTGTCAGTTCTCTTGGTAATTCTGTTTTAGTGTTTTATGTAATGTTTTAGTCTCTGTGCTCTGGGATTCTTCAGATCAGTTGTAACGTGTAATTTATTCGGTGACCTTTCACCTCTAAATTCAGTTTAAAACTGCACTTAAGGCAAAGGGAAATCCTCTGATCCTGGCAATTACTTGTGAGTCACATGACCAGGATTTTAAACCATAGAGGGTGTTGCATTATTCAGGGAGGTTTAATTATGTAATGCAAGCCAGGCTGAAGATACTACGATGTGAATGGGGATACAGGTCATACATTACCATTCATTGTTAAGTTGATTCCTGTTATCCTGTTAGAATATGCATTTCTATAGCTTTTGCTGTGGGACATTTAAAATTAGCATATTACTATGACCTCAACTGACCTGATGATGTGATGCTCTGTAGGTTTTACAAAGAACTATGGATGAACTCATTCCTTGGAAAAGATATGCTGGAAAAATCTTGACATGTTTTATAGCTAAAATGAATCTTAGCAACTTTAAGATTCAGAGAATTCAAATGTATAATCATATTGCATTTTTCAGCCATGCCCATGTTTCTTCATTTGTTATACAGCCAAGATTTTCAAAATGAATCTCTCAAGATTTGCACATTTTGAAAGTTTTCTTTATTTAACACACCTGAATTAACTGAGTAGTAGAGTACTCCATGACCTGAACTGGATCTGTCAAAAAAGAGAGATATTCAAAATATGCAGCACTTCAGGGTGACTTTAGGATGGAACAAGTAAAAGGGGTCAGTGAACTGAGAAATCAAAATTCCCTTGATTTTTTGACATATGCAAGGTCATTGTACTATAAAAACATCCTGTAAGTTTCAGAACTCAAAACTTCCTCTTTAGTCTAAAAACAATTTTTAACGAAGCTAATTTGCCAAAAGGACAGCTTGTTGAATGTGCCGCTCTATGACGTAATCGCGTGGCTAAACCCCGCCTCTGCAGAAGTAGATCAATACCTGCTTCTACATCACTTCCTGCTTAGCTCCGCCCACCGATTCATGCATTCAGCGTAAATGACAAGAGAGGCAAATGCAGGTAAAGAGGCAAAACACAGAAACCAAATGATAAAGATGCTCCAAAGACAACGAGATGGTGTGCAGTGCCTAGCTGTGGACATATAGAGTCTTTACTCTACCTTCTTTCTGATCCCAACATTAGGAAAGAGTGGATGAATTTTTTTTTTATGAAGTTCCAGATCGCATCAGTAATAACTTTTTCCTTTGTTCACTTAATTTTGTTGTGTTTTCATCTACAAACAAGGCACAATTTTACGTGGGATTTTCAGAGAGATTGAAACTAAAAGACGATGCTGTGCCGACTGTATTGGATCTGACAGTAGTTTCGCACCACACAAGTGTGAGGAACTGTTTTGGAATATGGAATACTGTCTTTGCTATCCATGAAGTACTTGTCCTTCCTCTTCCTCCTTTTTGTTCTACCATGTAAGATATTCTCTGGCCCCTCCCCTAAAAGCTCTGATGTTGTCAGGGTCACAATAAGCTCAACTGGATAAGCCTTTTTGCACAGGAGCAAGAGTGCTCCCCAGATCTTTCCTCTATCTGTAGAAACAGGGAGTCCCAGCAGCTTTGCAGTGGAGGGCACTGGTAAAGGGTGAAATTGCACCAGCGCATCTGTCATGACTACCTCTCCACTATAGCTACTTAATGCACTCAAGAGGCTACAGTGAAACAGAAGAATGTAGGACACAAAATGACTAGTTCACACCACCCCAACAAACCCCAGCAAACGCCAAATCCCAGTGCTTGTTTGGTTTTGTTGAATCAGTGGGTTAACCATGTTGGTGTTTGTACAAGCAATGGATGTTTCCCAAAATTCTCGATGCAGCATCAAATTTTAAACTCTAGAGGTGCCACAAGTATTGCAGACATTCAGTCACTCCTTCTGACCTCAGTAGGAGGTCGGCTGTAGACAGGAAGGAGCTTGATCTCTGACAAGCTTATCCTTCCATCAGGTGCCATTGTACATATGTCAGTCAGTCAGTGACAACCTAACCTGATTGGTTCAAAGTACTCAATTCCCTCCCCACCTGCAGAAAGAGAAAAGGATTTGGTCAAAGTAGTGGAGACACACCAAGACGCTACGCTGTGTGAAGCCTGGGAAAATGGTGGTAAGTCAATATTTCACCTAACTGACACTTGGAACATTGACGGTTCTGGAGTTGTATGCTTTGGAGTGAAGACTTCTAACTTGTTTGCTCTGAACTTTCACTTTTGTGTAAAACCACCAACCAGAAGGGTTGGAAAGAAACGTTCTATTGGTTGGGTGCAAGGAAAGCAATAGTTCTATTGGTTGGGTGCAAGCGTTTGATCCCAATGCTTGCTTTCATGGGGCCTTGAGCAAACTGTAGGGGAGACTTCTTGGAGTCAGGGATCAGTCCGGCAAACAGTCTGTTGAGTTGTGGGGACTATGAAGGGCAGGGTATTTGAGCTGGCTTACAAGAATAATGATAAGCTCATTATTCTAAGGCATAAACTCCATTTCAGTGCAAGGAGATAGAGAGAGGGAAAGATAACGACAAGGTGAGAGGCAATGAAAAAATGGCAAACATTTGGGTTTGGCATCTTCCTTGAAGGGGATGTGCAAGACCTTTAAGTACTGACCCAAGTGTGATTTGAAGAGCTGCAGTTGAGTTCTAGTCATTGTCCCGGTGGACGTAGTCAAGTAAATCAGCTTTGCAGAACTTTAATTTGCCAAGGTTTGGAAGGGGTGGTGCAGCAAAGAGGGATTATCAGCAATATATCGGGACTGCACAGAACAGATTTTTTCCTGAAGACGGTCCATACATGGTGCTTGGGCAAATGGCAAAGGCTTTTGGTTTGTGAAGCATGGTGTATGTTAAGGCAGAAGTAATTTCTATAGAAGTAAGCTTTTACAACGCTCATTTTTTTCATGGTAGCATACAGATATCATTGCATGCTGGCAGGGAAATTGGGGACATGATGATGCAATGTTGGCAGCAGTATTCAGACTTCTGCAATATTAAAGTTCCCATGCTGTATGCTAAGATACAGTTTATTTTATCCATTTATTATAGTGCCTTTGTGGAACTGCACTGAATATGGCTGTTAAAGTTAAGTTACCCATATTTTTAATTTGTAAATTACAGCTTGGTTTCTTAATCAAATATACTGTTCCTACTATTATTTTGCACATATGTAGTGAATCCTATGACAATAGTGTACTTAGATCCAGTCCAGTTTATTTTGCACATATCAAGCAAATATTTTGATGATGGTTTACTTGAACCTTGGAACTGGACCTTGTGCTTTGTTTTGAACTGCTAAGAGAGTGTCAGTACAGTATTGCTCCATTGCAAAACCATCTGCTTGCTAACCTAAGTAACCAGTTTCAAGACAAGAGTAGAAATGTCATACAATTTATCAGTCATGCTAACACAATTGAAAAGTTTGTGTTAGCATGAGTTGGGAAACTTTACTTTTTAATGGAAAAAATGTATTTCTCACCATCATTTGGCTGAATCTCTATTACAGAGTGAAGTCACTATGCTTGGCTTTTGAATAGAGAAAGTAAACTTTATTTTTTTTTGTCTTCTGTTTTAACTAATGTTATAACATGCCAGTTTATATTTTAAATGTTTTCTTATTGATGAACACCTCTCTTTCTGGCCTTTGTGTTTTTACAGTTTTTATGCCTTAAACTATTCCTTGCTATACTGTAAGTAGCTTAACATTTCAGGAATTCAATTATAATATAGTATAGTTAATGTTAATAAAGTAGTTAAGTAGTTTACATAACAGAAAATTCATTTTATGGTATTTTGTGCATTATGCAACAGCATGGAATAATATCAAACAGAAAAAAAGATGCCTTTTAATTATCATTTAAGCACTAGATTTGAATGTCTATGTGTCTCCAGCCAGATAAAGATTTTATAACAGAAAGATTATCTGTCTTCAGAAATAGTGAATTTAGATGTATGGCAGCTGATATGTGTGTCTTTTTTCTTTTCTTTTTGTCAAATTGTTGGAAAAACAGAGTTTGTCTTATAGTTTTGGTTGTGTTGTAGTTCATGCTGGTTTTTATGTAACACTATGCAACTTTAAAATATCTGTATTTGTTCTTTCATTCCATTTCCTTTGTGGATAGGTAAGTGTATATTAAAGAAAAGTGATATCAATTGTTATATGTGTTCATTTAAAGGGATAATTGACCCAAAAATGGCAGTTCTGTCATTGTTTAGTCACCCTTATGCTTTAGTCACCAATCTGTATGACTGATTTTCTTCTGTGGAGAAAAGAAAAGTTTTTTTCTTTTTTTTCTTTAAAGAATACACTGGCACATTTTTCTATGAAATTACAATGAATGGAGACTGAAGATTTCACAAAAACACCATAAAAGTATAAGAAAAGTTGTCCTCATGACAGTGTTTCAAGTCATGTGAAAGCTTTGTATAAGCAACAGACCCAAGTTTTAATTAATGTTCTTAACCACTGCAACCAGATCATGAATTGAATCTTTGTAAACCAGATAAACTGATTCTGAAGAAGGGTCCATTCATGAATCAGGCATTTCAGTTTCTATCTCGAACATCCTTTTGAAACATGCAAGTTTTAGTCCCCATTCAATGTAATTGTATGGAAGACAATGGCTAGTACATTCTTTAAAATATCTCCTTTTGTGTTTTACTGAAGAAAGACAGTTATACAACAGTTGTGCAAGGACATGAGGGTGAGTAAATGATGACAGCATTTTTATTTTTGGTGAACTACTCCTTTAAAAGAGACTTAAGAGAAAGTGTGTGTGTATATTAATGTTGTGTATTTGCCTGTATAAGTTAAATCTTGTTGACACGAGTGTGTGTGTGTGTCCTCTCACTGTGCTGTCCTCAGGAGATATGGATGGTCACTGGTGGGACCATGCGTCTTGGCATAGCGAGGCCTCCTCAATGTCTATGGTGAGGCTTGTGACCCTCTCACCCCATTTCCCCTCGTTTAATTCACCTCTGCATGTTTTGTTTCTCCTCTTTTTTTATATCATAGATAACTTTTAGGCAACATTCAAAGGGGAAAAAGAAAAACAAATGAGCAGGCACATTTTTTGGACATCAGTTACGCCCCGTCTGAGAGGCGAAAGACAGTGGTGCGATTTTGGCAGTGCAGCTATGACGAAGACACGGAGTGGTGCCAGCCACAGGTCAAAGATTCAGGGGTTGACACTTGCAGTAGCACCACACTTAATGAGGAGCATAGCCATAGTGAAAAGGTACTGAGACGACTTCCTGGCACCTGCTTCTCGCTTCCTGTGAGTTGACCTGCTCGACCTGCTTACTGTCTGTTTCTGCCCCTAAGGGGTTTCCTACTCTAATCATGCCTTTCGGAAGAGAGGAGAACCCTCTTGTTTGCTTTTTTCTATTAATATTCTGGCTGCAAAGTCGTAGCGCATCCTAACACACGGAGAGATGAATGACAATCTTCCTGGCAATGTTTGCTCCATATGCTGCATGCTCCTCAATGCGGAAAGATACTCCATTGTGATTGCAAACCTGTTTTCCTCACTTGGTCACGTCACCTTTTCACACTGCTCCTTTGGGATTTCCTAAAATGATTTTTTCCACACAGTCCTTCGGTCTCAGCTTAAACACAGGGATAGACTAGTGTGGGAATCAGTCTTGCACTAAGCAGTTGTTTTTCTTTTCCCCTTTTCACTGTGTCATTCTTCATGCTGTCCTTTTCAGTCCTGTATTTTTTTTATGTTTGTGTATTTTGTTTATTTCGTTCACCACGTCTTTCACAATAGTGAATAGAAGTAGCTTGCTACATCCATACTGCTTGAGGGTGTGAGAGCAATTTACATTGCTTTTCTGGTTAATTAGTGGATTGGTCTAGATCAGTGCTTCTCAACTGGTTTTGCTTCAACTTGTTCAAAAAGGGTCTTTAAATTGAAACATATTTGCAATGTGATAAAGCAACAAGCATGTAAATTTGGAATCCTGCAACAAGTGATGGGAAATTTTGTTAATTGTTTGGTTTCCTTTTTGCGACCTTTGCACTACATAGTCCAGCCCACAGAAAAATCGCGATCCTATTGGTTTCAAAATCCTCTACCGCATATATTAAACATTAAATATCTGCTGACTGGCCATGATTCAAATTAACAGTTTTTCATTATCTGTCGGACAGTTAATTCACAACACACCTGGTTAGCTTTAATTAATCAAACAAAACACAGTATTGTCGACGCTAACAATCTATTGTATTTGAGTTGTATCTTTTACTCTTTTGAGGCTTTGATCAAACCAAAAATGGTTTGTGGATGTCATTGATACAACCATTGAAATTATCTTTTCAAGTATATGATGTATTTATTTTATATTTTAATTATTTATTATCTTTGTAAGATCATATGATTATCATTTCTAATCAAGTATGAAATAACTGCTATTACTGAATTATCCAGTTATGCATTTAAATACAGTAACTGTGGAGTTTTGTTAATAATATACTTTTAAAAAAGTGGGAAAAACAAATGGATCCCTCTAAATGGATGAGTGATGCCTTATTACTAGGTTGAATAAAAGAAGTGAAAAAAGTGAGTAAAGTAAAGAGCGGTACTAGTGATGACATCAGCAATTCCTGAGGGGAGGGAGGGGGGCTGCTATGACATTGATGATGATTTGTAAGGGGGGGGGGGTAACTTATAGTAGATGTAACTTGCAGTGACCATGGATTTCTAGTTCTGTAGAACCGTGGTTTTCAACATGTGGAGTGCGAGAACCTGTTAATAAAGATATTAGCAAATCTTTAGCCATCCACCAGGGGCCAGTTGATTAGTCCCACTGTAAATTGGTCAATAGTTAGAGCAGATTTGGACCCCTGGTATAGTTGCGCATGCTACACCGGGGTGGTCCTATTTAGGTTGGCTTCAGCCCCCCATCTGTCGTATTAGACCCTCAAAACTAGCTGAATGATTGGGCAGTGACGCTTCATCAAGAAAGTTTATTATTCACATGTGTTTTGTCAGATCAAATATTAAAGTGAATTTTAAGCCATTCAAGCACAAGACAGCGTGAAAGAGATCTCAATGCGGTGCTGTAATATATTGTTTCTGTGCACGCACATATAGAAAGCCATCTCTCACACAGCAGATGAATACCAAATTGAGTTATCTTTCGCGTCTTCAGCAAATGCACACAAAATTATGTCTGAATGGCTGTCTGGGTGAGTATTCTCATAATTACAGTTGGTTATGTCTTTAGTGAATGTAAACAGTAAAGAAAATATAGATGTACATCAGCATAACGGATCTATTTTCTTATGTTAATCATTTTATTCAAACAGCAAAAGAGAAGTCACTCACTGCTCTTAACTAATAAGTAGCTTTAATGATATTTGTGTAAAATTAGACGTACTTGTGTGAGCGCATGTCCTAAAAGGTTGAAAACCCCTTCTTTAGAATTCAGTCAGATACACTTGGTTGCATTCACCATTGTTTATTTTAAAATAGGTCTGGCCCTTAATTATGATTGGCTAGGCAGTGTTTGAAGCCATTGTAAAATATTGCATAAACACACACGTGAGACATCATTACATCAGTTTTACTGTACAACTCCACTCCATTACATAAAAACACTCCTCAGCTGTTCTTAAAACCACTGTAAACCACTGCTTCTTGGAGCTTATTGGTTTAATCTATTAGTGTGTGCCCTATCAAACAGTGTTGTGATCCACCAGTTGAGAATTGCTGATCTAGGTCACTTCTGTGAGTTACTGTCCATAATTGTGTGCTTAATATCTCTCACCCTGTCCTGACTATTGTGTCTGTATATAATGAATGCACAAACCGAACCCTATATGGTGGAAAATTACTTTGAAGACAATTAAATATATACTGTTAGCAAATGCCAAGATTTTGCCATCATTTCCTCACCCTCATGTTGTTCCAGACCTGTATGACTTACTTTCTTTCCTCTGTGGAACACAACAGCTGATGCACTGCAGGATGTCTAGAGAGCTCTGATTTATAATGGGGACTGGAGCGGTCAAGCTCTAACAATGGCAAAAGATATACCAAAAAGTGTTCTATACAAACCATGTTGTTTATTCCTAGTTTTCCGAAGCCATTCAATAGCTCTGAATGAGGAACACAGTCCAAGAAAAGTCTATTAAAATAGGGCCCAATGCACCATGTTAAAAGTAAAATTTGCCAAAAATGAAAATTTGAGTATTAATTTACTCACCCTCAGGCCATCTAAGATGTAGCTTATTTTTTTCCTTCATTAGAGCAGTAATTCATTAAAGCCTCGGAGAGGTTTTTATTAACAGAAAATAAATCCAAAACAGGGAAATAAAAGTATCGAAAGGGGAAGCGTCCAAAATACACAGGGAATCTGGTGTCCTCGTCGTGCTGCGGGGTTTGTGTAGGTGGGGCAGTGTTCATGATGGAAGGGTCCAGGTAAGGGGTGGTGTCTGGTGGCCGCCACGCGCTCCCCTCTTCGGTCCGGGGCGCGAGGTTCGGTTCGGTCCTGCATTCTCGCTGGCCCCGGCGCTCGAAGGGGATAGACAACCTGACATTCTGGCCTGATGGCTGTGTAAACGGGTACAGTTCTCATCCGGACTGCGGATCCGGCAGCTCACATCTCTGGTGGTGCGGGAGTCCCTCTACGCACCCTTCCTGGACCCACGAGGACACCAGTGTGCATGCACGGAGAAGAGATCTCTCGAGGAGAGGTGCATTGGGCTTTTCAACAGTGGCGGAGATGAGGCTTCATTTATATCAGGTGTGCCCCATCACACATCGCTAGCCCTTGCTCGTCCAGCTCCCCTCCTCTCTCAAACACCCACTCCTGTCGGGAGCCTCGTGAAGGTCGGCGATTTGGGACAGTATGCCGATGATAATTAGGGGGGGAGGCAACTGACTCGTCACAACATTTAAATTACTTTTCTAATTACTTTTTCTGAAAAGTAATTGAATTACTCAGTAAGTAAATTACTAAAATCTTAAGATCCTAAAAGACAACATAAATGAAAATCTTTTTTCAGTCAAACATGGAATAGTTAAGCCTTTTATCTTTAAAACAACGGAAATATTTAAACATTTTAATAAGTAAACCTTCTTTGGTTAACTAATTACTCTGCAAAATATTTGAAAAAAAAATGAATATTTGAAGCTGTTATAAAGTTTAAAAATAAAGTTTATGTAAAAAAAAAAAAAACGTTAACCAATATAACTAAGAATAAATTACAGAAATGATCTCCTCCGCTGAATAAAGATTCGCTGATCAGGTTGCACTGTTCTTCTGAGGTAAATTCTGGCTTATTCCTCATAGCAGGTCTTCTTACAGAAACAATAAAAAAAGTAGATGAATCTTGATTTTTTATTTTTTTTTAATCCATGTGATGAGGGTGTTTGCTCGCAGGTATGTCTGAAGATAATGAGCTGTGAGACGGGAAAGACTGTACCTCGCTTTAGTTTCATACGAATTAGATAATCAGAGAATAGTTGTTTTTGATTTGAATTAGTTCATTTCAAATTAGGTATTTCAAGCTTTCTATAGATATATTTCTCACGTTTGTGTGTCAAGTATTCGCAGGGTTAATTTTTTGTGACTGGTTTCAGAAAAAAGTTCACAGAGACCAAAACAGCAGAAAGCGCAACCTGTTTTTTTCTTTATTTTACAAAAGCACAATGTTTTATTCTTAGTTAGTGTACACAAATAAAAGCAGACATTTGAAAGATTTGACTGATTTTAGTTTATCTGTGTCTGGGTATTTTAGCTGCAAGTAAACGTGCTGGCGCGCAGAGGGTTAAAGAGGCTGCATTCAACGATAAATTTAGATTTCAAGTTCAATATTGATATTTGAACTGTTGAAATTATTTACAGTATGTTACGCAAGTACTTTATATAGTAAGTAACTGTAATTAAATGGCCTAAAATGAACAGTAATCCCTTACTTTACTTTTACAGTGGATAAGTACTTTAATTACTGTAACACTTTACACCTTGCACTTAAGGCAACACAAAATTGTTGCCACCTGAGCAAAAACACTCTTTATACCAGACCTGTACAGCGCTGTAAATGTCTCTAAGTTTTGTTACCTTTCAGTGTCCATCATCTGCTATTTCCACCACTTAATCAAGCCACTCTTCTTTAAAACATGATGCCGTTTTATCTCGTGTCATTACGTTTGCGTTAGCTCTCATGTTGAGCTATTTCATCCGTGACCATTAAAGTATTGGATTTCTACAGCAACCGATTCAGCACACATCATTCTCTTTCTATGAAACCTGTAAACTGCATTCACCGGTTCTAACTCTAATGACACCAACTCTATAGCAGTTTGTCCAAGCATTGCAATTATTTAGAACTTACCAATATTCTTTAAAATGGCTTTCCCAAATTATTTTCGCATCTGTCCTGTGTGCAGAATATTATTTCTTCTGTGTGGTCCTGATGAAAGAAGTAACAATGCCTATGGCTCCTGATGATATAACGAGGTCATATTAAGCAAAATGATTGTACTGTGTGAAAAACTGAGCATTATTTACCACATTATTACCTGTAATCATTAGCCTCAGGCAAACAGAGAATTCCAAATTATTATTATTTTTTTGTTTTTTGAGAACTGATTCTTTTGGACCAAATCATCAAGGACTATGGTTTCAGCTAAAAATCTTCTTTACTTTTCTACTGAACAAAAAACTCATCTACAGTATGTTTTGAATGGCCTGAGGGTGAGGAAATTAATAGCTAACTTTCTTTTTGGGTGAACTGTCCCTTTAATATGCAGTCCATATAGAATTTTCACAGGTGTTTTACCCATGTTTTAAATACGCTTTTCATAGTGATGTGTTTTAGTGTTAAAATAAATGTCTCTAAAGTTAACAGAACACGTACTGGTAATTTTCTGCCTAGATAGTTTCCATTTTCTTGTGCAGTGCAGACCAAAATGTTATTAGCTGATCATCTTCCCCTTCCCTGCAGCTCTTAAATGTCATTCAGTTTAAATGTAGCACAAACTTTACATATTATACATAATTGAAATCAAATTTGCCACAACGTTTACATATCTTGATGCACAATATAAACTGAGTGTATATTGGATAATTCAACTAAAGGGGATTGGAACACTTTTTTAGGCTCTTTCTTATATTAGTTTATGACATGGGAGAGAGAAAATTATAAGAGGATTTTTTTAATATTTATGTTTGAATAATTCCTTTGTGACAAGATACAAAGGAACACATATTCACCATTAACTAAGAGTTTTCCTTCAAAAAACTTCTAATTTGCTGCTTATTTATAGTAAGTAGGTGGTATGTTTACATTGTTTATGTATGATGTTGGGTTAAGAGATCTAGAATATGGTCATGCATTAATATGTGCTTTATAAGTGTTAATAAACAGGCAGTATGCTAGTAATATGAATGCTAATAAGCAACTAGTTAATAGTGAAGAGTGTTCCTTAATGTAAAGTGTTAGCAGCATCTCTCACCAATCTTGTAAATCCATTCTGGTCTTGTCATGAGTCAATCACATCTCAATGGATAAAATCAGATCCCATCCTTCATTTTTTTTTTTTTCAGTAAACACACTGTCTCTCTCAAATATATGATTAAAATGGGTTGTGAATGTGTTTCATGTTGAGTTATATTTTAAGTGACACCTTGGTTCGGTTTGTGTCTTCACAGCAAATAAGAGTGATCACCTCCTGCTTTAATTTCCCTGAGACTGTGCATGTGCGTGTGTTTGTAATGTGCAGTGTGTGGATGCTTGGGTAAAAACCAGAGGTGTATTGTCACTTTGACCCCGTAGCACCCGGTGACATGGCAACCATCCAAAGATGGAGAGCGCCTAATAGGGCGGATAGTGCTAAACAAGCGGATGAAAGATGGCACGGTGCCCAGAGACACAGGGGCACTGCTGGGCCTCAAGGTAAGAGATGCAACAAACACTGTTAAAGTTCACTCTTTTAAAGCCATGCTAATGACCCTGGATCATAAAAGATCTTCAGCAAACCCTCCATCAACTTGATACACAATGCACAGTGTGCTTACTACAGTTTTCTCTTAATCATTTGAACTTTGACCTTATTGTGGACTGAGTTCTTGTATTATAACTTGGTTACTGATGATCCTTTACACTTAAAACAGTAGCCATTCCCACAATAGGCTAAATTAAGGCACTATTTGTGCTGTTCTGCTTTAGTTCCTGAAAGTTTGCCGCTGTCTTCCAGACATTATTTAAATACATTTCTGTGAATAGAGAGCAATATTTCTTGTTATTAGCTTTTATTTTGTGGGTGCATTCGCTGAGTTGCTTGATTTGCATGATTCCTTTAGTGAGTGGGGTGTTAAAACAATGCAGAAAAAGCATGCAAATACTGGCAATGACATTATCAGCAATCCCTGTTTATTCTTAGTGAACAGTATTAGCACACATGGTATTGATGTGGATCATCATTTCTTCATAGCACACGTTGAACTTTACACCTTTCATGCCTCTTTTATTGAACACATTGTAGTTTCATGTAAAAGATATATGAAATAATTTGCATCGCCTGTTGTCTGTATTGCAGGTGGTGGGAGGGAAGATGACAGAGTCTGGCAGACTTTGTGCTTTCATTACGAAGGTGAAGAGAGGAAGTCTAGCAGACACTGTCGGCCATCTCCGACCAGGTGAACACATGAGCCTTTCCTCCAACAAAAAACGACCATATAGGTCATTTGTGCAAGCACCTTATTACAACCTATATTTGGTGGTGTAAAAGCATTTGCTCTGAAACCATGTGAAGTCTGTGATCCTGCTGAATTATGGGATTCTGTATATGAGGAAAAAGGTTTTTAGGTGCCGCTTTATATTAGGTGTCTACTGTATGTACTTAAAGGAGTCATACCCTCGTATTACCTTGGATACCTACTGCTGTATTATAGTCTTTCAGGCCCTTCTAAAAAAGAAAAGTGGAAAAAAATAAACACAGAGCTCCTCAGACCCTTATTTCTGTAGGCATTATTGTCTCGCGAGATCTGATGCGATATTTTGGCTGTCGTCATTGTAATGGTCATTGTGGTCATTATAATAATGCAAATGAGGGGCACGTTGATTGGTTGCAGGAAGGAGGGGGGTTGACACCGCAGGTAACGCTTTAGCATATCATTACAAACTGACATCATGGCGCAAGTTGTGAATGAACGCGACCGGCTTCCCGGCCAGTGTATAAGTATGAGGCGCCGTTTAGGGCTTAAATCAAACTTCATTCACGCACACATATGAAACACGCTTGCATATATTCTAAGTACTAGTCACACATACATGTATATGAACTATCTACGCACATAAAGTTACTCATATGAAATGTGAGCACAGCACACACACACAAATATAAGACGTGAGCACACACACACACAAACTAGACGGCGCCTCATATATAAGCGTTAGGCAATAAATAAACAATAACCGAATTCATGATGATCTCAGTCATTTGTTTTTTGCAAAGTACGTTAGCAGCCATTCCCCATACCTCGAAGCTAATACTCCCGCCAGAGTTGTGCCTGGACGCGTTCATTGAACGATAATTCATGAACTCGTTCATGTTTTGGACTGAACTGAACGTACCGCATTTCTGCCTGATGAACGTTACTGTGAAGTCGTTCATTCTGGTGTCTGTGAACGCCACGCTCTCTCAGTTTAACTTCGTTCAGTAGGATGCCAGATTTCTATAAAGCCTTCTAGGCGAAAACCCACCTAAAACCCACCGTAAACCGGCCTTAATATGTAGCGGAAAAAACACCCAATCTGGCAACGCCAGACTTTCTTGTTCAAAGTCGTTCATCAAAATGAACAAATCTTTTTCCGAGTCATTTCGTTCATTTAAGGGGCTTTAAATGTTACTATTAACTGGCAAATTCCCCGAACACATCAACCTACGCAATCTTGATCATATTCTGAATTAAGAAATCATTATAATGCAGTCAAAAGTCCGTTTTTGCAGTCCGTTTACAGGGAACATAAATAATTACTTCACCTCCAGTCTTTCATTTATTTGTCTAGTGACAGACGCAATAGCATACAATAGCCGCATTAGCAGTTAGATGGTGTTTGTTACACACAGTAGAGCAATAAAAACACAGTCTTACCGTTTCAATTGCAGGCAATTTTGTTGGAATGGCGCTTTTCCCGAGCTTCGATGCCAACTTCGCCTGATATTGCCCCAAATTTGTGAAGGATTTCGGCGTACAATGTTTAGCACAAACACGTAACGATAAGCCAGTGGGAAGGGTTGAAGGAACGGCATCATTAAAAATGAATTTAATCCACTGGTCTCTGATAGCTAGGTCCGTTCTTGGTAGAGAAAACACATTTACATGTTGATTCTGGCAGTCAACCACAGAGCAACTCACGTCTGCACTTATGTTCCAGCATCTTTCTCGACTGAATATGAGGGGGAGAGGGGAAGGGCGAGCTTCCTGCTGCGGTGTCCATATATGGTATATCCTGCCCCGTCTTGACGTCAAGACGGGGAAGAAAACAAAATCTCGTATTTGAGTGCGCGTGCACGTGGGCTATTTTACAAACCCTGAGGTAAACAAACGCTTCACTTTTAAATATCGGCTTCCCGGCCAGTGTATAATCGTTAGGCAATCATAACATACATTGATTCTCGTGGAAAAGTGAAAATTGTGGGTCATGACTCCTTTAATAATAAAGTAATGAATAGTTAGATCCAATGTGCCTTTTGTGTTCACATTGAATTGCAAATAACCTCTGCTGCTATTGATGGGGATATGGGTAAAGGTTAGAGGCAGGTTTGGTGGTCTGGTAAGGTTTAATACGTAGTTAGGGCAACAGTGTAATAGTTAGGGCAACAGTGTAATTTTAGATGTATCTACAAAAATTAATTACAGATGTAATTAAAGGACGGTATTTTCAAATATAAATGTATGTACACAATAAGTGCACTGTATCAAATGATTAATTTAAATGTAAGTACATAGTAGTTAAGGACACTTACTATAAAGGGGGAAATTCTGTCACCCTCATATGGATTACTTTTGTCTTTATCAACTTTTTGAAGATTGCAAGTTTTGTTGGAATGGACTTTCAATGGAGGGACGGAAATTACTTTTCATTATATACTGTATATCATAATTTGTGTTTAAACTGTTCATTCAGTTCATATTGGATTTATATGGATTTGAAGCTTTCCTGAGTTCAACAGTAGAGCATTACACTGAAGTCATAGGTTCGATTCCCAGGGAACACAAAAACTGATCAAATGTAAATGTGTCTTGAATTTATTATAAGTCACTTTGGATAAAAGCATCTGCCAGAATGTAAATTAATTCCTTTTACGGTGTGTTGAAATTGAATGTTTTGGTGAAATGGACTTACAGTGGAGGGACAGAAATAGCTTAGGATTCGTTAAAAATGAATGTATCTTGAATGCAACGTAATTCACTTTGCATAAAATTGTCTGCCAAATGTAAAATGTAAATTAATTATTTACAACGTTTTTGTGAATTTTATGAAGATTGAAGAATTTGGTTGCCTAGACTTTCAGTGGGAGGGTCTTAGAGATTTAAATATCTTCATATGGATTACTTTTACAATATCTTTATGAACTTTTTAAAGCTTAAAAGTTTTGGTGGAATGAACTTTCAGTGGAGGGACAGAAACTCTCAGGTTTCATTAAAAAGAGCTTCATTTGTGTTTGGATGATGAATGAAAGTCTTATGGGTCTGGAACAACATGAGTGCGAATAAATGATGACAGAATTGTAATTTTTGGGTGAACCATCCCTTTACATAGCAGTGGTTTAAGTGCAGCTTTATCATCTTTGATGTCGTATTAATGCGGTGTTGTGTCGGTCCTCAGGCGATCAGGTCCTGGAGTGGAACGGGAGGGTCTTGCAAGGAGCCACATTCAAGGAAGTTTACAATATCATTCTAGAATCCAAGCCAGAGCCGCAGGTGGAGCTGGTGGTCTCACGGCCCATCGGGTGAGTGATGCGGGTGATGGATCATTACTCATCGTGTCAGTTCAGGCACACGGAGCACATTTTATTTGACAGTAGAGCTTTATGAAGAAGGATAGCCTGTGGGAGCCCAACATATGAATGCTTATATTCACATACACACATACAAATGTAGAAACTTGAACTTGCACGCTGCTTGAAATGAAAGTCCTTCTTCAGGTCAGGACAGATTGACATAATTAGAAATTATTGTTTGTTACTTTCAAAATGCTAGGCATTTTTCCCCTTAAACCATTGAGAGTCTAGCAGCAAGATGGACAGGTGTTCAGGTTAACCTTAAAGAGATGGGCAATATATCAGCGATATATATCAGCATTTTGACAGCCGTATAGAGTAAAATCACTTAAAGGCACAATATGTAAATTTTTGTCGCTAGAGGTCACATTTTCAAAACAATAACAGGTGAAGCTTGATGACTTCAAGATGAACTTCATTCATATCTATTAAAATCACCTGTACATGACTATTACTTGTACAATAAATAATATATATTTGCTTGCCTGTCTCTGGCAAGTCCGAGGTTGTCGCGAAGCTCTGTCCATCTCAGAAATCCACGCCGAAATTGATCCTTCTTGCCTCAGTTGGTCTACCTGAATTTTCTGTACTCACAATGAATAATTGTGATCCATGATAACTGAAATACACAACAGCAGTGCACTGCAAACCACCACTTCCATATTTGTCCACATGTGTTGCTAAAGTATACCCAGAATTGGGAACCGAGGATAACGCGGATATTGCATCATTGATAGCCGCTGATGAACAGGGATGAGTCATAAAGTTGAAAATGTTTTTTACAAATCCTTGGGAACTTTTGGAATAATTTAATTAAACACCTGCATGAAATATATCACACTGTGCAAGTGGTGTTTGGATATTTTATTACAAAAAAAATCTTACATACTGTGCCTTTAACATTTTGAATATTTGAATGCTTTTTTTCAAATTATATTTCCTTAAAAAAACATACCGAGCCAATTCTGCGCTTGCTCCTTTTGTCTTTAAGATACTTTGATGTTACATATCAGATTTTATCCTCAGTAGCGAAAGTGCAAACAGGTTTTGGAAGTTTCATAAGTTTTTGAATCAATGAACATTTAGAAATTGAAGAACTCCTTATAATCACCCGAATTGTGTCAGTTCTCATGCTTTCAAAAGTCAAAAGTATGGAATAATTATTGTTTAATGGTTTTGAAAGAAGTCTCGATCACACTTTATTTTAAGCTTTAATTCTATATATTAACAAACCATTAACTAAGGCTGTATTTATTTGCTCAAAATACAGTAAAACAGTAATATTGTGAACAAGTATTACAATTTAAAATAACTTTTTTCTATGTGAATATATTTTAAAATGTAACTTATTGCTGTGATCAAAACTGAATGTTCAGCATCATTCCTCCAGTCTTCAGTGTCACATGATCCTTCAGAAATCAGTATGATATGCTGATTTGCTGCTTAAGAAACATTTCTGATTATTATCAATGTTGAAAACAGCTGTGCTGATAAATATTTTTGTGGAAACCATATTTGTGCGCATAAGAGACTTCTTTCAAAAACAACAAAAAATCTGACTGGCTGTGTATGTAAATATTGCTGTTTATAACAGCATATAACAGTGTATATAAATGAAAATGATTCATATGATTATAATTATTTCACATGTTAATTTATAGGAAAACAGTGTGGATGTCTTAATTGTTTTGAATTACATTTAACTAAATATGTTACATCTTCTTGACAACAATGGCTGTTTGGTTGAAATGATTATTTTAAACCATTTCAGAGGATATAAATAAATATCAGAATTTGTATTTAAATTCATTCAAAGCCTTACATTTTAGCTACAGTATTTCCCCCGGACATATAACCCTCTGGGATATGGTTGGGAAGCTTGTCTGCTATCATTACAATGCTCTTCACTGTTTTCTTGTAGAGATGTCCCTAGAATACCAGAGAGCACACATGGACAGCTTGAATCAAGTAAGTTTGGCTAGTTTTGATAAATAAAACGTATCAGTACTTAGGCACTGCCTTTGCCAGCAGGAGGATCAATCTAAATGTTCTTCGTCTATTTTTCAGGTTCAAGTTCCTTTGAATCTCAAAAGATGGCCCCGTCCATCTCGGTCACGTCCCCCATGAGTCCTGGCGTGCTCCGGGACAACCCTCAGTATGTGTCCGGACAGCTCTCAGTGAGTACCAGCATCTGCTCGACCCAGGGCTTCACTGATGATGAAATGGCGCTAGCTCTGAGGTTTAGTGTCTCCAGGGAGTTTGCCAACACTCACTGTTCATTCACACAGATATCAGCTCTGATCTAAAGACCAAAGGGTCAGAGTAGATAAGATGATATTAGGCCTTAAAAGAGCTTGTGCAGAGTTGACAAGTGGACATGGATTTTTTTTTTACATTACAAATGTAAGCTATCATTTACACTACTGTTCAAAAGTTTAGGATCAGTATGACTTTTATTCAGCAAGGATGCATTAAATGGGTCAGAAGTGACAGTAAAGAAATGTATAAAGTTGGAAATTCTATTTCAAATAAATTCTGTTCTTTTGAGCTTTCTGTTCATCAAAGAATCCAGAATTATAAGTGGTACAACTGTTTTCAACATTGACAGTAATAATGTTTCTTGAGCACTAAATCATCAAATTATGTGACACTGAAGACTGGAGTAATGATGGCTGCGCATCAAAGGGACAGCTATTTTAAACTGTAATAATATTTCACAGTATGCAAGGGAACATAAAAAATCTTACTGACACCAAACTTTTGAACAGAAGTGTATTAGAAGCAGACAGATTATTTACGCATATATTTTTTATTTCACTTGTTAATTGAAATGGGAAAAATACAGATACTGTATTTCACTCTGCAAGAGCAGTAATTATAACACAATTTTAAAACAAGCCGTTAAGTGTAGTTTTAATAGGACTGCAGCATGCCACGCTGCAGAACTGAATGCATTAACATCTCGTTTCCTCATAAACATGAAACATTTTATTAATAATAGGAGCTAAAACTCTCCCTCATCCTAATTCACAAGCATAAAAATGGCTTATTTATTTGCTGTTGGTTTCTCTTCAGATTGCGTAATTAGAAATAGATAGTGAGTCACTCCATAGGACTTAGTATTAACAATATTTTATTTGTGTAACAATACTAGCTCAAAATGTAAAGTAACGACCAGTCTGTTTTGAAAATACACACTAATTAGGTTGTGCCAGTGCATTGAAGTTGTATTTCTATTCATTTTGAAACTTGATTTTGACAGGCTTAGTGGAATGCTGAATGCTACTCGCATTAGAATGTAATAATTGTAGTAGTATTCTGAAGTTAAATGATCATAATCTTAAAATATTTATAATTATTTAAAATATATAACAGACATGTTATATCATCTTACATTTGTTAGTCTGACATGTGCCAGTCAGGCGTGTTTTGCGATTCTAGACAGTTGTGTGTCAGTGCTAGACAGCGTCCTGGAAAGAGTCCCGACACGGAAAAGGTATTATTAGTTTTCAAGCTTGTTACCCGACTGACGTAGACTCTGCAGGTCGACTCTGATCAGGATGTTAGGAGAACACACTTCCTTGAAAGACTAGCTGTTGTACTTTGTGCTGAAGTTGTTGCGTTTACTTGAACGATCAGACTCGATCTTTACTGCAGTTTAGCGTTTCAATAATTCACACCGTTTGCATTATCAGTGTCTCTAACTGTGCGCCTAAGACGTCTGCGAGGTAAGTTTGACCGAAGTGCTTCAGGCATGGATACAGATTAGCCATTATTGTGTCTTTTAATTGTTTAATAAGGAAACGAGCTCTAGGGACAACTGTGAACATGCTAAATGTGGAGAGATTGTTTTGTTTATTAATAATAACAATGTGTGTGCTTTTCCCTGTTTTGCACTGAAGTGCATCTGTTCTTCTGTCCGAGTGATGCTTTTAGTGTCTCACTATGGTTTGCGCTGTCGTAAATTTGATTTCTTTTTGTTTGGAATGAGGGAGATTTATCCTAAAATATTGAAGTCTGAATACTTTACACACACACACACACACACACACACACACACATATACTGATTATTGCTGCATGTTGTTGTTTATATATTATTGAAAAACACAAGTAATGCATTAAAATGTTTTAGAACCAAAACTTAAGGGTAATAGTTTAAAGAGACATTTGTTTTACCCTTTTTTTAAATGTGGCATGTTTTTTATTATTATTTTTATTAGCATCAGAAGTCTCTTTAAATGTTAAATCTGATTTTATGTTAGACAAACATTTTTCATTCTTTGTCACATGACATGAAACATTATATAGGTCTATGTGCTATATTTAATATAAATGGTGTGATTAAAATGCATATATATAAAACACTTTATAATAAGTACAGTATACAGTAACAAAGCACTAATAAATCGTAATAACAGTTTATTGTTAGTTCAAAGTTTATAAAATGTAGTCAACGTTGTTAATACAATACAACGTAATATATATATATTATATTATATATCCCTATCCTAAAACTCTCCACTTTTACAAAAAAAGTTTTTAATTTAAACTAATGTTGCATAAAATGCATACAAAAAAAGAAAAGAAAAGAAAAACATTTAAGAGGTTCATTTTGGATCAGTAGTATTATAAATAATGTTCTTTGATACAATGAAGAGATTCAGTATGTCAAGTATATCATTGGCATAGGGCTGATTAATTGCAATTAATTGCATCCAAAATAAATGTTTGTATTAACATAATATATATGTGTGTGTACTGTATTTATATGTATAAATGCACACACATATTTGCATATATTTAAGAAACATATGTAATAATAATAGTAATAATAATAAACAAACTTTTATTTTGAATGCAATTAATCGCGATTAATCAGGCCTACATTGACATAAAACCTACAGTGATGCATCTTAATGTGGCTGTTTTAATATATATATATTTTTATATATACGTATTTCTTTATTTTAAAAAATGACATGCTAATATGTGTTGATGTTTCACTGTGGATACAATATTTATGCTGCATTATGAAGTACTTTGAAGCACTTCAGGACTCACATACAGGCCTAAGGTTATTTCAGCTGTAAGATCCTGCTAAGATTTGAGTAAATGAATAAAAGCTGTCTTATGCCACTCAGTTAGGCTAAATCTCTTCTCAGATGGTTGTTTTGATTCGTGTGCCTCTGTGCAGTTTTGCTTTAGTTGTACTGCTTTTGTTTTCTTGTTAATTTTGCTTATCCAGAGTCCATGCCTTAGTAGAAGAACCACGCCTTTTGTCCCTAGGGTCCAGGTAACATCGTCAGACTTTCTCTGCTCAGTCTCTTTTTAATCTTTTCTTTCATTTCTGGCAGTCTTTCTCAGTCCTTCATTACTCTCTCTCTCTCTCTCTCTCTCTCTCTTTCTCTCTGCGTTATTTGGAAAATGCACTGCAGGAAAACGGCAGAATTCCAAGTTTCTCCCCCTTTGCTCTTTTGTTCAGATTTTATTTTTTCCCCCAAAGTTAAACGTCATTGCCCTTGCGATTTATAGCCACAATTCATAAGAGCCGTTTCATTATTACAGTATGAATTTGGCTTAATTAATTGAATGGCCATCTTCCTGAGGCTGAAAGATTCCGAATGAATTATATACCATTTATTTTATTCTCTTTTTAAATGCGCCATGATTTTAGCATCGTTCATTAGATTGAGTCTCTCTTTCTTTTTAGAGAGAGACATTTTTCATCTTTGTCATGTAACATGGAACGTTATATTTGTATTATATTGTATAGAAAATAGTTTGAATGAAATGCATATGTTTTATTACATTTTTAGTATTCAGTATTAATGAATGTGTTATTTTTAGTACAAAAGAGGCCTGGTTTGGATCAGTATTAACAAATATTGTGTTCTGTGTTACAATGAAAAGATACAATGTCAGTAAGCCACACATTCAAGATAATATTGCATTTTCCAATGTAGAACATTTCTCTAAACCTCACAGATAATAAACAAATTGTACCAATGACTATTTAGGCAAACCTGTATGACCTTCTTTCTTATGTGGAATGCAAAATTTAGTATATTGAATTTTAACAATATTTTTTTAAATAAATAATAATAATAATTTATTTCTGTTTCACAGAGAAAAAAAAGTTATTTGGGTTTGGAACAACATGAGGCATCTCCCATTTAACTCCAATAATAACCTCCAATGGTTGTTTTGCTATAGTTTTTGAAAATGGTGTTTTAGATGAAAATAGATGTTATACTGTTTCAAGATGCAGTCAACTAATAAAAGCACAGACCTCGATGCATCAGTAGAGGAATCAAACGGTACAATTTGTTTGGACTGAAGCCTTCCCCCTGCTGTTTTTGCAATGGAAGCTTCCTGGATTGCTCTAGTCTGTGTTGAGCTCTTTCTGTTGCTTTGCTGCATGCATTAGTACTGGAGTATCTATCTAGAATAGCAGGTTCTCACTAAAGGTGCATTATAGACGTGTGTTTCTTTCAGCTCTAGTGATCTAGAAGGGCAAATGCTAGGAAGACTGAGAATTTCTATCAATGAACACTTAAGTGCTCAACATGAAAAAAATTTACTTTTTTTTCATTCTGAAATTTAAGCTAGTATTATTCAATTTATTGATTTAGAAATACTATTTTGTATGTGAAAATATATTTAAAGAAATACAACAGATATTTAATTAAATTACAGAATAAATTGTGGATATTATCAAAAGTTTATTAAAATATTGCAAACAACAAACCTATTTATTTAATAAGTAAATAGGCACATTTAAATAATTAACACTGATTGAATTATTTAAAAAAATGTACACATGTACGTATTTTTTATTCAATTAAGTACATTCAACTTTTGTTTATTATTGCAAAATTTAAATTTGATTATTTCATGATTCATTTATTTAGAGTATTTTTTTCTCTCCATATTTCATACCCGTCCTGCAGTCTTCCAGTTTGTCCATCTGTGACATACTGCCCAGTAATTCAAGAAACTCGTCCCTCAGTTTGTAAAATAAAAGTAAAACCACATTTACATAATTGGGATCCTTTTTAGAGTTAAAACTATGGGACAAGATTGAAACAAGCAGGGTTTACCAGTGAGTATCATATACTGACATTTAGAATTTACTTAATATACTTAATATACATAGAATAACTATTCTATTTTAGTTTAGTTTTAGTTTTAGTTAACAATACTGCATAATAGTAATATTTTATCATTTATGCTGGTACATTGCCTTGCCATATAGTCATTTGAGTTCTGTACAGTAATTAAAAAAATGACAAACTGAGATACAAGTCAAATTTATTGTCTTTAGTAATGAAGCTGTATTCAACCTGGACTATTAAACTCTGACCCCTTAAACACCACGGTATTAAACCATGTGATTCAGTGCTTAGCAGTAGTTGAATTTGGTGTTTGTTTTAGTGGAGAATTTAGCTGATGATTAAAGGCTGAGGAGCTGAGAGGTAGTCAGCTTGATGTAGTTGGTGTGTGCTGCTGCTGTTTCTGCTCTGGGAAAGATCTGCCAAGCATGTGAAGCTGCACACATTGCATAAGAGGCCCTGCAGGTCTGCTCTGGACCTTCTGGGGTGAGATCTCCTCACAGACCTCCTAACAGAGCCTGTCTCTTCTGCAGGTCAAGCTGTGGTACGATAAAGCAGGACATCAGCTCATCGTCACTATCCTGGGCGCCAAAGACCTGCCTTCACGAGAAGACGGGCGACCCAGGAATCCATACGTCAAAATCTACTTCCTCCCCGACAGAAGGTACGTGCACGTCAGATATGTCCAATGTAATTAATTTATTTGATCAAAAATACAATAGAACTGTGATATTGTGAAATAGTATTATAATTTAAAATAACTGTTTTCTATTTCAATATGTTTTAACTGTAATTCCTTTGATGTAAAGCTGAATTTTCAGCATCATTACTCAGAGTCACATGATCATCAGATATCATTCTTATAATTTTTTTATATTTTTATTCTTTTATGGACAGCAATTTCAAAAGAACATGTTTAATTTTTATCTAATTTTATGTAGTTCTAAAATGTGAAATTTAAATGTAAAGGTTTGAGAATCCTCAAAGTAGACATTTCAAGAGGTAAAGTGCAAATATATGGTTCCCTTTCAGTCGGTGACTCCCGACACCACGTCGGTGACTGATGCAAAATGGGATATCGCTTCAATAGACCAATCTACTTCGAGTGTAAACTAAACGAGCCAATGCACATTGGCATGCAATTATTGCATCCAGCTGCCGCTGATCACTGCGTGAGTATAAGAAGGCAGCAGGTGCAATGCATACCAGCTTTTCGCTTCGGAGCCGAGCGTTCTTATCGTTCTGCTCAACTGTGTCTGCTGTGAACTATGAGTTCAGCACACTCTCGGAAGCTCTGTGTGTTGGCGAGATGGCGCTTCAGCGGCAGTTGTTCCTGTGTCGAGTGGATTGCACACTTCAGGCTGCACTACCCCTGTTGTGTTGCAAGCGGCCAATTCCCCTGTGCGCCTCAGCACTAAAAGAGCATTTCTTAAAGAATAAATTTCTCTAAAAGACCTTCACGGGTGCGTCTTTGTAAAGATGACGGATCGTTACGGTCGTTACCTGGCAACGGGTGACACTGCCTCACGTGTCTGCAATTGTGTCCTAAGTCTGTCTCCTCCTGGCATGGAGACCTGGTGCTTCCTTCCCGGGCCTGTAGGCACTCAATCTGGTCTGACCGGCAGTGCCTATGCGGCTTGCGGGGAAGCTGCTTCCGCCTTTACACGCCATGGCGTTACTGCAGGTGCACCAGGCTAAGGCACTGAAGGACCTGCAAGAGGGTGATCACGATCCAGCGCTTTTTGAATAACTCCGAACTACCACTGACCTTGCGCTTCGAGTGACGAAGCTCACCGCGAGTTCACTGGGTCATGCGATGTCCACAGTAGTGGTCCAGGAGCGCCATCTCTGGCTGGGTCTGGCAGACATGAGGGACACCGACAAGGTCCGGTTTCTCAATGCCCCTGTGTCCCAGACGCCCTCTTCAGCGACGCAGTCGAGAGCTTTGCCCAGCAGTTCTCGGCTGCCCAGAAGCAGACTGAGGTGATCCGACACATCCTGCCCTGGCGGGCAGCTGCTGCCTCAACCTGCCTGCCGGCCGCAGTACCCCAGCCTGCTCGTCGCCGAGGGCAGCCACCTGCATCCGACCCCACTCCCGCGCCGCATCTGCAGCAGCCTCCAAGTGGTGCCGTAGAGCTAGGTGCAAACAGGCTGCCCCTCCCATCCTGGCCCCGTCAAACCTAGCGGTGAGCGAAGAGCAAGAGGCCCTGGGACGGGTGACCCAGAGAGAGGTAGCTGCTTTCTGGGGGATGGTAAAGGCACCTGTCCCTCTCGTGGAGGAGGGCCAGGCAGAGAATCTGGAAATATCAACGGGAGATGACACCCTCTGCCAACCCGTGGAACCAGGTGAGCCCTGCAACCGACACTCGCACCACACTCCGACCCGCTCACAAGAGGACGGGGTTTTACAGCCCTTACTTCATTGTACCAAAGAAAGGCGGTGGATTACGACCGATCTTGGATCTGCGAGTTTTGAATCGGGCCCTTTATCGGTTACCGTTCAAGATGTTGACGCAGAAACGCATTCTCGATGCACAAGATTGGTTTGCAGCGATCGACCTGAAGGACACGTACTTTCATGTATCCATCCTTCCGCGCCACAGACCTTTTCTGCGGTTTGTGTTCAAAGGACGGGCATATCAGTACAAGGTCCTGCCCTTCGGGCTGTCCCTGTCTCCCCATGTCTCCACGAAAGTCACGGAGGCGGCTCTTGTTCCCCTCAGAGAGAGCAGGGTGTTCGCATTCTCAACTATCTAGACGATTGGCTGTTACAAGCACAGTCTCGGGATCAGTTGTGCGAGCACAGGGATGTGGTGCTCCAGCATCTGAGTCTGTTGGGCCTTTGGGTCAACTGGGAAAAAGGTCTTTTGAAAGGTTGAAAGTTGAAAGGCTTTCAGGACGAGGGCGTCGGGGTGCAGGCTAAGAGGTTAAATCACTACAGCAGGACCCATTCAAGCCTTTGCATTCAGTTGAGCTAAAGTTTATTTCATTGAAAACTCTGCTCCTGCTTGCACTGGCCTCCATCAAGAGGGTAGGGGACCTGCACGCATTTTCGGTCGACGATTCATGCCTAGAGTTTGGGCCGGCTGACTCCCAGGTAATTCTGAGGCCCCGGCCTGGTTATGTGCCCAAGGTTCCCACTACTCCCTTTAAAGACCAAATGGTGAACTTGCAAGCGCTGCCCCTGGAGGAGGCAGACCCAGCCCTGGCTTTGCTCTGTCCCGTCCGAGCATTGAGGTGCTACGTAGACCAGACACAAAACTTCAGGACCTCAGACCAGCTCTTCGTCTGTTATGGAGGCAGGCAGAAGGGGAGTGCCGTCTCTAATAAGAGGATGGCCCACTGGATTGTGGATGCCATAGCCCTGGCTTATCAGGCTCAGGGTGTGCCTTGCCCATTCAGGTTGCAAGCTCACTCAACTAGAAGTGTTGCATCGTCCTGGGCGCTGGCTCGTGGCGCCTCGCTGACAGATATTTGTAGAGTTGCGGGCTGGGCGACCCCTAACACGTTCGCTGGGTTCTATAGCCTTCGTGTAGAGCCGGTATCCTCCTGTGTTCTCACCTCAAACGGTTAGTGGCACTGAGAGGCCCCGGTTAGTGTCGGCTTGCTTAAACTGCTCTAGAGTGTCCGTACTGTACACCCTGTGGAGATCCTTCATCACCCTAGGCAGCTGGACGTGGCAAAACATCCTGCGTTGAATCCGTGAGAACCATGGAAGGCTGGGTTCCATATTGAGACCTAAGCGGTACTCGTATGTGTAGTCCACGGTATAGCCTTAGAGCTATTCCCCGGCAGACTTCTGCCTTCCCAAGAGGGTTTTAATCACCTCAGATTTCTCCATATACTCCTAAACGGATGCTATATGTGTATTTGCCCCTGAGAACTCCTTCGGGAAGGATGGGACTTCCGCAGCGTCCCTGTTCCAAGCGGAACAGGTACGTTTTCCCAGTGTTATCCAATCTCACCCAGTAAGGTAGTGCTTTGACAATGGTGGGTGGAACTACTTGTTTCTGAGCCTAATAGGGGCGCAGGCGGCTCGCACAGGGCACTGGAGTGGGCAGCACCCATAGCGCTTTGGTAAATCCCATTTTGCGTCAGTCACCGACGTGGCATCGAGAGTGACCGACTGAAAGGGAACTTCTCGGTTACGTATGGTATATAATTGCATGCCAATGTGCATAGGCTCGTTTAGCTTACACTTGAAGTAGATTGGTCTATAGAAGCGATATCCCATTTTGTGTCAGTCACTGACGTGGTGTCTCCGTTCCCTCCTTCAGGGAACGAGGGTAACCATACGTAACCGAGATGTTTTTTTCTAAGGCTATCCTCTTAAAAACTTCAAAATCGTTTAGAATAGATACAGTATATCAACACAATTACTTAGTTGAGCCGTGTTCGAAGCTATCGTAAATTACACTACAAAAATACACCTATTTTTAAAAATGCTGTAGGATTTACTTTACAGAAAACAGAAATTGATAGTACATTTCACAAACATTTACAAAGGAAACAGCAAATAACGTTAAATTAAACATTATTTTTTGAAGTAGAAAGACTTAAATAGTGTCTTCTTGGAAAATGCACTCCAATGATATTTATAAAACTGATATATATATAACATATACCTTTGTTTACTTCTGTGTGTTGCTCGGCAACCACTTTGTTGGAACTACAACTGTTTCTGAGGAACTATTGTTTGGTGGAAGAATACTGTTTATATTTATATCATAGCATTCTATTTGCTCTGTTTTATTCTGTGAAACCTTACTATGTGTGTGGAATAACCGTTTTATAAAAGCATAATGAATATATAACAGCCTAGGGGATTGTCCCCAACAACGTTTTAAGTAAACCCATTGAGTAGTGTATTTAAAAACAAACAAAAAAAAACGCAAACATTAAAAACCAAGAATTCAAAAGCTAGTAAAATCCTCAAACTCCTCCCTTTATAGAAAGAATTTTGACTTGGGGGAAATGAGTGTGAAATACTGATTTGCAACACAGATAACAAAATATTTGTAAGTAAGAAACGAAAATTTACATCTGAAAAAAATAAATAATCTATGAATGAATGAATAATAAATATAGATATATAAATGAATACATTTTCAAATCAGGGGTCCTTGGTTTGGTTTATTGTCTCTGTGGGTCTGTAAGGTCACATCAGCAGCTGTAAAATGATTCAACTCACCTGCTCTTCTCAGCGACAAAAGCAAGAGGAGAACGAAAACGGTGAAGAAATCTCTGGAGCCCAAGTGGAGCCAGACGTTCATGTACTCGCCGGTGCACAGACGAGAGTTCAGGGAGCGCATGCTGGAGATCACGCTGTGGGACCAGGCCAGAGTCCGAGAGGAGGAGAGCGAGTTCCTGGGAGAGGTGAGAGACACACGCAGAGCCATCAAACATCTCACAAGATTCACTCAGCTGCCAGTTTAAAATCAATTATGTGACTTCCTTGGCAAAGGCTTATTTGAAGTTTTTCTTTTGTTTATTTTAATGTATGAATTGTTCCACATTTGAGCTCATAAAACACCATGAGTCGTCCTAAATGGATGTGTGTGTGTAGATTCTGATCGAGCTGGAGACGGCGCTGGTGGACGATCAGCCTCACTGGTATAAGCTTCAAACACACGACCTGTCCTCGATGCCTCTGCCAAACCCCTCGCCCTACATGCAGAGACGTGTCCTGCACGGAGAGAGCCCCACACGCAGGCTACAGAGTACGTACAGCTACTGTTACAGTAAACATACCGTATACTCGCAGGAAGAAAAAAAAGTTGTCAAGCTGTCATTAAGGTACAAAAGCATCTTTATACCATATTTACCCTAAATGGTGCATATCAGTACCTTGAAGGTACATATCATATTAGTACCTAAAATGTACATATTAGTACCTTTTATAACTTACTAATAGTAAATGTGATCTCAATCTGATTTCTCCCTCACAGTGTGAACAGCAATAATCACATTAAATCATGTTTTTAAACACTTTTATATGTGGAAAGCGATTTCTTTGTGATTTTTACATCAATCATTCATCGTAATTTTGTGTTTGATTTACCGTTTGCACAATTTATAAAATATTTATGAATTGCACTGTGTTAATGTGCTAAAAACCACACATACTATTCAAACGGTTTTTTTTTTAATGTTTTCGAAAGAAGTCTCTTCTGCTCACCAAAGATGCATATATTTAATTAAAAATACAGTAAAAATTTTAATATTGTGAAATATTATAAAAATTTTAAATAACTGTTTTCTATGTTATTTTATTTTAAAACTTATTGCTGTGATCAAAGCTGAATGTTCAGCATCATTCCTCCAGTCTTCTATGTCACATGATCCTTCAAAAATAATTCTCATATGCTGATTTGATGTTCAAAACACATTTATTATTATTGATGTTGAAAACAGTTTTTGCTGCTCAATGTTTTGTGGAAACATTTTTTTATTCAACACTATCAATGTCTTAACTGTCACTTTTAATCATTTAACTTTTAACTTTCAAAAGGTAGTCTGTATTATCTGTTTAAAATCAAAAGAACCTCACCTTTTTGAAACTGAATTTTTAAAAATCGTAATATGCCACTTTAATGTTGCATGTTAACAGGCCTGCTCTAGTATGAATGTCCTGTATATTCTATATTATTTTCATGTCCAGAATTGATATCAAAATATCAATCTGGACATCACATTTTCTGTATGTTTGGTTTTTATTGACATGTTTCGTTTTCATGTTTTGTTTCCTTCAAAAAATATTACTGTCTGTCCACCACTGACACATTTCCAGACAAGGGCCCGTATTTTTACAACTCAGGTAACTTTGCCCTGCGTGCTCCAGCTAGCATGTGATTGGCCAGCCGTGTGATTTGACTCTCCTCCACACTCTCAAAAGTGTGCTCTCCTCTCACCTCCACCTCATGCTCTTCAGAAACCCTCACTGTCCCTCACAGCCTGCTTGGAGCTGAAGCCCATCGCTGCTGCTACATGCCACCAGTCCTCATTTTACAGCTTATCTCCCATTTAGGCCTGATCTTGATTGTTAAAATACATTTAAAATCCACCTAGTTAATAGCCCTTCCTGAGCAGATCTGTGTGTGGCCTGTTCACGCTTTCCCCAGCCTCTCTCAAACCTTTCTGTGGTTGATGTTTGCTGTGTTTTGATTTTAGACTAAATGATCGCAGAGCTCATGCTGCTTGGTTCTCGTCACACTGGTCTCTTTTGTATTATTTGAGTCTGAACCACAGTGTGTCATCAGTGTGTTTCAGCACGAGCTGCAGCTGTTTTTATGCTGTAGTGAGGAAACGTCTTTAAAATGACCACAGACTGTCTGACATAGATATATATATTCGCAGGCAGGCAGGAATGACAAGTACATTATGATGAACATGCTAATTATCCATCATCAGCAGCTACTAACTTCCACAAGCTGTGTGTTTGCATGGAAATAGTTTTCATGTCAAATATTCTCAGGTCTCCAGTAACAGCTGTTTTTAGTTTTACTATGTCATAGTATTTGTGTATCATTATTTTATTTATTTAAGATTCTTTTGAACTGACAGCAGGCTTGCAAATGTAAAAATGTCTATTATGAAGTGTTGACATCTATATCTAGTAGTAATGCAGAGTACTTATTGACTGTAATGATTTACAATAAGGTTTCTCTTGTTATTATTAGTTTACTATGATAACATGAGTTAAAAAGGAAAAATACTTTTAAACCATTTATTCATCTTAATGTTAATTTCAACATTCATGAAAATGTCATTCAAATCAAAAGCATTTCTAAATTATATTTGTCAGTTTGTTTAGGTCAATATTAGAATATCCCTGTGGATGCTATTTGGCTTGTTTTTTTTTTTCTTAGCAACTCTCCTTTATTATTATTATTATTATTTTATCCAGTGGATTAATTTCATATTCATTATATTCAGTTTTACAATATCAGCTCTTTTTTCCTTTTTTTTTTTAGTTCAAACTGTTTACTCATAAGCTTTTAAAAGTACAAATCATTTCACTTAAAAATGTAAAAGTGAAGGATTTGTTTTAAAAATGTCAGGCCAGACTGTACATATTTATAATAAAAATGATTGACCACTATAAAATGAAATGTAAAAATATATTAATCAATTAAAAGTGATATGAATTCATAAAAAAATATTTTCATTGAAGTTTAATATAAAATATTTATAAAACAATTAATTAATATTATAATTTCTGTATTGGTTCATCCCTTATAATCTCTTATGATAACATAATGCTCATTTAGTATGTGTGTCTGCTGTGCCATAAGCCTAGCTAGATTACTTTACCTGACTTAGCTTCCTGTGGATAACTATTCACGTTAAGAGGGTCTTTTCTTCATTATGACCCTTGTGATGTTCCTCTCTCTCTCTCTCTCTCTCTCTCTCTCTCTCTCTCTCTCTCTCTCGCTCTCGGTCTCTCTCTCTCTCTCTCTCTCTCTCTCTCTCAGGGTCACAGAGAATCAGTGACGGCGAGTTCTCTGATTACGACTGTGAAGATGGTATTGGTGTTATGTCAGGTACAGCTAAGTCACCTCTCCCTCCTTTAGCGCCGCTCTCTACTTACAAAACTGAAGACTTGAGTGTCCTTGAAAGCATTTTATTAATTTCTTTTCGATTCAATTCAGTCATTTGTATGTATCAAAAACATTTAATATGTTTATGAAAAAAGTCTATTCTGCTTACCAAGGCTGCATTTATTTGATCAAAAGTACAGTAAAAACAGTAATATTGTGAAATATTATTACAATTCAATATATATATATATATATATATACATATATATATATATATTGTATATATATATATACAATACAAAAGAGTTTTCTATGTCAATATAATTAAAAATGTGTTTTATACCTGTGATCAAAGCTGGATTTTCAGCATCATTTCTCCAGTCTTCAATGTCACATGATCCTTCAGAAATCACTCTAATATGCAGATTTGCAGCTCAACAAACATGATTAACATTAATGTTTAAATCATGCATATTTTCTATTTTGTGGCATTTTTAGCATCTTTGATGAATAAAAAGTTTAGCATTTAATAGAAATAGAAACATAAGTGCCACCTTTACTGTAATTTAGATCAATTCAATGCATCCTTGCTGAGTAAAAGTATTCATTTATTTAAAAAAAAAATACTACTGATCCCCCAAACTTTTGAACACACACTGATTTAAGGATGCATAATCTGATCTGAATAAATGAATAAATGTCAGCTGTGTCTTTAATGATCTTTTCCATGTCTGATTGTACCCGGCTTGTCCCAGTCTTTGTGTGCGTTCACACGTGCCGATCAACAAATCAAATTAAAGGATATTGTCAGAGAGAAGATTACTGTGAACTTTAGTCTCCCGATTCAGCAAAAGGAAAATCCTCACCGTCATTTCGGACTGACAGCATTAGTTTTGCATCACTGTAAATAGAGTTGGACTGAATGAGAGACCACATACAGTACCACCTAAAAATGTCTGAATGCCATTGTATTAGGTCCTACTTTATTCCTATTTTTCAGTGAATGTAAGAGATATGATTTGGTTGTTAATTGGCATTGCTGAAGTAAATGTGTTGTGCTGTGTTTGCCTCCTCAGATTACCGGCACAATGGCAGGGATTTCCAGAGCTCCACTCTGTCTGTCCCGGAGCAGGTGATGTCATCCAATCACTGTTCCCGATCGGACATGACCCGCCCACGCTCGCGCTCACCCAGTGTCCCTCCACCACAAAGGTACAAACACATACGAGCCATTAGTTATGTGTCAAGAGGTCAATTTTTTTATGCCCCAGTCCAAAAAAGATGATTTATGGAAACAATTCAGCAAAATCGTCTCTTTCTCTAGCTTTCTGACATCAAATGGATAAGACTTATGCTTTTTATCAGTCATGTCCACCCAGGTGGCATTTAACTAATGCTAAATTTAAGAGATCAGGATGGTGTGCCGAATGTTCTGCTGCTACAGGAACACAGCATTAAAAGCTAGTGGCGGATGTTCATTTTTAACAATGTCTCTGATGGTTTCAGGCTGATCTTAATAGGTGGTTCAACTGTGCAGTTTGTACAAGCACAGTTCAGTGAACACAGCGCTGTTGCTCATTTCACATGTGAGCAGAGCGTTTACATAAATCCGATCAGCAGCCCAGAAAGAGAGTGGAAATTGGTCATTAAAAAGAATATCTTTTATAATGTTAGTAATATTAATGTTTCGGTTACGTATGGCCACCCTTGTTCCCTGAAGGAGAGAACTGAGACGTCACGTTGGATGACTGACGAATTAGGATATTGCTTAGATAGACCAATCTACTTCGAATGTAAACTAAATGAGCCAATGCACATTGGCATGCGAGATTTGCATCCAGCTGCCGCTTATCACATCTTGTATTGTTTTCGGCTGCTTTTTTATTTACATTTCAGTCTAGTCTTTGTGTAAGCTGTCATTTTAGTTTTTATTAGCTTTAGTCACGTTCATACTCTTTTTAGTCTAGTCAGGTTTCAGTCGACTAAAAGTCTGAGCATTTTAGTCTTATTTTAGACTTATTTCAGAATTATCCTTGACTATTTTCGTCTAGTTTTAGTCAACGAAAACTGATGACATTTAGTCTAGTTTTAGTCAATGACAATTGTATTTTAGCCTCTCTTTAGTAATGCAATTCAATTTAACCCAGTCAATATAGTATAAGTACCTAGTAGTATATACGAAATCTAAATTTTCTTTTAGCCAAACACATTTCAAACAAGGTTATCTTATTATATTATTGTTACCTTATAGACTCAAGAATATATCCATTCCAGACAGGGAAGATCCTTTGATTTGAATTTACAACATTTATTTTACCAACCAAACATGTTAGAAGTACACACATCGGTCCCTTTCTCTGTGTCAGACTTGACTTTGTTTGTTGTTCTAAATAATGCCGTGAGTGGGGCTTGAGGAAGTGCGACCTGACTCAGCCTCTGAAGTGAGACACAGGAAACAGAAATACTGCAAAATACAACCCGAATTCCGGAAAAGTTGGGACGTTTTTTAAAATTTTAATAAAATGAAAACTAAAGGAATTTCAAATCACATGAGCCAATATTTTATTCACAATAGAACATAGATAACATAGCAAATGTTTAAACTGAGAAATTATACACTTTTATCCACTTAATTAGCTCATTTAAAATTTAATGCCTGCTACAGGTCTCAAAAAAGTTGGCACGGGGGCAACAAATGGCTAAAAAAGCAAGCAGTTTTGAAAAGATTCAGCTGGGAGAACATCTAGTGATTAATTAAGTTAATTGATATCAGGTCTGTAACATGATTAACTATAAAAGCTTTGTCTTAGAGAAGCAGAGTCTCTCAGAAGTAAAGATGGGCAGAGGCTCTCCAATCTGTGAAAGACTGCGTAAAAAAATTGTGGAAAACTTTAAAAACAATGTTCCTCAACGTCTCATCATCTACAGTGCATAACATCATCAAAAGATTCAGAGAAACTGGAGAAATCTCTGTGCGTAAGGGACAAGGCCGGAGACCTTTATTGGATGCCCGTGGTCTTCGGGCTCTCAGACGACACTGCATCACTCATCGGCATGATTGTGTCAATGACATTACTAAATGGGCCCAGGAATACTTTCAGAAACCACTGTCGGTAAACACAATCCGCCGTGCCATCAGCAGATGCCAACTAAAGCTCTATCATGCAAAAAGGAAGCCATATGTGAACATGGTCCAGAAGCGCCGTCGTGTCCTGTGGGCCAAGGCTCATTTAAAATGGACTATTTCAAAGTGGAATAGTGTTTTATGGTCAGACGAGTTCAAATTTGACATTCTTGTTGGAAATCACGGACGCCATGTCCTCCGGGCTAAAGAGGAGGGAGACCTTCCAGCATGTTATCAGTGTTCAGTTCAAAAGCCAGCATCTCTGATGGTATGGGGGTGCATAAGTGCATACGGTATGGGCAGCTTGCATGTTTTGGAAGGCTCTGTGAATGCTGAAAGGTATATAAAGGTTTTAGAGCAACATATGCTTCCCTCCAAACAACGTCTATTTCAGGGAAGGCCTTGTTTATTTCAGCAGGACAATTCAAAACCACATACTGCAGCTATAACAACAGCATGGCTTCGTCGTAAAAGAGTCCGGGTGCTAACCTGGCCTGCCTGCAGTCCAGATCTTTCACCTATAGAGAACATTTGGCGCATCATTAAACGAAAAATACGTCAAAGACGACCACGAACTCTTCAGCAGCTGGAAATCTATATAAGGCAAGAATGGGACCAAATTCCAACAGCAAAACTCCAGCAACTCATAGCTTCAATGCCCAGACGTCTTCAAACTGTTTTGAAAAGAAAAGGAGATGCTACACCATGGTAAACATGCCCCGTCCCAACTATTTTGAGACCTGTAGCAGAAATCAAAATTGAAATGAGCTCATTTTGTGCATAAAATTGTAAACTTTCTCAGTTTAAACATTTGCTATGTTATCTATGTTCTATTGTGAATAAAATATTGGCTCATGTGATTTGACAGTCTTTTAGTTTTCATTTTATTAAAATTTAAAAAACGTCCCAACTTTTCCGGAATTCGGGTTGTAATAATAATGCGACTAAACTAGACAAGATAACATTTCGTTTTGGTCAATGAAAATGAAGAGATATTTTAGCATAGTTTCTAATTTGTTAACCACATTTAGCCTTGTTTTTATTCGTCAAGAAAATTGAATTATACATTTAATTATAGTCATCGTCACATGACCAGCATTTACGCTGCGTCTCGTCTCGTTTTCGTCACGTGATAAAGGTTCATTGACGACGATATTTAGTCATAATTTTCATTGACAAAAGCAACACTAATCACAGCGTGAGTATAAGTAGGCAGCAGGTGCACCTCATATTCAGGTTTTTGCTGTGGATCAGAGCCGGTGACCTGGCTGCTCAGCGGTGGTACAGGAGCTGTGGCGATGGGACATGACGTCTCCGTTCCGTCCTTTAGGGAACGAGGGTTACCATACGTAACCAAGACGTTCCCTTTCAGTCGGTCACTCTCGACGTCAGGTAACCAACAAATTGGGATCCCTACCAGAGGGCCACTGCAACTTCCCCTCCAGTGTCCTGTGAAAGCCACCTGCTCCCCTATTTTCTGGCATAGGTCAAGGCTCAGCACAAGAAGACCAGCTAATGCTACTATGGCACTACCTACTCAGTAAGACTGGATAACACTGGGAAAACGTACCCGCTCCACTTGGAACAGGGACGCTGCAGAAGCCCCAGCCTTCCCGAAGGAGGATTCTGAAGCAATTACACAGATGAACTGTTAGGTGCATATGGAAGATTGGAGGTGAATGTAACCCTCTTGGAATTTGCAGAAATCTGCCAGGGAACACGGGCTCTGAGGCTATACCGTGGACTTTAAACATATGGGAACCACTTAGGTCTCTACATATGGAACTCAGCCCTCTACCGGTTCTTGAAGATTCATCGAGTGAGGGCCTGGTGACAGATACTCCGAACACAGATGTATATTGTATATTGTGTATTTAAAATATTGGTAACACTTTAGTATAGGTAACACTTGTTAAAGGGTTAGTTCACCCAAAAATGAAAATTATGTAATTAATAACTTACCCTCATGTTGTTCCAAACCCGTAAGACCTCCGTTTATATTCTGAACACAGTTTAAGATATTTTAGATTTAGTCCGAGAGCTCTCAGTCCCTCCATTGAAGCTGTGTGTGCGGTCTACTGTCCATGTCCAGAAAGGTAATAAAAACATCATTAAAGTAGTCCATGTGACATCAGAGGGTCAGTTAGAATTTGTTGAAACATCGAAAATACGTTTTGGTCCAAAAATAAATTACGACTTTATTCAGCATTGTCTTCTCTTCCGGGTCTGTAGTGAGTGCGTTCACGACTTTTTGGCCATCAGCATTTGCAACAAATTAGGTATGGGGTCAGTTTAAGGGATCTAAAATATGATCATGCAGAATAAGTCATTAATATGTGCTTTATAAGTACTAATAAACAGCCAGTATGCTAGTAATGTGCATGCTAACAAGCAATTAGTTAATAGTGAGTATTGGTCCCTAAAAATAAAATGTTACCAAATTTCTAAAATGTCTTATATAAAATAAAATTAAAGCTAAATAGGGCTCTCATTTTCTCTGCTCTCCTTCAGTCGAAGTTTAGACCACGGTGTGAGAGGACGACCCTCGCAGTATGGCCCCCGACATCGCCTTTCTGAAGACAGATACTCACCAGACAGGTACGAATTCACAAAACATACTCCAGATGCCCGAGTTTACATACAGCACTTGTGTTTCCTGTGCCATTAAAAATCTTAGTTTTTTTTTTTGATGGCCTTTTACGATACCGGGAACATAAATGGGAGTGTTTCCAAATGCCTTCATCTTTTCATTTAACATGATTATTGAAATGAGAAATATGATGAAATGTGCCATACAGCGAGAACTATTGAAAGGTTTACTTCGTTTCAAGAAAGGAGGAATAAATTGATTCCTCCACAATTCTCTTTGACATCACTCTCTCATTTAATCTGTCAATCTCTCGCTTTCGCTATCTTTCCATCGCTCCATATTCAATAGCTCCATTCAACTATATTTCTGTTCTCTACTTCCTGTGGTTGCAGCCAGTATCTTACCCTCCCTCCTCGAACCAGACACAGACAACCAAGCATCGACCCCGCTATCCAGGACCCCAGGTATTCAGTCAGGCCAGAGCAGTGTCACGCAGCCCTGCCCACCTCCCCCTTCTGTCCAATCACAGCGCTCCTCTCACTTTCACCTGCCCACTTCCCCCTGCTGCTTGTTGATTGACAGGTGATAGCTTTCCCACACATAGCACTGTAGAAGAGGTTGCTCTTCTCACTTTATTCATTATAAATTTGAAATGAAGTACTGTAAGGGAATATTCACTGTCCATTACCATAGAAAATCATTTGAAATTGCACTTCAGCTTTGTTAAAACAAAACAAAACCGCCTTTACAGTAAGACACATAAGTAGTAATGCACTCATTTCGCCCTTATATTAAAGCTCTTCTTACTTACAGAAAAGTTACCAGATTTCTTGTCTCATTTCAACACTTACAGTATAATGTGGTAATGCTTTGCTTTTAAACATTTATTATATAACATATATGTCACATCTGTTTATATGCCATTGTAAATGTATTATTGTAAATGCGGTTTGTTTGTATTGTTTACAAACTGAAGGACAGAATACACTACTGTTCAAAAGTTTGGGTCAAGTCATTTACTTTTATTTGTTTTTTTTTTTTTTCAAAAGTCTCTTTTGCTCACAAAACACAGTAAAAAAAAATACATATATATATATAAATAATAATATTGTAAAATATTATTATTATTTAATTTAACTGTTTTCTATTGGAATATTTTGTCAAATGTAAATTATTCCTGTGAATTTTCAGCATCATTCCTCCAGTCTTCAGTGTCACGTGACCATTCAGAAATCATTCTAATATGCTGATTTCCTTCTCAAGAAACATTTATTAATAGTTGTATCAATGTTGAAAATTGTTGTGCTGCTTAATATTTTTGTGGAAACATGATGCATTTTCAAGATTGATGAATAGATAGTTCAAAAGAACAGCAGTTATTTGAAATAGCAATCTCTGTTAAATTGTAAATGTATTTACTCTCACTTTGAATCTATGTAATGCATCCTTGCTGAATAACAGTATTAATTTCTTGACCCCATACTTTCAGTGGTACTGTAATTTTCAGTGGCAAAGGGCAAAACTCACCGAGAATGGATTGTGCCTGATTCACTTTTCACAAATGGTGCAGATCCGTACTATTGTGTTTGCAGTATTCTGATGACGATATACTGTGTGAGAACCCGAACAATACTTTGACCTTTAATTTGCTTAGACCAAATCTATCTATATGACTCATGTTACGTGTAATGCATTATCCCAACACTGTATACTAGTATTATCTGGTGTGCAATAGTAATGTACACAAGTACAACCCGAATTCCGGAAAAGTTGGGACGTTTTTTAAATTTTAATAAAATGAAAACTAAAGGAATTTCAAATCACATGAGCCAATATTTTATTCACAATAGAACATAGATAACGTAGCAAATGTTTAAACTGAGAAATTTTACACTTTTATCCACTTAATTAGCTCATTTAAAATTTAATGCCTGCTACAGGTCTCAAAAAAGTTGGCACGGGGGCAACAAATGGCTAAAAAAGCAAGCAGTTTTGAAAAGATTCAGCTGGGAGAACATCTAGTGATTAATTAAGTTAATTGATATCAGGTCTGTAACATGATTAGCTATAAAAGCTTTGTCTTAGAGAAGCAGAGTCTCTCAGAAGTAAAGATGGGCAGAGGCTCTCCAATCTGTGAAAGACTGCGTAAAAAAATTGTGGAAAACTTTAAAAACAATGTTCCTCAACGTCAAATTGCAAAGGCTTTGCAAATCTCATCATCTACAGTGCATAACATCATCAAAAGATTCAGAGAAACTGGAGAAATCTCTGTGCGTAAGGGACAAGGCCGGAGACCTTTATTGGATGCCCGTGGTCTTCGGGCTCTTAGACGACACTGCATCACTCATCGACATGATTGTGTCAATGACATTACTAAATGGGCCCAGGAATACTTTCAGAAACCACTGTCGGTAAACACAATCCGCCGTGCCATCAGCAGATGCCAACTAAAGCTCTATCATGCAAAAAGGAAGCCATATGTGAACATGGTCCAGAAGCGCCGTCGTGTCCTGTGAGCCAAGGCTCATTTAAAATGGACTATTTCAAAGTGGAATAGTGTTTTATGGTCAGACGAGTCCAAATTTGACATTCTTGTTGGAAATCACGGACGCCGTGTCCTCCGGGCTAAAGAGGAGGGAGACCTTCCAGCATGTTATCAGCATTCAGTTCAAAAGCCAGCATCTCTAATGGTATGGGGGTGCATAAGTGCATACGGTATGGGCAGCTTGCATGTTTTGGAAGGCTCTGTGAATGCTGAAAGGTATATAAAGGTTTTAGAGCAACATATGCTTCCCTCCAAACAACGTCTATTTCAGGGAAGGCCTTGTTTATTTCCGCAGGACAATGCAAAATCACATACTGCAGCTATAACAACAGCATGGCTTCGTCGTAGAAGAGTCCGGGTGCTAACCTGGCCTGCCTGCAGTCCAGATCTTTCACCTATAGAGAACATTTGGCGCATCATTAAATGAAAAATACATCAAAGACGACCACGAACTCTTCAGCAGCTGGAAATCTATGTAAGGCAAGAATGGGACCAAATTCCAACAGCAAAACTCCAGCAACTCATAGCCTCAATGCCCAGACGTCTTCAAACTGTTTTGAAAAGAAAAGGAGATGCTACACCATGGTAAACATGCCCCGTCCCAACTATTTTGAGACCTGTAGCAGAAATCAAAATTGAAATGAGCTCATTTTGTGCATAAAATTGTAAACTTTCTCAGTTTAAACATTTGCTATGTTATCTATGTTCTATTGTGAATAAAATATTGGCTCATGTGATTTGAAAGTCTTTTAGTTTTCATTTTATTAAAATTTAAAAAACGTCCCAACTTTTCCGGAATTCGGGTTGTAGTTGCCCTTGCACATTTTTAATTCTCGCCACTGGAAAAGCACTACACTTCTGTGGGATGAACAAATCTTTGTTGCTGCTGTTGTGCTGCAACATAAATGATAGTTTAGTTTAGTAAAAACTTTAGTTTAGTTTTGATTGCTTGGCATATCTGCTAGTTCTCTGTCCCAAAGTTACTAGATTTCTGCTTTTGTGCTTCGGGCGATCTTCACATGTGCCTTCTTTCAGAAAGATAAAGAGAGTTTAAGAGCTCAGCCTCTTTATCACCTAGATAAGACCAACTTGCCCCATCTGACTCTAACCACCACACTCTCACTTTCTGTTCTGACTCATAGTATGCACCCCATCTATCGGGAGGACGCGGTCAGGTTACTGCGCTCCACTAGGATGGCACGTGCCTGCTCAGACGGGGCTTACGATAGCTTGGACAGGTAGTAAACCAAGGCGGTTCACTCTTGTTCTCATGCTGCTCCATATTAGTGCTGTGGGTAGTAGTTTGGAGTAGAGCAGCTAGTGGCACCTCTCAAAATGTTTCACATTTATGTAGGGCTGCATGATGCCTGGTTAACTGGTTAATCATGATTTTGCTTAAAAAAAACAAATAAAAAAAACCCAACATAATCATGAAATACTATAATTTTCCATTTCTTTTTTCTTTTATTACATTTCATCAAAATTATTGCACTTTAATTTAAGCACTAATCAAGATAATTGAAGCGCAAATAAACATGTGAAAGAAAACTGACTGGCTGTATTACACTTGTATTTGAGAAGAATATCTCAATAAGGATTGTTAAACTCCAGCTTACATGTTTGCCAGTGTTTTCAGCTCATCAGCGCTTTTTCTGTAATGTAGAGAGAATGTGTCTGCATGGTTGCCAGGTTGGGCAGATAAAGTAAAAAAACTGGGAAGAAAATGTATCAATATGAAAAAAGCTCTAAATGGAGGATTTAAAGGCACAGGATGTAATTTTTCGCTGCTAGAGGGCGCGTATACAAAATAAACAAAGTAAAAAAAGGCAACATTTGATGACACCGTGACTGAGTGTGGAATCATGGGAGTTGTGGTCTTCATCCCCGCACCTGATGGGTTGATATAGCCAAAAAATTATCACAATATAATGTTTCATGTCATTCGTTATCAATAATTATTGACATTTTTAAATAAACAAAGAGTAGTAGAAAACATTTTTTTAAATTTAACCACTGTATTTTTAATTTATCCAATTTATTAAGACAAACAACAAATAATTTTAGTTTTAACAGTCAAACACAAAATGAAATTTAAATGAATATATATATATATATATATATATATGCCGATTAGATAAGTGTTAAGAAAACATTTGGCCTGTCTCCTGGCCACAGGAGGGCGTAATGCACTGCATTAAATTGTTTATTCATTGCAATGAAATAACAACTGTCTATAAAAAAAGGGCATAGCATCTAAACTAATATTCATAAATCAAATATAATTCTGTAAACAGCATTATGTATTTCTGCATAGATTAATACAAATAGCTGATCACACAGATTGCATTTTTTTTTAATATGAGACGCATCGGAATGGAATAAAAAAAAAAACATAAATTCTCTAGACATATTTTCTAAAAGTTGAACCTCTTTTAACTATACATGGTTGCTATTCATCTCTTATGCGAGACGCGAGTGCAACAGTCATAGTTGTGCGTCTCAAGAATGTGCAGAATATGCGTTCTGTGTGAATGGCTTGCTTTCAGTTTTAACTTAAGACCAAAACTGCATTGAGCTTCTATATTTCTGTCATTTATTATATTTATTTCTATATTTATTTTGTTCGAACTATCGCTTTAATGAATCAAGAGAAGTGCACATCATGATCACAATTAAAATGCGATTCATCATGCAGCCCTACGTTTACGTCACCTGATTTACAAACTGTGGATTGGTATCCATTTTTAGGAAACTTTACAATGGGTGGAAAAGGAGACGATAACGCAGATATCATTTTCTTAGAGAAATGTAGTAAAGATTTGAAAGACACTTTGGTTGTAGCATCAGTCTTCCGTCCATTGAGAAAGCTTCGTGCAGGAGCCTCTCTGGAGGATAACGTACATGATAGTGCTCAGATTGTAACTTTGCCAACTGCGCCACTAAGTACGCCAGCAATATTTCCCAAAGGAAATGTGTGCAGTGTGTCCTTAGGAAGTCCCACTCCATCCTTCCCACCACGGCGTAATGAATTGTATCCTCAGCGCTGCTCTTTAGACAGCTGGTACTGTTTTGATGACTGAGCTCTAGTTCTTTCGGTCCCAAGCCAACTATCGTCACTCTATGACAGAACTGCCAGTCTAAAAACTGCAAGCTATAGTGGATGTTCACCATGCTTATATATGAATGTATTATTTAGAAATGTGAGATATTCAGGATGTTTTTGTAGGCTCAGTGGATACTCAGATATTGTGATTCTAGCCAGCTTTGGTTACAGAGGCCCTAAGGTGCGATTCACATAGAATTTTTTTGCACAGGTTTCATTGTCACGGTGTCTGGTCTGTGTTTTCCTGGGTGTCCACTAGTGGTCTCACTTCCACATAGGCACCTCACCGCTGGCACTACATTTCCCATAAAGCCTTGTCCCTTCATCACGGTAATTGCACACCTGTTAATTGCACTCAGGTGTCTTCACTTGTTGAAATCAATTGAATGATTGGGGAGGGGGAAAAGTTGTTTAGTTTAAGGTGTAACGATCGGGACACAGGAGATGAGAGATCCAAGAGCAGTGAGTGAATAAGGACTCCATGACACAGACAGAAAACAGACCGGTTTAAATAGACAGGATAATGACTATGAAAGTGAAGACACCTGAGTGCAATTAACAGGTGTGCAATTACCATGATGAAGGGACAAGGCTTTGTGGGAAATGTAGTGCCTATGGGGAAGTGAGACCACTAGTGGACACCCAGGGAAACACAGACCAGACACTGTGACATTCATATAATAATGAAAATAGGTGTGGTCACATAGCAGAATTTTGCAGACAAATAGGTCCATTGTTAAATGTAAAGTGATGTATGAACTAGGGGTGTAACGATCCGCGTATTCGTATTGAACCGTTCGGTACGAGGCTTTCGGTTCGGTACGCGGTACGCATTATGGACCGAACAGTTCGTTGGACTAATTAATTATATTTGGAAAATAAAAAGAAATTGTGAAATATAATGATATGCGTTCAACAAGGTAGCCCAATAACCCAAACGACGTAACAGGCAACGCCCCTGACACCCCCGAAGAAGAAAAAAACACCAACTTATATGTTTATGTTAGGCTACTCAGTCAGGCGCTCGCTCACTCAGTAATACACGCTGAAGGCTTGTTGCAAAATGGCCAATGCGTTTAACAGACCAGAAATAGAAGATCCTCCAATAACCAACAGGTCTGGTGTTTGGGTGCACTTTGGATTCCCTGTAAGCTATAATGGTGATGGCAAGAGAGCGGTGGATAAAAAAAAAACAACAACGATATGTCGTATCTAGGGTACACCAGCGGGAATACCAAAAAAAAATAAACACCAGCGGGAATACTTGAAACATGTCAACTCATTTACGCCGACATCACCTTAGTGTGTCAGTATCTGGGAAAAGACGAAAAAAAAGGCGAAACATACACACAACACACTATCCCCGCAGCATTTAGACAGACATTTCCAACGGATTCAAACAGGGCAAAAGACATCACCACGGCGATTGGTAGGCTACATTTACGTTATAGCCGCGGATATGAGACCTTACTATTTACCATTCATTCTATCATCACCATTATAGCTTACAGGGAATCCAAAGTGCACCCAAACACCAGACCTGTTGGTTATTGGAGGATCTTCTATTTCTGGTCTGTTAAATGCATTAGCCATTTTGCAACGAGCCTTCAGCGCGTACTGAGTGAGCGAGCGCCTTACTCTGTAGTGGAAAACGTAGGTTTTAAGAACATGCTTAATGTAATTGAGCCCCGTTACAATATTCCTTCACAAGCCCATTTCAGACAGACCTTAATTCCTGCTTTGTTCCAAAAAACATAAGCCCTATAGAGAACCAATTGAGTAAAAACACACTCAATATAAAGAGTTATAGAGTTCCATATAAAAAGTTACATCTTTGTATTTGTTCATAACTACTACAATAGTATAACATTTTCATTTTTTTTTTATAAGGAGCTGTTTTTGTTTTATACAGTATGCTGCTAAGAAAACACCATAGAAGATGGGTAAAGAATAGCTCCATCATTGTTCAATGTAAAAAAAAAAAACATACTTTGTTAGTTTTAATAAATAAAACATTTTTTAAAAATCAAGGAAGTTTATCTGCCAATTTATTCTTTTTGCTGTATCTAAAACGTACCGAACCATACCGAACCGTGACACCAGTGCATCGTATTGAACCGAACCGTGAATTTTGTGAACCGTTACACCCCTAGTATGAACCATAGCTCAAAATACGTTTATATACAGCCAGATTATCCATTAGTAATCAGATTAATGCCTCAGTAGGATTGAAAAGCTTTCAAACAATTGATCTGAATTCATGAAAATTAGTGTATGTAATCGTACCACTTTAAAACTAATAGAGTTCATGTGACCAACATTAACACCTTGTGAAATCTGTGTGGGGTAGTAACCTTTCACCCTCATACAAAATTTAAAATTGAAATGGCTTGATTTCTTCACATTCTGCACTCTATCAAATTCTCTTATCATAAACAACAGAGTGCAGATGTACATGCAATGTAAAAGATTCCTCTTACAGTGCAGTCAACTTTATTGATTGCCTAAAAAGATTGGTTTATGGTGTGCATAGTTAATAGATTACACTAACATTAGGCTACTTTTAGCTTACCCTGCAGATGGTTCACGCTATGCCTCTGCCAAAGCGTCATGCTAAAAAGCCACACAGAACCCCTAAGCAACTTTCTTGCAACCACAGGCAATCTATTATTTCCTGAAAATCTTAGATTTCCTGAGAGATTTCCTCTGGCTCAAACAGCAGAGCTTTGCACTTGCAACACCAAGGTCATGGGTTCGATTCGCAGGGAATGCATGAACCAATAAAATGTTTACCTTGAATGCAAGTCACTTTGGATAAAACATAAAATTGTCTACCAAATACATAAACGGGTAACACTTTAGTTTAGGTACCAATTCTAACTATTAACTTGTTGCTTATTAGCATGCATATTACTAACGTATTAGCTAATTTTTTGTACTTATACAGCACATATCAATGCCTTATTCTGCACAACCATATTTTAGATCCTTTAACCAGATCCCATACCTAAACTTAATAACTACCTTACTAACTATTAATAAGCAATAATTAGGCGTTTATTGAGGTATAAATCATAGTTTATAGTTAGTTAATAAAGAGAATTAGTCTCCAAACTAAAGTGTGATCCATAAATATCCCCTTATCCTAATATCCAATTCTCTTGGAAAAATTGTGATATATCATATCATATCATGAGAATGAATGAATATGAATATTGAAAATTGCTATGTGAATCTATAACACCCTACGGGTGCATTGGGTATATTTTTGGCAAGTAGAGTTACGTTGTCACATAGGATCTGATTGTGTGTTATTTTGTGTTCAGGAGGATGAGGAGAGATAGACAAATGTCTGCCTACAGTGACTCATTTGAATCTCCTGAGAGGTAAAATCCGGTTACTTTAGTTGAGACATGCATTCTGTTCATGCATCCATAATTGGACTGTTTTATACTAGTTAGAGATATTACCCTTACCTCTTGCCCTAATTCAGCTGTAGCTCATTCTAATCATGCTTTCCTTTCTTCATTTCAATCTATCGATCCTCATCCTCCATTTAAAGATATTACAATGGGCCCAATCATGTATCTACTCCATGGCCCAATCATGTCATGAATGGAACCAGTGGTGACTGCAGGTGAGACTTCTGAAGAGATAAACACCCACAGCACATCACAAACGCTCACTCTTTCTTTACTCATCTGTTATCAACTGCCAGGGACAGATGCCACATTTATGTTCCCACTGAGGCTTTTTCTAGTAATGGATACCAGTAATGGATTTAAAGCTTGAGCTGATTGGTTTACTTTCTCAAACACTGAACTGTTATACCTTTTTAAGCAAATATGTACCGAATAGTATGTACTAAGTGTGGCACTAACACAACGCGGTTGGTTTATTCAGTAGGACGTGCCCCAGGATAGAGATTGAGCCTTCTACAGATACAGAAAGGTATAGTTACATTAAATGCAGTAGTTTCAGTGCAGACTCAAGTTGAATTTAGTTGTTGTAGTTGTCCTGTGACCTTATGGTATAATGGCAGAAGCACAGTTAAAAACAAAGAATATGCTGCTTATATAAATAGAGGATTTCATGACATCACTGGTGTTAGCAGTAGCATAGCTGAATCGTCTTAGTGTCTCAGTATGGTAGCTAGTTTTTAGAATGTAATTATGTTTAGTTTTAGTCTGTTTAGTTTGAACTAGTACCTGAATCTCGCTTTGAAGAGAATATTTTCAGTATGAAAAGAAAAGGAAGTAATTTTTTGGAAAAAAAATATTACAAAATATTTTATTATTAAAATATTTATTATTTATTATTTTAATATTACAAAAATATTATGCTTTAAAATACTTAAGTGTACTGAATGCAATGGATTCAGACACTTAATTGCATGTAATTGCAATTCAATGAAAATGTATTAAATGCATTATTTGAACTTAAGAGTGTTTTTTCCTACTTAGGGAGGACTTTAGTACTACTTTAGTAGTAGTAGGGGAGACTTTAGTATTTCATAACAACTTACAAGCATTTATGGTAAACTAAAATATAATTGAATGTCACTATTGAAACTTCTATGTCCTTATATATAAATATATTTGTGATTACTCATTTGTAATGATAAAGGTACAATTTAGTACATTTAAAACATGAAAAAAGAGTATTGAAACAATGAATTTAAAAGTAAAACTTCTAATTTGACATAATTACAAAGTGCACTTTTTAAAAGTCCACTTAAGTGTGTTAAGAAACAGTAGTTAATTTTGCTGTGTGGTAATGCTTTACAAGTAACATGAGTTCTGTAATCAGATTTTTTTTAAGTTACTAGTAAAGTTTATTTTTAAATTTACAAATCTGAGTTACTTTTCAGTTTTCACATTCAGTACTTTTTTCACAAGAGTATATTATGTAATAAGGCTGTTTAGAAACTCCTGACTGTTATAAGAGCTGCTAAATTAGCTTTTTATGTTCTTCTCTTATGCACCTCTATAGAGATGACAATATCCCAGAGTTCCTAGCTAACCGTGAGCACTTTGAGGAAGATCTGAGGTAATGCATCAGAATTTGTGCAAGTGTTTCCATAGAAAGAGTATGAGAGTAAAGGAATAGAGTAGACACGGGGCTTATAGTTGTGTTAGTATGAAATGTGTTCACTTGTTTTCTTTGCAGCAGTCTCCTGAAACTTCTGTTTGTTTGTTTTGTGTAAAATTGTTGGTTAACACTTATTTTTTGGTTGTTCCAGTTTGGTCCTTCGATTTATGATTTCCCTGAGCAGCCAATGCTGAAACGCAAAGTTGCTTTTTTTGTGTATGTGCCAATTATTAGCCAAGCGATATCATTTCACAGGTGCAACCTAACAGCTGAGAGTAATTTTATGCCCTGTTATCCCATGATGCACTGGGGCTCGGCTGAGCATGGCTTTTTGACTAACATTCTGCAGGTATAGCCGCAGCATGGTGGACAGACATGAGCATTACAGGTCCAGGTCAGCTGACCAGCGGCCCATGATGGAACGACCGGTCTACACGCGCTCCCGCTCGTCCGAGCGGCCCGACTCTGGCTACATGAGATCCATGCCATCCTTACCTTCAGGGAGATCTGCCCCTCCCTCTCCTGCCTTAACGAGGTGACCCGACCCATCACAACAAGCACTAAAGCGCTAAACGAACCCATGCCTTCTGCTTCCTGTTACCTGGAATGCACCTCTATCCACTTCCTCTTATTTTAACCCTGTGTGACGATGCTGTTTATGATTTTATCTTCATTTATAGAGTAGAGGATAGTGATGACTGTTGCTACTCATGTCTTTTCATTTGGATTATACACACCTTTTATATCCTCTCGAGATATAATGGTGTGTACCTGGCATCGTACAGTTTTGTTTTGACTTTGTTTTTGTTTTTTTGTGAGTGTGTTACTAACATTATTTATTTGTTGTTTAACAGTTTATGCTTTTGAGTTATGGGCTGTTATGAGTGCCATGTGTTCATGCATTTAGGCCTTTTCACTTTCCTTGCAGCTTTAGCAGCCACAAGCACCTCTCCTGATGCTGACTCCATCACACCTTTTGAGGCACCATAACACCTATTGATTTAAGATTTGCCCGGCATATCATAAGTCACTAGGAAATTACATAAATATGTCAGGTTTGCGCATGAACTTTTACTGATGCGGTAGCTTTTGGATGTGCCACAGCTGAAATTGAGATGTGAGCCACATGTACTGAAAGCTGACGTGTCACTGAGCTCAAAAGGTGCTTTACAGATCATTGTGTTTACTTTGGAGTTGATGTGCATTTTACACCTATGTATTCATATTTTTACATGGCTAAAATGCACTTGACTGTGACATATTTACTAAATACATGCTATGATATGGTCAGATGTTATTTTCTGAAAGAATAACTCTGTCAAGAACATGCTAAGTCATATTTTACCACAAAATTGGAAGATAAAAGTAAGAAATAATTTTATAAAAATACAATTAAGCCTGTTTTAGATTCAGTAAGATTTATATAATTTTTTATTTCTATTTGTATATTATGTTCAAGAAAAAAAACATTTGCATATATTAATTAATAAAATTAAGACTACTATTGTTAACAGACCAAGGGTGCTGGAATGGTTTTATGCGATTTCTTTCAGCAAATCAGTGTAAATGAAAAGCAATGCAACACTAATAAACCATTACAATTTAAATATTACATAATAACATTATACACACACACACACACACAGTGGGTATAGAAATGAATGACCCAACTTTAAATAAAGATTCTGTTTTTTTTTTTTTAGGGTTGGGGGGGGGGGGGGGGTTCTGACATGTTCGTGTTATATATTTCACTTGGATATTATAATGTATGTGAATGTGCCTGGATAAAACAAAAACCGTGTCCATTTTTTTAGGCTACAAAGTCACAAAATGTGATTATTTTAAAGGGATTTGATTATTTTCTATACCCACTGTATATATATAATCTCGTTCCTTAAAGGGAACAAGACTCTGTGCCAGAACACTTTGGGAATGCCTCGTAAACACATTCTGAAGCACGTGTAGAATCAGTCCAATGAAGAAGTGAGACGTCATGAGTGGGGTGACATGAGTGCACCTGGCCCAGTACATGTTAGCTTCTGATAGGATGAAGTAAGCCCCAATAGGGATGCAGGGATGCCCTCAGGGAACTTGGGATCCTGGGGTTAGAAGCCAGGTCCAGATTATACAACTGAACAGATGTGTGCGGAGGGAAGCAGCCTGCTGTGTCACAAATGTCCTGCAAGGAAGTACCCATGAATAAGGCCTTGGAGACTGCCATACTCCGGGTCAGATATGATTAGGCTCTGAACACCATAGGTGCCAGGAGGCCAGAGGACTCGTAAACAAGTGAGATGGCCTCCACCACCCAACTGCTCAGAGTCTGCTTGGTCGCCCAAAAGCCCTTCTCAGGTGGATCAAAGCAATCAAACATCTGATCTGCCTTACACCACTGGCCAGCTCTGTGGACGTAAGTGTCCAGTGCTCACACTAGATAAAGCAGATTTAACTTCTTCTGATCAGCTTCCTGAAAGGAAGGAGGACAGAAGGCTTGCAGCACTATTGCCTCTGGCGTATAGGTAGGCACCTTAGGGACATACCCAGGCCTCAGGTAAAGGAAGGCCCTAACCATGCCTGGGGCAAACTCCAGTCTGCACCAAGAGATAAAAAGTTTTCTCTTCAGCATGTACTCTTGTGGCAGGAGCTCTAGAATGGAGTATGCTCTCAACAGCCTCAGTTTAGCGGCCATAAGCTAAGAGCTGTGCCGCATCAGGGGTCACACCCACAGCTTCCATAACTATGTGCTGGGGTGAAGTATGGAGCCCCCTGCCCGATAGAGGAGGTCCCTCCTGATCAGAATCTCCAAGGTAGAGCTATCAAGAAGGAACACAAGGTCCAAGAACCATACTTGGGCCGGCAAAAATGGGCTACTAGCAGACGATGGAGCTGGATGCGTGAAGTAGTACCAGACCGAACAGTGGGTTGTTTCCTGTGATGCAAATAGATCCGCTTCTGCTTGGCCGAACTCCCTCCAGACTTCAGGGTGGAGCCTCTATTCCCCGGGCCTTAGCCCCTGTCTAGACAGGATGTCTGCTTCCTGATTCAAGTGTCTAAGGATGTAAACTGCTCTGAGTGAAAGGAGCCTTCCCTGAGCCCACAGGAGGATCTGCTGTGCCAACTTTTATAGTGGGCACGAGCGCAGACCCCCTGCCGGTTGATGTAGGAGACCACCAGTTTGTTCTCTGTGTGGACAAGCACATGATGGCCCCTCAGTTGTGAAAGTAAATTTTTCAAGGCACGAAACACGGCCAGCATCTCCAGGCAATTCATGTGCCATGTGAGATGGTGGCCTTCCCACAGACCTTGGGCAGAGAAGCCAATCATGACTGCTTCCCAGTCCATGAGGGATGCATCCATCATTAGCGTTATGCATCAACAAATAGCCCCAAACTCCGGTCCTTGAGAAAGGAACCAAGGTTTCCTCCACATGTCTAAGGCACGTAAGCATCACTGCATGACCTCAATCATACAAAGCGGGTTGCCGCTTGGGGATAACCCCTTTGTCCTGAGGCACCACTACAAAGGTCTTATGTACAGCAGGCCAAAAGGTATCACTTTGGACGCAGCTGCCATCAGACCTAACAGTCTCTGAAACTATTTGCCATTGAGTGACTGGACTTCTCTCATTCTCTTTGCAACTCTAAGAATCGATTCGATATGAGCAAGAGACAGACATGCCTGCATCATTGTTGAATCCCACACCACACCAAAATAAGTGGTCCTCTGTGCTGGAAAAAGCACACTTTTCTTGCCATTCAGCATCAACCCCAGCTCTTTCATATGATTGAGGATGACATCTCGATGCCAAATCACCTGCTGCTGAGACTGTGCTAATATTAGCCAGTCACCAATGTAATTCAGTACACACTTGGTGAAAGTGCGGGGTGAGAGTTATAGCCCAAAGGAAAGAACACGATATTGGTATACTTTGCCCCCCAATATGAAACCTCAGGAACTTCCTTTGTTGTGGAAGAATGGATACGTTGAAGTATGCATCCTTGATATCTATTGTGACAAACCAGACCTGATTTGAGATACAATCTGTCTGATTGTGAGCATCTTGAACCGAACGTGTTTGATAGAACAGTTTAGCAGATGCAGATCTATGATCATACCAAACTCCATCCTTCTTCAGGACAATGAAGTATTGGCTGTGGAACCCAGAGCCTCTCGAGAGAAGAGGAACATGTTCTATTGCCTCCTTTCTCAAGAGAGTGTCTATTTATTGTTCTATTACCAGAGCCTGCTTGGGAACCACTATTGTGGGGACCCCATTGAAACGAGGCAGGCAAGAAACTAAACTGGATTCTGTAGCCTCTCTACAGTCTGCAAGACCCACTGTGAGACATTTGGCAGAGGTTTCCATGCTGTCAGAAAGTCCTCTATGGGAACCAGCCACTCAGCGGTGGCCTCTGGTATGGCTAGAGGTGGAGTCACTTCGGTACCCTGAAGCGGATAACTGGCGAGGAACGATTGACCTAACGGCTCTAGCGTCTTCACTAGAGGGGATGAGCATTCCTGTGCCATACACTTGCCGTAAGCTCGCTGGAGAACGCTGTGCCCTGAAGCACTAGAAGTGGCAGGGTTGACAGAACGGTCCACTCAGAATGTTGTATACTGAGATGTGCACCTCTCCTCCCCTAGGGGATCTGCCCTCAAACTGTGCCGGAATCTACAAGCACCGACCTGACCTGTCACCATATAAGCTTTTTCCACCAAGGGCAACGTTGTTCTGACTGGCTTGGTGGGAAGCATTGGGCCATTTGCTCCACCCTCTGCATTGTTCCATATAACTGTTCATTCAGCCCCACAATATACACCACGGCGTGAAGGTTATGATCTGACTTGCATGACATGTCGTCTAATTTTTCAACTTGGCTACACCTTGAGTGAAAACTTCCACAAGCTCCTCCTTGCTGAGTATCAAGTGGGTGAGGACCAAGATAAGGATAAGCATGCTCCCTGAAGAGCTGACTTTGCATGCTTCGCACCCAAACAGATGACTCAAATATTTTGTTTATCCCCACCCATGAGATAATGAGGACAGGGAGGAACACACAATCTATAGCACTGTCTGCTCGCCAATTTACTTTTGTTTTTAAACTTTGACATTATCGCTGTATCGCTTAGTAACAGAGATATACTGACTGACTGAATGCTTGTGTAACATGCATACACATATCACAGCGAGCTTACTGAAGAGCAGAAGGTAAAATGCACTTTGCCGGGTTTTTTATCTTTTTATAGTGAGAAGTTGTAGTAATGGAGGTGAGGGAGAGAATATGTATAATTTTGATGATAATTCTGTAACATATAAAGTTGTTCTAAAATAGGCTTGGTTGATGATATGAAAAAATACAATTTCTTATTTATTTCTTTTGATATTGGAGTGAAATATGATTTGACAGGTGATATTCACCTACAGTCTTACAGTATGTGTGTTGCTGTACAGCTCATGTTGACATACCTTATCTACAGGACATATATTTCACCAGAGGTTTTTACTTCCTTTTATTTTTTTTACTAACCCCAGAAAAAACTGCCAAATACTGACTTGTTTTGTTTAATAGTTTACAGTATGTGTCGCTTTTTATAGCATTCGTGTGGAGTGTGTTTTCTGATACTGTTGTCTCATTGCTAAATGATCCTGCCAAAGTAACTGTAGTTAGTAGGTTTGTTTTATTAGTATGCGCTCACCAGCGTGTTCTGCTTTAGTCTAACAGTGTTTTGGGCAGGTTTATGACTCGACCACAAACACTTCTTTAGATGTAGTGCTTTATGTTGATTCCTGACACACCATCTCTTCCGCAGGGCAAACATCCGAACCGGATCGGTCCAAACAAGTCCCACCAGTACCCCAGTATCGAGTCGAAGAGGTCGGCAGCTACCGCAAGTCCCACCAAAGGGCTCTATGGACAGAAGTGAGTAGACAAACCAGGCTTCTTCCAAACTGCAGGGTTTAAGGCGCTTGGGTGGAACACTTGTATATTTAGTTAAGTTTAGGGTCACCTGATGCATTATATATATTGGATAACTGACAGAAATTCAACAAATAAGTAAATAATTATAAACTATTATTGCACAATAGTTATCACAAAAATGGCTTATGCATAAACAACCATCTTGACCACAAAAGCCAGGTAAAGAATGTAATGTTACAATAGAATAACACAACATGGATTGTTTTTCCCCCACATTTTTTCCCAGAAGATGGCGAGGGCATTACTGAGCCTTTTGAAGGTCTGTAAGCACAAGCTTGTGTGTGTTTAGACTCATCTCAGTCTTCTCTGCTTGACTAAACCTGTTAGCTCTGGTCTGTGAGCTTTACCTGTCATTGGTCTAGCTCAGGGGTCTCCAACCTTTTTGTGAGTGAGGGCTCCCTGAAGGGATAAAATAGTCTTGAGGGCTACTTGTTTGATATAGGCACGCACACACACACACACACACACAGTTTCAAGTTTTGAAAAATAAAACAACAAACAGTAATATTGTTAAATATTATGACTATTGAATATATAATTACCGTATATACCCGAATATAAGACAAGTTTTTTTGTCCTAAAAATAGGCGTTTTTGTCCTAAAAAATGGGGGGTCGTCTTATATTCGCGATATAGACAAAATCACGGGGGAAAGGGAGAAAGAACAACGGCATAAATATGAAATAGTGACTGAATGATATACTTTACATACTTGCATGTAAAATTAGAAAAGCAACATAATATCTGTGTTTAACTAAATTAAAACGCTGCTCCTCTGCCGCGCGATACGCAGAGAGAACAAGAGAAGTGTGCGCACGAGACGCAGAGCGAGCGAGAGAGAGAGAGATAGAGAGGTGCGCGCACGCGAGACGAAGAGCGAGCGAGAGAGAGAGAGGTGCGCGCACGAGACACAGGGAGAGAGAGATAGAGAGACGTGCAGATTCTAAATATTTTTAATTATTGAATTATTTTATTATGTTTTAATGGTATATGAAATGTCACCAATAGTTATTTTATCATTTTATAACATTATCATAAAAAAAAAAAATGAAAGATTACAATTCAGGCTATTTATAGAACGTGCTCGGCGGGCAACTCAGAGACTCCACGTGGGCTACCAGGTGCCCGCGGGCACCATGTTGGAGACCACTGGTCTAGCTACTACCATTCATTTAGTGGAACAGACGTATTAGTTTTTTGCTTCAGCCATGTTAGTGCAATTAATGCACATGTATCATTTAAGATGTTATGCTGTGTAGTCTGTGTACTTCGTCCATGTCTGGATTATTGTCCAAATCAACTACAATGGATATAAAAAATATGGAAGCCTGTTTATGCCACAAAATATGTAATTGCAACTTTATCTCACAATTCCGACTTTGTTTCTAGCAATGTTTTGCAATTGCAATGTTTATATCTCACAATTAGTATTGATGATATAAGTAAATTAGAATTGTGTTATGAACTCTCAATTCTGAGAAAGTCCAAATTTTAAGGTATAAACTTATCATAAAAATATCAGTTGCGAGGTTAGCTCAGATTTGTAAGATATAAACTCTTCATTTCGAGAAATAGTCAGAAAAGGTCCCAAGTGTGATATAAACTGGCCATTCTGAGATAAAAGTATGAATTACAAGATGGCAACTCAATATTATGAGATTTAAATTGCAAGAAATAATGTCAGAATTGTAAAATAAAATAATGTAATTACCTTTTTTATGTTTTTATTTTATAGCGTAAACAGGCTTCCATACAAATCTACATGCCCTTATTGAAATTTGTTAAGGTAAATGCAATTTATGTCAGACCTTTAATGTTAGTAACATCCTCAGCATTTAAGTTTTGTTAAGTTATGTTTATAGCAGAGTTTTAGCGACCTTAGAAGGGATAATCATTGGCATGTGAGCAATGTTAAGTCATAAATATATATTTATATTGTGTTTTTGAAATGGCAGTCTACTCCTGGCAGTGATCCTCTCAGTCACACAGTGATAGTCACAGTTTATTGATTAGTTCTTTTTTACATTTTTGTTTGTCTTCTGATTGGCACAACTCAACAACCAATGATGCAGGAACAGGGGCGGTACCTCAGCCTCCTGCTGCACCCCCTGCTCTTTCCCAACCTCCACAGACTGTGGCTGTTAAATAATATTTACGACACATGGGACACTTAATGTATGATCTTGATAATCTTGCATTCACATCAAAGTTTGTTGATAGACTATGTATAGTACACCTCAGTAGATCTCTACATTTTTGTGTTAGTAAATTACTCAATTTGCGACAAAATGTATTTTCATTTTAGGTTACTGTAGCATACTGTAGTTGGTATGTTTGGTGATCAAGTGGTGTAAATTGGCATAGAAAATTATTTTAGCTTTTCTTTTTCAGATTTCTGTCATTGTAATCTTCACTTCTGTCTGTCTTTCTTACTCTCATTTCTGTCTGAATGCTAAAGCGGTGGGAGGGGCTTCACAACCACTGGCCCCGCCCCCTCCACCTCCACAAGCCACACAAGCAATGGCTGGTAATTCTGTTGTTACATAGATTTGATCCAATAATGCAAATAAACAAATAAGAAGAAAAGAAAAAAAACTTTAGAAGAAATGTAAAAAAATAACAATACACAATAACAAACTACCTTGTTGAGTGTGTGTCATCTTAAATTTAATGAGTGTTGCACCGAAATGAAAGTTTCTATCCAAAATCAAAAAATGCTGATTTAAAATTAGCCTTTGTTTAGAATAACTGTATTCTATATAATATAATATTTTCCTGCCACTTGTTAAATATAAATTATATATAGTCATATACAAAAATATAACCTGTTACATGCAAGTCTATACATTACCATTCAAAATTTGTGGTAAGGTTTTTATTTGTGGCAAGGTTACATTAAATTGATTAAAAGTGATGCTAAAAACATTTTCATTTCTACAAAAGATTTCTATGTAATAATAAGAAATGTATCCGTATTTTTGATCAAATAAATGCAGCCTTGGTGAGAATTAGAGATTACTTTAAAAACCATTAAAATATTAATAATGATAATAATAATAATAATGACCCAAACTTTGGAAGTTTCTTAAAAAAAAAAAAAAAAAAATTTCCAAATAATAAAAAAGTATTAAAAAGTGAAGTAGTTAAAGGAAAAATAACTATATTGTTGTATATATATATATATATATGCTACAGAAATTGAGTAAACTGTAAATTAACATTAACAGTTATTCAACAAAACATTATTTAGTTAAGAGCAGACAGAAATTTTCTCTGTCTTTTGTTGTTTGATTAACATCAATGACAGACAGTACAGCTTTATTGCTAAGACCTATTTAAGACCTATTTAACAAATCCAATACATTTATTTGAAGCTGCGGATTCGGATGACGTTTTAGCTCATACGTGCATAAGAAATATATATATATATATAGTTAACTTTATCTGTTAAAAAAGCCTTTTTATATTTAAGGCTTAGGACCATTTTTTTTTTGTGTATCAATACATTTCATACATGTTCATCCATATGATCCTCTTGTTAATTGTCTTATGTTTCTTTTTTGTCCACAACTCTGTCTCTTCATTGTCATCATCAAAGCTCATGTCGGGATGGAGCCTCCTGTCTTGAGCCCCGACATCACCTATGCCCCCATACCTCCTCCTGCACATGCCCATCTGCCACCTTCAGTTGCCACTCCCCCACCCACACATGCCCCTCCCCCTCCAGCACATGCCCCTCCCCCTCCTCCTCCGCCCGCTGCTCCATCATCAGTTTCAGCTCTTGTCCAACAGGCTTCTGTGACAGGTGTGTCAATACAAAAGAGTTGAGCACAGGGACACTGCCTGTGTTTGTAATTGAATACTAAATCATAGTATGCTAGAAACTGCATACAGCACAAATCCATTAGTAAGAGTAGTATAGTGCTCTGAACATAGTCTAAGGGCTTGTTTCTTTACATTATTTATTTAGCTTTCAGCAATATTTCTTTTTCATCTTTTGCCTTTGCTTTAATAATGTTGGAAGCTTCTCATGAGCGTGTGTGTGTGTGTTAGTGTGTTAGAGAGTAGTATCTGTGTGTTTGTGTGAAAACACTGATTTTTCGACTCACCCTTTGTTTATGTGTGTGCCGTTTCCCGCACAAGAATCCCAGGAAAAGCCTGTAGCTCCCCCTGCTGTCAATGGGAGGAAAGGCAAGTGTGTGTGAGCGTGTGAATCTCTCAGTGATGTTTTACTGTGTTTGTGTTGAGAGATAGTAGATGTAGTATTTGACGGCTGTCATCCGATTTATAGTGTATTTATGCTATGATTGTGTTGGTGATGTCATCAAGAAAGCTATTTTGTTTTTGAAAATATTTAGAAGTTCTGGTTTTACACCAAGCTGAGCTATTGTTCTGGTTTTGTGGGATTAGTTATTATTTTAATTAAGAATAATTGGTTATTATTATTTTTTTTAAGTCACGTGTAAACTGAATACCTTCACTCACCTGTAGATGGCTCAATAGCACACAAAAAATCAGCTTCATATATTTATATATATATATATATATATATATATATATATATATATATATATATATATATATATTGCATGTAATTGTAATTTGAACATGCCAAATGTCCCTTGTACAGTATGTGCACTCTGCAGGCCTGAACTGTGTACATCTAATTAACAGCTTTGTTAAGCAGACCCATTGACTCTTTCTCCTTGTGTTGTAACTTCAGAGGTCACATGGGAGGACCAGCAGAAGAAAGCTCCTGGTATGGCACAACCTGCGGTCTTCATCGGCCCTTAGTAGAGTAGTTCAATCCTAGTGCACTTCTGAGGGATCTAGATTTTCAGCTCATCTTCTGCTTTGTAGCTCTCTGCTTTTGCTGTTGTGTTATTTGTTAAGACTGAACCCTCTGTTGTTACGGCTCTAGATGGCATGACTCAAACTACTAGACTAAAATGTAGTGTTGCTTTTTGTGATGTCTGAACATCAGATACTGGTGATGGGGTGTTTGCCTGCTAGGAAGTGCTAACAAGTCTGATTTACTTTAGAGGAACTGATCAAAAAAAGTGTTATATGTGTTTTATTCGGCTTTATTGATTGTCAAATGTTGTATTGTTTAGAGTTCACAATCAAATTCTTTGCAAACCGATTTCCCTTCTGAAAAAGAAGTGTGCTTCACAGTATTGAATGTGCACTTGTAGTGTGCTTCAAATCTGGTTGGTAAATGTAAAATAATATAATAAAAAACTATGTTTGCAGATAATAAAATATGAATGAAATTAAAGGCTAATTAAGTGAACGCAAAGAGAGACACTTTCATGACTAGATATCTAACTCACTCAAATAGACTTTTAAAAAGTGCACTTTGTAATCATATCAAATGTTTGATTTTACAATTCTTATATGAAGTGCACTTAATTTGAGTATATTAAAAAGTATATTATTTCTGTGTTAAGTACTCTTTTTGAAGTATGCTAAAGTGCACTCTTTTTCACAAGGGTGATGAATCATTCAAAAGAATCGATTCAGAAGAACAATTCATTCTCAATCCTTGCATATCTACTGATGGGCTCTTGCAGTGACCAAAATAAGCAGCAAAACACAGTAGTACACAAGTCCATGACTGTGGCATATGATAACCTACATTAAAGTTCACGGCTGTATGATGAGCCTCAGTTTAGCATGAACACAGTAGTTCTCTGGGTTGAATCCATTGTTTAGAATAGGATGATATTAGCATTAATAGTATAATGCATTAAGATTATAGCAGGTTTTATTTTCATAACCCACAAGGTGCAAATCATTGAACAGGGTACTGAAGTATGCTGCGTCTCGTTTAGTGAAAGTCACAAGGATTTATGTATGGAACGAGTAATTATTATGAGTATCATCAGCACAGTGTCTCTGGTTTTATAGTTCAGTTTGTCTCATCTAAAGGAAGGTTCAAGTAGAGCTGTGGAAATGAACTGCTCATTTTTCTTTGGCATCACATGAGGTCACATTCATAGTCATTTTTCTCACTGATGTCTTCAGTCTATAAGATTTGGAGAATACAGTTTTTAATTTGTGTGATTATCAATACTTACAATTGATGTAAAGATGAAGAACAGAAGAATAGGATAAACAACATTAATCTGCTCATTTACAGCACTTGTAAAATAGGGGGGGAATTTCTTGTTTTAAGATCTTTGCTTTTCAAGGGAAACTTGTACAGTAGTTTAAATGAGAGCAGAACTGAGACAAGTTATTATAAATCCATCGTATACATTATAAGTTATAACATTGCTTGTAGTACTTAGTGCGGAAAATATGGTTTGTAGTGTGTGTTTGTTTTGATGCTTTACATCTTTTAAAGGTTTTTTCCTTTTTTCTTTTTTGGTGTTGGATTTCTCAGATCTGTTATACGTTTGTTTTGGCATGTTATGAGTGATGAGTTTCTGAATGTGAAATTCATCTAAACTCCGTGTGAGAGTGTGTGTGTCCATCATAACGTGTCATGTGTCTGTCTAAACTGTCTTGTTTTCCTCTCATCCGCACATCAGCTCTAGTGTCAGAGTCCACAGTGTCAGAGAATGAAGATGCAGGTATTGTACACAGACTGACTTATGCTACTCTAACATAGAGCCCTTTAAAACAACTTCTGGAGACGTGCGTGTGTGTGTGTGTGTGTGTGTGTGTGTGTGCTGGACAATAAACAGTACATATTACCACCTTAAGGGACAATTACTTAGGTAAGGTACTACTATGCATCCTTAAAGCCCAAAGCATACTTGTGCAAGGGTCCACATACAGTGCATGTGATGCAAAGTTAGGCCAAAGTACACTTTTTTTTTTTTTTTTTTGGACTCGCACAGCCTTTCAAAGTATAGTCCATTTCAGGCAGTCGACTCGCGTGCTCACGAAAGCTTCATCTTTGTCCAACTTCTGCTCTGTTTTTCTCCAGAAGTCATGACTGATAAAAATGTCTGTTGTTGTTCCATCTCTTAGTTTCTTAGCTTGGGCCAGTGTTGCCACCTTGTGGAACAACTGATGAGAGCAAAACCCAGTCATTGCACATGTGCAAGCTGTGCATAAAAGTAAGCGTGGTTACAAAAAAATGGGTGGTGCTTGTACAGTGTGTGTGTGCTGTTCTGGTGATGACATTTGTGTCCCACGCACTGTATGCAGACACTCGCGTATTCATAAAAAATTGAAGTATACTTTGGCCTTTTTTTCACCAGAACAGTACGTGCACCACCCGATTATTGTAACCATGCATACTTTGTAAGCATATGTCCCACATGCAAATTGACTTTGTTTTGCATTAATCATTTGTTCCACAAGATTGCAACACTGGCCCGAGCTGTCTTTTCACAGCAGAAAACTAAATGAAAGAGACAACAACAAAATTGCAAAAACTGCATTAGCAGCAGACACCTGCATTGACAAGTGTTTGTGTGAGAGGGTTATGAGATCACCGCAACTTTAGATAAAAAAAGAACAAAGACATTTTTATGAGTCATAACTTGCGGAGAAATATAGAGCAGATGCTGGACAAAGATGAAGCTTTCTCAAGCGCATGTGTTGACCACCTGTGTTCGTGCATGCTATCAAATGAAGTCTACTTTCAAAGACTATTCATTCAACTGTAGGCATATGCTAGTGTACCCGCACAAGAATGAAGTATCCTTTGTGCTTCGGGGTTAGGAAGGTGTCCTTTAAAGGGCTACCGCCCCGGTGACAGGCTGTTTGTACCACTAAAGGTACAAATCTGTGGTCTTTGTTTTTTTTCTTTTCATTTTGGTTGAAATATGTGTGCTTGCTATGTTTATTACTGAATGTCATTGAATGTATGTAAGAAATGTTTAAAAGCCTGGAATTTTCTCGTAATCAGTTCCTTGGAGACTTGTGAACTCATTCTGTGGCTTTTTGTCCATTCCTGTGTTACAAACTTGTGTTCGCTTTTCTCTTATCTGCAGCATATGCGAGTGTTGACAAAGTAAATGTTTAGCAGAGATTCAGTACAAGGTGTAAAATGCAGCCTCTTTAGTCTGGCAGCATCATTGAAGATCATCTGTTCAATCTTGTGTAACTTCTGTTCGTAAAACCATTTCAAAGCGTTCTTGAATTAATTTTCATTCAGATCTTTAATGGCATTATGTTTTCTTGCACATTTCAGTTTATTTGGGTTAGACTGGATCAGATAGAGTTTCCTACTTATGAAAAATGCTGTCCATATAACTTTGTTACGTCTGCTGTCTGTCGCTTTGGAGTTTGCTGGATGTGTATTTGTATGTAGCAAGCAACAAATTTGCATACTTGTGCAAATTTGATGAGTTTCAGTACATCTAACCCTTGTTTGTCTTTTCACACAGGCACTTTGAAGGATCCATCGAGGGTACGTTTCTTTCTCTTAATGCTTGAGCTTGTTTTTTACATCATTTTTTTTTTGTAAATTAAGGATTTACTGATCGTTGCTTTATCATGTCGTGCCCGTTAGGATGCAATATAGACACTATTTTAAGTACTGACAAGCTATTTCTCATGGTAGCATAAAGTGTCAAGTATCTGTCAAACCTTGTTCCTGATCAGGATTGGTGTTGAGCTTTCTATAAGAGAAGATGAGCACTGTGAATAATAGTTGATCTCCAATAGAGGCACGAGTGCTCTGTTTACATCAATTCTTGCATATGTCTCTAAACGTATATAAAACCATGGTTTTGAAAGCTGAGAGACGTGTGTCCTTTGTGACATTTCTGCCTAGACAGCATTTAATGAAATGAAAAACCTCAAATATAAGGCAGGAACTCCTGACCCAGAAATATACTGATATTTAATTCAGAACTGAATATTAATAAAAATAAGTCTAAATTAAAAGGGACTATGTTTGTGTGATCTGCGCAAAGACCTTAGTCAGGTTAGACGCCACATTGAATTCAGTGCAGATGAAAATGACCCTTACACAAAGAATATACATTTCCTTATAAATGAATGAGCAATATATAAAATGATTTAATTTTATTACAATATATTGAGTAATACATAAGGAATTATATGTGATAAGATATGGTACTGCATGTGTATAAATATATTGCACATATATTTACTCATGCAGTATATACACAGATAGACATATATTGTATTCCTTATATTTTATCATTTACCTTCTTTGTTTTATATATAGCTAGTTAACAATAGCCATGAGATGTTCATTCATGTTTATTTCACGTTAAATCTAGTAGCAAAGAGGAAGAGATGATCGCGCTGCCGCTTGAACTGAACTGAGATCTGTCGCCGCATAAAAGAAACAGCACTGATTCTTTGAATTTCTTAAAAAAAAAATTGACATCATTTGAAAGATGAGACATTGTTTCTTATCTAAAGTAACAATATATAAAACTTGAAGTTTCATGAAGTTCTGCTCCTGCAGTGGTTAAAACAGTGTATCTGTTCGGTACACATGTGCACTGAACTAAAGACTTACATGTGTACCGTTACACCCCTAATATATATATATATTTTTTTTTTTTTCTATAGGTATAATCTATGGAAGCTTGTTTCCACCAGTAATTAAAAAATAAAACAAGGTAATTGTTTTTTTTCTCACAATTGCGACTGTAGAATTGCATGATATAAGCTCGAAATTGTGAGAAAAAAAGAAAGTCACAAATGTGAGATATAAATTCACAATTTCGAGAAAAAAATTCTGAATTGTGAGATGAAAAGTCACAATTACCTTTTTTTTTATTCAGTGTCAGAAATGGGCTTCCATAATAATCAGCTAATTTAAATGGTTAATTATATTTCTCCATCATTTTTAATTCAGTTCATGTAATTCTGTCCTTTATTAAAGCCATTAAGTACACAGTCTTGTGCGTTCTTCTTTTGGTCCGATTTTGATACACTTTTTTGCTTTGAATCAAAGTTTGTGCACATGGACATGGACTTTATGCCGTTCCTGATTGTTTTGTGAGATTCTTGTAGTTCCTGTTTCGAAGCCAGTTTGTGCTAAAGTATTTTAATGTAATAATCAGCATTGTTTTGTTTTTTCTCCCAGCGTGGGATGGACAGTCTCTCCATGAGGTCGTCGGACAGTGATGTAAGCGACGTGTCCGCTATGTCGAGCACGTCTCGGCTCAGCAGCACGAGCCACATGTCTGTCCAGTCAGAAAGGGTGCGAGCGGGCCGCAGGATCAGGTAGGCACATAATGAACCCACTGAGCCCTGATCTGCAGTCATGAACACACTTACTGTGCTTCTGGCGAGTTCAGGTTTGGCTCTGCCTGCTTGCGAATTGAGATGAACCTCTGAACTTGCCAAGAGTGTGTTAACCAATGACTGAGACCACATCACGGGGTTTTGAACAAACCTATATACAGGTGAATCTCATGAAGATATGTCCAACTCATATTTAACACCCAAATCTGAAGAGAAACAAATATGAATTATATATATATTAAGTGTCACACGATCCTTCAGAAATCAGAATAATATGATGATTTGCTTCAAAATAAACATTTGATTATTATCAACGTTCACTTTTTTCTTTTTTCTTTTTTTTTGGTGCTTAATATTTTTTATTTTAAGATTTTTCATATATATATATATAAATAAACACATAGACATATATACACACAGTACTGTACACACACACTTTTTATGTAAACACAAACTTTTATTTTTGATGCGATTAATCACAAATAGTCGTTTGACAGCACTCATTTTCATGTTTTCATACTGTTGTTTTGTTTAAGGTTTCTCTTCTTTTCTTCATCTGCATGTCTGTCAAGCTGATATCTGTCTTTTCTGTGTCTTTTCTGTCTTGCATGCTTCCTTTCGTGGTGTCATGGCTTGGTTTACGTGTGTGTGTGTGTGTGTGTGTGAATGCCAGCCGTGCGGAGGCTCTTCAGAGTCAGGGAGAGGAGGGCTCTGTCTCTGTGGAAGAGCAGGTGGAAGTGACTACAGCGATCGCACAGGGGGCGGGGCATGATGGGGAGGTGGGTGGGGCTACTGTCAACCCAGAGGAAGAGGAAGAACAGGAGGAACCTGAGAGGTTAGAGGAAACCCAGCTAGTGTCCTTCAGCTGTAGTGTGATCCTGCCCCTAAATATCTGATGTGTTCTGATGTCAATTAGAGTTTAGGAAACGAGGAAAACTATAGGAAATAGTTCACATCGTGTGTGTTCTTCTGTGCATGGCAGTTGTGAGTACACTTAAAGGGTTAGTTCACCCAGATAGCAAATTTATGTAATTAATAACATACCCTGGTGTTGTTTCAAACCCGTAAAACCTCCGTTTATCTTGGGAACACAGTTTAAGATATTTTAGATTTAGTCCGAGAGCTCTCAATCCCTCCATTGAAGCTGTGTGTACGGTCTACTGTCCATGTCCAGAAAGGTAATAAAAACATCATCAAAGTAGTCCATGTGACATCAGAGGGTCAGTTAGAATATTTTGAAGCATCGAAAATACATTTTGGTCCAAAAATAACAAAAACTAGGACTTTATTCAGCATTGTCTTCTCTTCCGTGTCTGTTGTGAGAGAGTTCAAAACACTGCAGTTTGTGATATCCGGTTCACGAACGAACCACTCGATGTACTCCCTCTGAGTTCAAACAAACCAATATCCCGGAGCAATTCATTTACTCAAACAGTACACTGACTGAACTGCTGTGAAGAGAGAACTGAAGATGAACACTGAGCCGAGCCAGATAACGAACAAAACATTGACTCGTTCAGTTCTCGCACATTAAAAAAGTTAACAGCTTAAGTCATTTGTGGATTAATGCGTATTAGAGATGCGAACTGTTTTAAACGATTCAGTTCGATTTGGTGAACTGGTTCAAGAAGATCCGGTTACATCGAGTGATTCGTTCGCGAACCTGATATCACAAACTGCTTTGTTTTGAACTCTCTCTCACAACAGACACGGAAGAGAAGACAATGCTGAATAAAGTCGTAGTTTTTGCTATTTTTGGACCAAAATGTTTTTTCGATGCTTCATAATATTCTAACTGACCCTCTGATGTCACATGGACTACTTTGATGATGTTTTTATTACCTTTCTGGACATGGACAGTAGACCGTACACACAGCTTCAATGGAGGGACTGAGAGCTCGCGGACTAAATCTAAAATATCTTAAACTGTGTTCCGAAGATAAACGGAGGTCTTACTGGTTTGGAACAACAGGAGGGTATGTTATTAATTACACAAATTTGCTATCTGGGTGAACTAACCCTTTAAAAAAAAAAAAAAAAAACTTTTTTATTTATTTGGACAAAAAAAACCTTACATTTTGATTTAACATTAATGAAAAATATTTTTTTTCCCCAAAGACCAAAAAACATTCATACAAAGTAAAAACATTATTTATTCGATTATATTAGATTATAGTTATCAATATAGTTTTTTTGTTGACAACGTAATGTAGGTCGGAATAAATTTTTTTTTGGCTTTATACAACTTAATTTAACCATAAACAAAAGTTTCATGTCAATTAAGCAAAAATACGAGAAAATAAATTACAAAAATAAATGAAATAAAGAAAAGAGATAAAAATAAACAAAAAATGTAATGAATTAATATTTACCTATATTCGATTTTAAATGTTTATTTTCATGTTTTTCTTATCTCATTAATTATTATAATATATTATATATTTATTGACTTCTATGGGAAACATTTTTTGCTTTAAGACGACGAAATCAAAAGCAAGTTTAAACCAGAAAGCATAATTCTCAATTAGACCAATATAAAAATACACTTAAACAACAACAACAACAGTCATCTCCCTTTTTTAGTGTCTTGTAATCCAGTTCTGTGTTTGTTATCTGTGAGTGACACCTCTCTTCACTGCATATAAAGAGTTTGTGTCTTACATAATATCAGAGTCACGTCAGTAACCCTGGGGAGAGTCACATGACCAGCTGCCGTCTTCACTCCAATTAGAGCAAACGCTAGAAAAAGCATCAGTTCTTGAGCATTTCCAGCGATTTACACTTCAATACGTTTTCAGTACCTTCCGTGGGTCACTAATTGAATATAGATTAAGTGTTTATGATCATTAAAAATGCTACAGTAGAAAACAAATTGAATTTTAATGTCGTCAACTGAATATTTCACCAATTAGCAGCTGCAGTAGCATGAGTCTTGCATAACCAGGACTCACAGACCCTCTCGTACAGATGTTGAGGACCGTAGACCGCTTTTTTAATTAGCTTACAGTCATTTCAAAGTAGCGAGTGTGCTCTTGAAAATGTTTTATGCCTCTTATGGTCTCATGTTGGGTTAATGAGCGGAAGTCGTTCACACAGACTCAGTCATAAGGTCTCGTGCTTTATAGACATTATACACTACCATACCATAAGCTTCGTTGATGATTTTGAAATAAATTTCTTCTGCTTACCAAGGCTGCATTGGTTTGTACAAAAATACAGTAAAAACAGTAATATTGTTAAACATTACCTCACAGTTCCAGCTGAACTGAGACATATAGACAACATTTTAAGTTAATAAACAGCAACTTAACATTTAACATTTTAGTCAGTGTCTAAGTGTTACAGCATTTAATGTCAGGTCATCCTGTCTGACTTTAACATTCAGAGCACAGAAGAGGCTAGAAGATACGGTTCCCATAGAAACAGCTCCATCCTCTTCGTCACAGCCGTACAAATGTTTCAGCTCATTGTCCATAGAAATGTCCTCACAAAAGTCTCCTCCGGTTGTGTTTTCATACATACAAACCTACTCGCACAGAAAAAAAAAAGTTCACCTAAATACTTGCCATTCACAGAAAACCAACAGAAAGTGAATCTCAGTCTCTTACTCTGGTGAATCTCTGGTTTCTGGCTGGCACAGGATCAGATCTCATGTTTCTATCCTAAAGCTATCCTCTCGTGTGTTCTCAGGAAGGTGAGCTTGAGTTTGATGAGTCACCGTCTCATTATTTTCTCCGTGTTTGACTCAAGAGCTTATCACATGTCACCTAAATAGCTCATTATATAAGCTTTTTTCTGCAAACTATCTCTGTGGATAAATACGTCATATTACAGCCTGACCTATTGAATGAGATATGCTAAAGGAAACCTTTTCAATTAAAATAAATAATGTATACAGCTTTTTTTTTTACAGCAATATTTTGTGGCAGGTGAACTCAAAATAGATACATATTACAAATTACCAAAATATGCAGCCAAAAACTAGATATTTCAGTTTTCTCATCAAATGATCCATAAGCTACAGTACTAGTAACATCAAGTTATTTGACAAATTCTAAAGCCGCCTGGATCTTAAGGTCATTGTTGTTTGTTTGGTGCTTTAGCTGATAGATTGATAGCTAAATCAACTAGGGCTGTCACTTTTGAGAAAAATCTAATTCGAACGGATATCGAATATCATGCAATGTATTCGAATATATTCGAATATCTATGTGCCCGCCCTCCCGCGCATAAAAAATACAAATAAAAAACACCATAGCCTAATGGTGATTCAATCACAAATGTATTAACAGTGAGTCATAAACAGGACTATCTGGATCTTTTTACTTAATGTTTGAAACAGCAGGTTATCAACTTAGAATATCAACTTATATGAAGTGCCACTATGCATATCCCACAACATTAGGCTAAATGAAAAAAGAAAAGAAAAAACGATTCAGAACAGGCACAAACAATAACGTGACAACTTAAACAGCAGCAGGAGTAAGGCATATAGCCTAGCCTAATTATTGTTTGCAAGAAACACTAGTCTATCAACTTGATCTGGATTAAGTGCGGCTCTCTTTTTATTTACAATGTTCCCCGCGGTGGAGAACACGCATTCGGAGCGCAGAGACGTGCCTGGCTACTAGCTCTTATTCGCTTGATTTGGTCATGGGCCTACGCTACAATACGTCTAGAGTGCCCTCTACTGAATAAGATGGCAAAGAATAAAATAAAAAACAAACGGTCTAATCATAGACTGTAAAAAATGCGCTACACATGGCTTTTTAAAAACCGGATATTTTATTTATAGTTCGATTACGGATATTTCACGTCATGTTCGAATGCATATTCGAATATCGAATAAAAAGTGACAGCCCTAAAATCAACTCCTTCAAGACCCACAAAGTTGTTCATCTTTCATAGATTTCTCTGGCTATGCGCTATGACGTATTTTTGAAATTTCAGCAGAAAGCGATTCAAAAAACCCATTGAATTCAGGACAATTGAATTGGATGTGCTAAAATACAACTTGTTTCCTTGTTTCGGCCTACAAAAACACAACTCTCCATAGATGCTGGTCATGCTTGTGCTTCCCAGTAGACCTTGTCCCATCTTGTTGGTGTTGTACCAGTCCTTCACCTTTGACCCTGCTCCTAAATCCTGTAGCTGAATCCTGTCCCTTCCTCTTTCTTCCTGTCCTCCTGTCCTTCCTTCTTCATGTATGTCCTGCACCTGACATGGCTGACAGTGAGTTTACATCTAAAATGAAACACAGGGCTCAGACGGCCACCCCGGGGTCCAACATCACCAAGAGCTCCAGTGTGGGCGGAGACATGTGCTCGCTGGGCAGGAACGACGACGAGGATGAGGACGACAAGAAGCGGCGCTCCAGCTTCGGAGCCAAGATGGCAGCCATGGTGGGACTGGGGAAGAAGAGTCAGAGCACCTCCCAGCTGGACCCAGAGCGTGAGTGAACTGAGCTGCTGCAGAACTTTATCTGACCACCCTGCAAAAAAAAATAACATGATGATTTCACATGTCGGTTGAAATAGGTTGACCAGACCATGCTAGTTTGGATGCTAGCTAAGACGTTTTCTGGGGGAGCATCTCAAACACATGCTGGTGCTGATGTCCTCAGCAGGCCCCTCCTAGACAACTTTAACAGTCCAGGGCATGATTGCTGCAGTCATGAAACTTTGATGTTGAATATGCATTTTATAGTTTTGCTCTGCTTTAGAATATGTATCAACTAAGCATTGCTCTTGTGTTGTGTCAGAGTTGCTTGTAAACCATAGTTTTGTCCAATTTGTGGAGACTTTTTAATGAACCAGTTCAGTCAGTTAAAGGATAATGGGATACAATGTTAGAACAGTTTTTATAACCATTGTAAGCCCAAAGTCATGTCGGAACATGGGCCAAAAATTGGCTTTTCAAACACTTTACATTGCTGTTCAAATGTTTGGGGTTGGTAAGATATTTTGTACTTTATTGTTTGTCAAGGCTGTGTGTATTTGAACAAAAATACAGTAAAAATAGCCATAAAGTGAAATATTACTGCAGTTTAAAATAACTGTTTCCATTTTACCATCTGTGCCATTGAAGCTGATGTTTGTCAACTAGTTTTTGTAATTTTGACCGTAAGTCAAAATTAAGTTTTGCCCAAGTTAGCCCAATAACACCTTGGTGAGCGGAGTTTATATAAATATTTTTTTGCACTTTCTGGTAGTGTTTTGGGAGATGGCCTTGCAAATGTTTTTTTTTTTTTTTTTTATGTAGTTCATACCCACGTGAAACATTTATATTTTTTCCCTCCATTGATTTACAGTGAACCTGAGTAACAGGTAAAGAGAAGACCGTTTGGATGAGGTGTTTTGCAGAGAATTCAGTTCAGTTGAAAGCAGGTCATGCAGTCATTATGCACCGATTCAACCTGTTTAAGATGTTATTTTTCTATTTCTGTCAGTGAGAGTTAGTCTGTTAGGGTGTTGTGTTTAATGTGGCATTTATCTGCACAATGGCTTTGAGCAGAACCTCACATGTGCCGCTCTTCAGATAGATGTAGAGGAACCGTGAAAAAGCCTGAATGTTTTCTAGGCCACAGTGTTTGTTATTGTGGAGATGATCGGGGTCTGGTCGACTCGAGGTCTATCACATGTCGATACTCAGACTGCGGAGCGGCAGCTGCACAGATTGCTGATCAGTCATGAAGTGTGTGTCAATATTTTCAAGTGCTTTGTGAATGATGACCACTACAGAAGGATCTTGAGGAGAAACTTCTCCAAGCCCATGTCCACATGTGACTTAAGGAGACACACTTTTGATTTAAACATAATTTCAATAACGTTTTTGAGAATTGAAATCAACTTTTGATTAATTCGTCTTGCACAAGTTTAACATCCACCCACACCCAGTGCTTCCCTTTAGATAAAGTAGATTTGCAGCATATGAGGGGGTAAGTTGCCCTCACAGATGCCCTGTTGCTGTCTGTTGAGGAAAGACTGTTGGGTTTAAAAGATCTTTGCTGCTGGAGGAACTTCCTGCGGCGCCTGCTTTGATTTGACTGGTTGAGTTGACACAATGGATGCAAATAGGCACTATTTCACTTCCTATAATCTAACAGCTTGAGTGATCTCATCTGTGCTGGATAGAACACAGCGATTCTCTGGCTTTGTGTAAAGTATGTTCGGTCGGACCACACGTTTGAAGTGCACTCCCTTGTTATAAAGAAATATGCTTTATTGCATTGAAGGTGCACTTTAAGTGTACTTCAAAACTTAAAAGTATATGTTTAAACACCTGTACTTGTAGATAATATAATATTAATAAAATAAAATAAAAGTCCACTTCAGTGCAAGTAAAAATAATCTACTTTCATGACTATGTTTCTTAACACACTTCAGTACACTTTTAAAAAGAGCATGTCAAATTAAATTACAAATTATTTTTTTAATTACATTTTATATCTAGGGCTGTCAAGCTAAATCGCATCCAAAAGAAAAGTTTGTGCTTACATAATATGTGTGCATGCACTGTGTATATACAATGTATATATATATATATATATATATGCACATGTGTGTATTTATATATGCATAATAAATATACAAAGTGCATGCACACATATTATGTAAGCACAAACTTTTCTTTTGGAGTAATCGTAATTAATCATTTAAAAGTGCTCTTTAAATAATTTCTTTTAAAAATCTTTTGTCATTTAAATATGTGACATACAAATTAAATTACATCAAATTTTATATACTTGCATATACACAGTATATAAATACATTGTAGTTTACCATAAATGCTTGTCAGTATTGTAACTGAGAATTTTCATTATTTTCATTTAACTGCAGATAACATGCAATTAAGTGTCCAGAAACATTGCATTCAGTTCACACTTAAGTGTATTCTTTTAAAGAATATTATTTCCATAAAAAAGTGAAAAAAAAAAAAGTGCTACTTTTTTCACAACGGTGTGCTGTTTGCGTGCTTTCTGGTTTATTTCGAGTTATGAAGAAAATCAACAGGAGTTGGGCTTCTGATGGTTGATATAGGGACAGTTCACCCAAAAATTTCAATTCTGTCATCAGTCACTCACACTCATGCCGTTCCAAACCTGTCTTTTTTCTTTCTTTCTGTGGAACGTAAAAGATATTTTGAGAAGTGTTTATTGTCCATACAGTGGATGCCAAAAGTCACCAAAATTGTTTGGTTACCAGCATTCTTAAAAATATCATCTTTTGTGTTTGGGACAAGTAGTTACACATGGCCTGCTGTGTGATTCCTGTACCTCCACCAGAATCTGTTAAAATAGGTCAGAGAATATTTTCTGCTGCAGTAGATTCAGTCATGATTCACTCTCCCGCTGTTCAGATCAACATGTTTCCATATTAACAGGTTTGTTCTCACTCCCAGTGCTCGCTCCTCGCGTATTTAAAGATATCTCCTTTCTCAGTCATATACAGCTAAAAATACATGTCCTCATTTCTGTGATTTCACACACAGAAACACAGAAATAGTCTGGAGGAGGACAGATACACTGGCTGTGTGCGTCAGTATGGCATGATGGAAGTCTCGCTCTTCATCAACATTATTCTCTAATATATACAGTACAAACCAAAAGTTTGGAAACATTACTATTTTTAATGTTTTTGAAAGAAGTTTCTTCTGCTCATCAAGCCTGCATTTATTTGATCAAAAATACAGAAAAAACGGTAATATTGTGAAATATTATTACAACTTAAAATAATAGTTTTCTATTTGAATATGAGATAGCATGCTGTTCCTAGGAGCTATTTACTTTTACAGCTACATTACATTCATTAATACCAGTATATACTGTACTAATGGACTGGAAATAAACAGAACTGCAAAACAATCATATCTGGTGTGTATAGAATAAAAACTGTGTAGTGTGTTTTTATGTCAGGCCTGTAAATGGATCCAGTGTTGCGGTGGCATTTTCTGTGAATGCTGCGTGTGACACTGTTGCTGATTTGCGAAGATAATTTGTACACATTGTGCATCTTTCTCTCACTTTAAGAGCGATTATTATTTCTTCCATGGTGCCAACACAGTCTTGCAGTCTGTTTCTGCAGAAGCATTTTAAAAAATGAAAGAAATTATTCATCCAAAAATGAAAATTTGCTGAAAATGTCCTCCGCCTGAGGTCATCCAAGATGATCTAGATTAGTTTGTTTCTTCATCTAAACTCATGTATAGGGGACTCGTTTTGTTGCTGGAAGCAATGGTTTGAAGTGAAAAACATCTTAATGATGCATTTGTTTATTACAAACACGCAGCTTTTCACTTTTTCATCAAACACATACCACTACTTCCAATCATTAGTGTGGAAGAGCATTGATTCCTGTGTTAAATGTCAGTTTTGTGCTATTTTGTACTGTAGCTTGACAAATAGCAAAGTGCCTTTCAAAGGAGAACAACATTGTTGTCATACACCACACAAATAAAGCACACCAGTAGACATTAGCATGTTGCTAAGCTAACGGCATGATACTGTAATCAGTAAAATACGTGTCATACTGAAGTAAGAGCTAAAATTGTGTATTTTTATCCAATTTTGTGCTATAAAATGAAGCACAATTTTGACTACCTACATTTTAAAACAGCCTGTAGAGTCGAGCGCACCTACTGTATATTAGGGTCTATAACCTAAAATAGCTTTAAAATGCTGTCTAGGTAGGAAGCACACAAGGGTTTGGAGCTGATAAATGAAAAACAGGATCATGAAAACATTCCCAAAGCTCACCAAGCCTTTCTAAACACTCTGTCATTGTCTGTTTTACAAGATTGCATAAACCACTTGTTGTGGAGTAATGGACTTACACTTACAGTCTGTGTGGTCTGCTTCTTAATAACTAATATCGCAGTTTACTGAGTTGCGGGATTTTATATTATGTAATTAAAAAATAACAAATGCAGTGCAGATTTGAAGCATGTCATGTTTTACACAATATAACCTATGCACATGGACTTGTTGCATTTAACATCTAAAGACATTCACATTTTCTGTGACCATGACTCAAACCAGCATGCTTTTTGTTTGTTCTGTCATACTGAGACCACACAGTGAGTCTAGTGTCGGATGAGGGTCTTCAGTCTGCACTATTAAATTCTTAGTGTTTAAAATAGATGGCACATTTACTAGACGGTGGTTTACATTACAGATTTGAACCTTCCAGTTATTTTAGTACTTAGATGGCGTTAAAAGTTTATTGGATTGTGTTTTCAAAAAGAAAAGACTCTCTTGTATTTATATGCACTAGATTATTTGTGTTCCTGTCTGACATTTTGAGCTTTGAGCCGTGATATGAGTCACAACTGTATTCTTCTGACTTTAATAGGAAGGTTTGAGACGTTTCTATTTGAGCCAGGGATGATTTTAACTTTCACACATTAGGATGTTTCTGGCTTACAGGAGTGTACACATTGTCTCAAAGTTAAGCTGAAGGTCCTGTCTTCTTTGAGGTTCATCATGCAGTGTCTGTTTGCCATCTTGAATGGAAATGGCAGATTTTATTTGCTTCTCATGTCTGTGCAGAACCAAAACCAGACTGCTAGTTGCCACTCTGTTAATGTTAAAGCCTACTGAGTGTAACTTTGCAGTGTTTTTACCAGAAGGCTTTGAAAGATGACGTTTTATGCAAGTGCAGTGGTTTAATGAAGAACAATATTAAATGTAATTAACAGAATTGAATGAAGATCGCATAAAGTCTGGACCTTTTCACAGCATATTCTGGACAAGAACCACCTAATTATTCAGGAAGAGTAGCTTAACTGACATGAAAATTATCTTTTTATTGAGTTTATGTAAGATACAACACAACACAGGTCAAAATATTTGATCAGAAATACCCAATAAAACCAGTAATATTGTGAAATATTATTAAAAATACTTGTTTTCTATTGTAATTTAATTTGTGATGCATATCTGCATTTCCAGATCCTTGCTGAATAAAATTAATTAATTTCCTTAAAAAAAAAAACGCAGGGCAAACTAATAATGTGCCCTTAGTCAAATGTTATTAGTTAAGACTTGTCCAACAACCATCTCTTTTAGCTGCAAAGATAGTTTAAGGACTGTATGGCAGATTGACCTTATGTATGCTTCCATCTGTTGTTTATTTTCACATTACTGTACATGTGTGTGCACAATACAATGTGATGTAAAAAACATTCGATGTAGCATTTCATTGAAAGATTTAGCTTGTTACTGGAAAAGCTGCATGAAGTAGCATGCATTATAACGCTACTAAAAATATTAATCAAGTTAGTAGCTTTGCTACTTTTAACCACTGTTGTGTGCATATAATTGTCAGTTTGGAGGGGCATGTGTGTGTGTAGTAACTGATGAAGCTGCAGTCAGAAGGCAAGTCATGTGCATGTGTTTGTGTGCAGTCATATCTCCAGGCAGAGCTCTGTCTCCTGGAGAAGCGTCTGAGGGGTCTCTTAGTTTCTGCGCCTCTGATTGGCCACATCATCTGTAAGCCACGTGCACATGCTGCCATCTACCCCCCCCCCCAGATGAAGCAGTGCGCTGCAGAGGAGACGATCAGACAGTCATCCTCTCCGCATATCGACCTGAGAACTAAGACGCCTCGTGGCTGCTATCGATGAGAGGTTTTGAACACAATCCTGCCAAACCTGTTTCTTCAGAACCGTCTCACAGCATCAGCTCGACACGTTTACCACCCTCTTTCATTGTATTTAGAGGTGTTTGAGGGTGTCGGGGTGGTAAAATGGGCAGACAAGGGCAGGATGGCGGCAAAGCTCTACCCGGTATGCGAATGCAGCGCTCACAGAGCCGGCTTAGCCTGTCTGCCTCCTTTGAGGCACTGGCCGTCTACTTTCCCTGCATGAACTCCTTTGACGAGAAAGACCAAGGTAAGAATGAAGCCACATGCCATGTGTGACAGTGCTATGTTCAATTCTTTTGAAAGCTTTTCAGTTTGTGACCAGCTGAAAGCCAAAGAGCCGTATATGATGTGTGATATATGTTATGTCTGCTTGGATTGGATACCGCAGATGTATTAGTGTACAAGATAGATAGATAGATAGATAGATAGATAGATAGATAGATAGATAGATAGATAGATAGATAGATAGATAGATAGATAGATAGATAGATAGATAGATAGATAGATAGATAGATAGATAGATAGATAGATAGATAGAAGGGGTGTAACAGTACATGTATTCGTCCTGAACTGTCACGGTATGGATATCACGGTTCAGTTTATGCAGTCAGATGACGAATACAGTCAGTCATAGGCTATCAATCCAGAGGGGGGCGTGCATGGTAATGCAATGCTAACTGTCACAAACGGAAAAAGCAGAAGACAATCAACGCACCAACCCAAAACAAGAACGCCGAGTTCAGATGGCACGCAAGAGTTCGTAGAACCATCTGTTTCAGCAGTGTGGGAAAGTTGCACACAAACTGCATTGCAATAATTTCCCAAAATGTAATTTCTGTGGAATTTTTATGAAGTCTGCAAAAAGGAGAAAATACTGTACCAGGCAGATCAAGCTCACTCTTTGAGATTCTCAAAATATAGGAAGACAAATATGTGGGGGGTTATATGAATGTATCTCTGAGAGTCTTTAGAAATGGTTTGATGCCATTTTCTTTTTCCCTTACCTCCATATAACGCATATTAGTGTTTATAAGTGCAGCACTGCATTGTTCACAGCAGTAACCAAGGAAACACTGTATCGCTGCTGTTTCATAAGCGCCACCTGCTGTCAGAGAGTGAATCTGCATTTTCATTCAGTCCGTCTTCTGTTTCGCACAGGTGTCTTATGTAGCATAATTACACAAATCTAAAGTCAGACCATCCTGTTTTTGCTTTAAATCCTGAAATTATACAATCTAATTCAAATCAAAAACAACTGGTCATGCTATGTGCATGTAGCAGTACTGTCTGTTCAAAATAAATGAAAAAAATTAATTTACCTTTTGTACTAAACTCGTATGGAACAGTGACCCCAAAACCAAGGTATGTACCGAACCGTACATGACTTCTGTCTACCGTTACACCCTTAATAGATAGATAGATAGATAGATAGATAGATAGATAGATAGATAGATAGATAGATAGATAGATAGATAGATAGATAGATAGATAGATATGTGTATAAGCTGACTGGAGGTCACTCAGGACTGATGCCCTCTGTTGGTCATAACATGTCTTTTTTAAAGCATCTCATTCAGTGGTTGTCAATCATGTGTTGTTGTTTTTTTTTTTCTTAAAGGGTAAAATGCATTTTCAAATATTAAAATGCTCTCTCCAACCTAGTTTGATGAGTAGAGACAGCAATAAGAAACCATTTGTTGTTTGATCACTATTTCTCTGTGGCACATTGCTGTTTTTGGCTCAGCTCTTCTGTGCCAGTTTGGGATGGGTCTGTATGTTTGCCCAACCAATGGTAGATGGGTGTGTGGTGGCAGTGTTATGTCGAGACCAACTCATTCAAGACCAGGCTAAGCCCTGAGTAGGTTGAGTCTGAGACAAGACAGAGACTGGAAGAGGCTCTGAATGATTCCTGTGGTGTGAATGAAGCCTTGTTTTAGGTCAGTGTCACTTGAACCTCCACAGCACACAGTGTGCTCTGAGATACACGATAGCACTGAGCAGATCATTCGCTTGAGTTGGCACAGACAACAAAACATATCTGCAGACCAGACATGGTCCAAGTCCATGACAAGACCAAGACCAAGAAATGGACTACTTGAGACACTGTGGTTCGAAGTGTCACACATTTGTCTTTTTTTTTAATTACTCATCTTCCCTTCCCCTTGTTGTTATTTTCAGAGGAGGGTAAGAAGAAGAAGCCGGTGCGTCTGGCGATCCAGCGGAGTGTAGAGACTGGTTTAGCTGTGGAGATGAAGAGCAGGATGACACGGCAGCCCAGCCGTGAGACCACAGATGATGGTGACAAGGTGAAACCTGGAAAGTAAGTAGAGTAAAAATCTACTTCTGAATGTGATGGTCCACATATTGTTACATCACATGATGTCATCGCCTCCATTCCTGGTTGACTGGTTTTGTCAGTGATGATATTTTGTCTTGTCGGAGGCTACCAGCACCTGATTAACAGATGTTCTGTCCATTATCTGTTCAAAGTCTAATTTTCCCTGGAGTGAAGATCTCTTCAGACAGCCAGTTCACTGAGTTTTTGGATGGTCTTGGCCCCGCCCAGCTGGCAGGAAGACAGACATTGGCCACACCTCCAATGGGTTAGTATCATCACTCACTCTTTTCTTTTGTTGTTCACATGACCAAAATTCTTTGGTATTGTATAAGACACTATAAAGCACAAAATCAATTTCAGTAATGTCTCAAGTAGTTTGATGTTGTTACATTTCATCCATGAAACAGAATTCTATAGTTCTATTGCCACCTGGAGTTTCCAGTGAGTCAATCTCAATTACCATTTACACCTGGTCTTAACATGACTTTTAAATGTGTCTCCTGTTACCACTAGTGTTGGAATTTCATCTAAATCAGGGGTGTCCAAACCTACTCCAGGAGGACCACTTTCCTGCAGTTTAGCTCCAACTCTAATTAAATGCACCTAAACCAGCTAATCAAAGTCTTCATACTCACTTGAAACTTTGAGTATGTTAGAGCTGGTTGAAGCGAAGTTCTGCAGGACATGGCTCTCTAGGAGCAGGATTGAACAACCCTTGTCTAGATAGATCCTAGACAAGGGTTGGCTAATGTCAGTCCTGGAGAGTCACAGTACTGCATAGTTCAGCTCCAAGCCTAATCAAATTACAAGCTAATCAAGGTCTAAGGGTTACTGGAAAGCTACAGGCAGGTGAGTTTTTATCAAGGTTGGAGCAAAACTCAGAAATGACCTGGCCCTCCAGGAGCAGGATTGGTCACCACCATTCAAAACGGCTAATGTTCGCATACCTTCTGCTGTCAGTCTGAAGGTCTGGCTACATGAGACTACCCCTTGTATAGACCCTCTTATTTCGTCACACGCTACATCACTTGCGCTTGAACACCCAAGGTTGTGCACAAATATTTAGAATGAATGAACCAATTATACTCCTTATGAACAAGAGGGAAAGAAAGCGAATGGAAATAATACAAATGGTAACATTGATTTTGATCATAACCTATGTGTAGTTAGAAGTATGAATCGCTTGTTTTGGTGTGTTTTTTCAATAATTGTCCTGTAATGCTCACATGCTAAGCCAGTTTGCAGCTACTTCTGAAAATGGTCCAAAGTGGACAAGCTCAAAATGTTTTAGACCTCATGTACACCTGTATTTACTGTCATCCACTTGTGATCAGTTCAATGAAAATGCATCTGTAAGAGAGCAGGTGTAAACAGGGCCTGTGACACAACAGTCAGTGTTGCTACCTTGTGGACAAATTAATAATAATAATAAAAAAAGCCATATGCGCAAGGTAAAATTAGTTTAAATAAAATTGTGCATACGTTATGAATTTAAAAAAATACATAAAATTTTCCACCAAATAAGTCATGGTTGTCCATAGCACTACAGTAACTTTCATCAAATGGTTTCTATAAAGAGACCCTTTGTCTGCTCTAAGAGTTTGGATGTGTTCTTTTGCACAGGTGACATCCAGATTGGTATGGTGCACAGGAAGGAGAGGCTGGATGTTGAAGTTATTCGGGCTCGAGGCCTGGTGGGCAAACCAGGGAACAAACAGACGCCAGGTATGCCTCATAATCGCACAATATGCATGTTCTTCTTTAAATACAACCTGTCCCTGGACTGTTTTGTGATGTTTATTTGTAATTTTTTGCGGTCTTCCATATGCAGCACCTTATGTTAAAGTATATCTGCTGGAAAATGGGAAGTGCATCAACAAAAAGAAAACCCGGACGGCGCGGAAAACACTGGATCCTCTTTATCAACAGCAGCTTCAGTTTGAGGAGAATCCTGAAGGAAAGGTTTTACAGGTAACACCAGGACCACATCCTGTTTGCTTAATTTAATAACGATGAACAATATTTAATGCAAAATGTAAGTCTTAATTGTCGTTAAATGATGACACACACAAAAAAAAAAATTTGTTATGCCAAATATTGTTTTTTTTTTTTACTATTTCTTTTGATTTAGCGGTGAAATTTGACTTGGATATTTTTTCATCACATCAGTTATTTTAGTATTTTCCTTTTTTAATTTTAGTAAATTTTTCATAATTTATCATGTGCTTTTTTATATTTCTATTTAGCTTTCATTTATTTTTATTTCAATTTTAGTGTAAGTAATTTAAGCACTTTTTTAGGTTTTAATTTTAGTTAGCAATAACAACACTGTGCCACATCTCCTGAAACTCTTTACCAATCGTGTCGTTTTTTTACAGATCATTGTTTGGGGGGACTATGGACGCATGGACCACAAATCCTTCATGGGAGCCGCCCAGATCCTGTTAGACGATTTAGAGCTGACCAACATGGTGATTGGCTGGTACAAGCTCTTCCCTCCCACCTCATTAGTGGACCCAACCTTGGCACCTTTAAGTAGTAAACCTCCAGGTTCAAGCCTGGACAGTTCTAATGTTCGGTCGTAGCGGCACGAGAAGGAGAGCGGTAGAGAGCGGCGTGAGTAGCTCCAGCTACAGACAGAGAGGAGATGGTCTGGACAGGACACGTCCTGGTTACACTGCATGCTTGATGTTGTGTCCTCTGAGCCCATGCGATAAGAGGTTAAGAAAAGGTCGACGTCCTTCTGCCAAAAAAATAACTGAATAGAAAATGTATGCTGCTGTCACACACAGGGAAAGCACGACAGTGGATGCCTCTCCGTCCAGCTGAAGAGATGCAGCTAGGGATTCAGTGGAGTCTGACTCTTAACTGTAGGACGTTAAGAGTGCTGATTTCCACTGGAATAGGAAGAGGACGTTATACTCTGCCCGTTTTCTCTCTGTTGAATTCAGAGAGATGTCAGTGTTTCTTACCTAGAACTTGATTCATTGTAGCCATAACTGTAAGCCAAGCTGTCAAAAGAAAATCCGTAAAGAGAGAAGCACTTGGCTAAGATGGGACAGGAAAGGGTACCCTCAGAGAGATGACATTCTCGTGGGAATGACCCTACATCAAGCCAGATCTCCACTGGATCGCTTTTCAAACTTTAGTGATGAGGAAATGGATATGGCCAGAGTTCCTGTTTGATTCAGGAAAAAAAAAATACAATTAAATAATTAAATAATGGACCTTTTTTGTGCTCCGGTATGATGTTCTCTTTGTTAATGTACTGTATGAATCTTATGTTTGTTTCTGTTTTTTTGTTTGTTTGTTTTTGTTTTTTTTGCATGGATGCAAAAAATTGTATGTTTTATTTTCCTCGAGACTTACAAAAAAAAAAAAAAAAGAAAGAAAGAGAGGAAGAAACTTACTTAAGGATGACCAGATCAGCCATTTTCAACTATTTGTATCATTTTTAATATGAAATTCTCTAGTGCATGATTTTCAAAGAGACTGAATGCAAAATGATAACGATGTGATTGTCATCCTTTAGAATATTTTTCTGTATTTTTACAGATCTCGGTTACAGGTGTGGTCTGGTGATCTCATATTATTAATGGAAAAAAAGCAAGGGATGGCCGAGAAAAACAATAAATGTATAATATTGATTTTGCTATAAAAACGAACATGAAAATTGCACATTCCTCCCTTCAAAAGCAGCCATAGTTCTTCGTTCATGTGGAGACGGATCTGTAGATTATCGTATGGGTCTGTCATGATTCCACTGTGTTCTATTACACTAGAATGGAATATTCATTCAAAGCAAGCATGTTGAAAAGGGTCTGCAACATGGATTGAGCACACTGTCTGAGTAATACAGCATGTTTTAATAGAGACATCTGGGTGTGTACAGTGCATGTGGACCAAGGCTCGGCCATCCACCGTATCTAGCGTTGTCCACAGATTCAGGTCAGGGTTGAGCTTTCGTGGCTGACAGTTCAGACATTTAACGCAACATTCCACCTCTTGGCAGTCATATTTTCAAGTTTTGAAAAGAGTAAGAGAAAATCAAACAGATAAAAGAAAAAAAAATCCTGAAAAATGTTAAGAACATTTATATTTATTTAAGGTTGACTTGGAAAAAAATTTGCAAGTATATTTTATTTTATTATTGTTATAAAGAAAATGTCATAAAAACAGATCCCATCGAATGGTCTCTGAACTCTGGACAATGTTCATTCTTGTCATGTTGTCAGACACTGTTTGTCAAATGAGGAGTAAGTCGCAGTTTGTGGAGATGGGAAAATTGCCACACAATATACATTTTTAATTGTTTCTTGTTTTGAAAGAATAAAATTCATTTATTAATCCCTGTGTTCATTCACCAAACCTTCTCACAGACAAAAATACCAAAACATTAACTTTCATGGCCACTTGACATACAGAGCATCTTGAGGCCAGTTGTTACCTCTATGAACACAACAGAGACGGAGGCAAGCTAAGGCTCATTTTATAGAGTTATTTTTAACAAAATGAGAGCAAAAATCACAACAAAACTGTCGATTCAGCCCCTGGTGTAGTTTTTCTCTGGTTACCAGCAAAGGTGCCGCAACTGCCTCCAGCGTCACAACAGCATGTATATTTCATAAGGGTCCCCAGACAGCAACATAGTGTTGGGACAGATCCGGCCCACATTTGGCCAGATGTGGGCCGGATCTGGGTCGAAACTGCTTGCTGTCTGGGACAGATGTATGAAATCGGTACCTAATAAATGAAGACAAATAACAAAACTCTCGGCCACTAGGGGGCAGACGTATCAGTACAAGCCATTACTTTCTGAACAGAAATAAAATGACATGCATATAATACCAGTACTAAACCATACTAAGTAGAATGTGGTACAAATGATCAAATCAAATGTAGTCTCAAAAGTAATTCAATTGTTTACATAATCATGTAACATTAACACACCGATGTTAATGTTAAGGAGTGAATTCTTGTTTTGCTATTTTTTTCTCACCGAAATTAGTCTAAATCTGCTAAGGGGTAATTCAGTGTAACAAATCATGTAAACATTTATCACCTTTTATTGAAAAATTAACTTTTTTTATCAATTGACTTATAATTGCCGTATTTTTTTTAACAACTGAGAAGATAGTGTTCTACATTTTATAAAAAATCCTGTCAATTTCAGCAAGTGAAGAAGAAATTTATACTCGCATTCGTTTTGGTCTCTGACAGACAACGGCTGTATCTAAAAACTGGAAAATGCTGTCGTCGGGGGACACATTTTAAGGTAGGAATGCATCAAGGCACGTGCTAATCAAAGTTAGCTTCACTTCCTGTCTCATTAAATGCCTTCATCTGGTCGATTTTTTCAAAGGCAGCTTAGATGTATCCTTCACTGAGTTTGATTTCCCACAATCCTGTGCATTCCATTCAAAGTTGGATTTGGTGGTAAGTTTGTATGTAAATGTATGTTTCTTACCAACGTTTTGCATTTTTGATGTTATTTCTATCAAGAAATCAGTATTATAGTATTTAAATATTTGCTCAGTTGTCACCAAAGCTTGTTTGATTTTGTTGTGGATCATTAAACCGTTACGCTGCCTCAGAAGCCTGTCCAAAATCAGTTTTGTGAGGTGCTTTTGTGGACAAACGCTACCTGCAAGGTCACTTTCAAGTCACAAGTTAGCAGTCTAGGTTTTTAGATGCAGCCAAAATGTTGAAGCCACTCAGGCCGCCATTTCCTCCTCCTAGTAAAGTGATTTTCAGAAGCTCAGAAACGCTCCAAAACAACAAGTCACTTTCTGCCACAACGTGCTAGAGCGGCACAGCCTTCAGCATGCAGTAGGCCAACGTCTGCTTCATGCCACCCAGTGAAGTAATGGGATTCCTCACGGGGAATGGAGGATAAACTCAGCACATAGAGACTTTTTCACCTAGATATTCCACTATATAGACTGTGTCTGTTCCCCGAACTAGAAAATACAAAAAACGTCCAAATCAATTTAAGATTAACAATTTAATTGAGGTTCAACAAATAAAAAACAGAAGCAATATGGATAAACAAATGATAAAACTTGGCTTATTGAATATCAGATCCCTTTCTACGAAAACACTTTTTGTAAATAATATGATCACTGATCATAATATAGATGTACTCTGTTTGACAGAAACCTGGATAAAACCTGATGATTACATTATTTTAAATGAGTCCACCCCCCAAGATTACTGTTATAAACATGAGCCACGTCTAAAAGGCAAAGGTGGAGGTGTTGCTTCAATTTATAACAACATTTTCAGGATTTCTCAGAGGGCAGGCTTCAAGTATAACTCGTTTGAATTAATAATGCTTCATATAACATTATCCAGAGAAACAAATGTTAATGATAAATCCCCTGTTATGTTTGTACTGGCTACTGTATACAGGCCACCAGGGCACCATACAGACTTTATTAAAGAGTTTGGTGATTTTACATCCGAGTTAGTTCTGGCTGCAGATAAAGTTTTAATAGTTGGTGATTTTAATATCCATGTTGATAATGAAAAAGATGCATTGGGATCAGCATTTATAGACATTCTGAACTCTATTGGGGTTAGACAACACGTTTCAGGACCTACTCATTGTCGAAATCATACTCTAGCTGTTATTAAGCCTCTCATCAAAAAACCACAACTTGACCCCAAAGAACTAGTTAATTATAGACCAATCTCGAATCTCCCTTTTCTGTCCAAGATACTAGAAAAGGTGGTATCCTCACAATTATATTCCTTCTTAGAGAAAAATGGTATATGTGAGGATTTCCAGTCAGGATTTAGACCGTATCATAGTACTGAGACTGCTCTTCTTAGAGTTACAAATGATCTGCTCTAATCATCTGATCGTGGGTGTATCTCTCTATTAGTTTTATTGGATCTTAGTACTGCGTTTGACACAATTGACCACAACATTCTTTTGCATAAAGAATGCAAAAGACTTAAACACTTTGTTGGCATCAGTGGAAGTGCATTAGCATGGTTTAAATCGTACTTATATGACCGCCATCAGTTCGTAGCAGTGAATGACGATGTATCATATCGATCACAAGTGCAGTATGGAGTACCTCAAGGCTCAGTACTAGGGCCGCTACTCTTCACCCTTTATATGTTACCCTTGGGAGATATCATCAGGAAACATGGTGTTAGCTCTCACTGTTATGCTGATGATACTCAGCTCTATATTTCTTCGTGGCCCGGTGAAACACACCAATTTGAAAAACTAATGGAATGAATAGTCGATATAAAAAACTGGATGACGAGTAATTTCTTACTGCTAAATTCTGAAAAAACAGAGGTGTTAATTATAGGACCTAAAAACTCCGCTTGTAATAACCTAGAACACTGTCTAAGACTTTTTGGTTGCTCTGTCAATTCTTCGTCATCAGTTAGGAACCTAGGTGTGCTGTTTGATCGCAATCTTTCCTTAGAAAGCCACGTTTCTAGCATTTGTAAAACTGCATTTTTCCATCTCAAAAATATATCTAAATTACGGCCTATGCTCTCTTTGTCAAATGCAGAAATGTTAATCCTTGCATTTATGACCTCAAGGTTAGATTATTGTAATGCTTTATTGGGTGGTTGTTCTGCACGCTTAGTAAACAAACTACAGCTAGTCCAAAATGCAGCAGCAAGAGTTCTTACTAGAACCAGGAAGTATGACCATATTAGCCCGGTCCTGTCGACACTGCACTGGCTCCCTATCAAACATCGTATAGATTTTAAAATATTGCTTATTATTTATAAAGCCCTGAATGGTTTAGCACCTCAGTATTTGAATGAGCTCCTTTTACATTATAATCCTCTACGTCCACTACATTCTCAAACCTCAGGCAATTTGATAATACCTAGAATATCAAAATCAACTGCGGCAGATCCTTTTCCTATTTGGCGCCTAAACTCTGGAATAACCTACCTAACATTGTTCGGGAGGCAGACACACTCTTGCAGTTTAAATCTAGATTAAAGGCCCATCTCTTTAACCTGGCTTACACATAACATACTAATATGCTTTTAATATCCAAATCCGTTAAAGGATTTTTAGGCTGCATTAATTAGGTAAACCGGAACCGGAAACACTTCCCATAACACCCTATGTACTTGCTACATCATTAGAAGAATGGCATCTATGCTAATATTTGTCTGTTTCTCTCTTATTCCGAGGTCACCATAGCCACCAGATCCAGTCTGTATCCAGATCAGAGGGTCACTGCAGTCACCCGGATCCAGTACGTATCCAGACCAGATGGTGGATCAGCACCTAGAAAGGACCTCTATTGCCCTGAAAGACAGCGGAGACCAGGACAACTAGAGCCCCAGATACAGATCCCCTGTAAAGACCTTGTCTCAGAGGACCACCAGGACAAGACCACAGGAAACATATGATTCTTCTGCACAATCTGACTTTGCTGCAGCCTGGAATTGAACTGCTAGTTTCGTCTGGTCAGAGGAGAACTGGCCCCCCAACTGAGCCTGGTTTCTCCCAAGGTTTTTTTCTCCATTCTGTCACCGATGGAGTTTCGGTTCCTTGCCGCTGTCGCCTCTGGCTTGCTTAGTTGGGGTCACTTCATCTACAGCGATATCGTTGACTTGATTGCAAATAAATGCACAGACACTATTTAACTGAACAGAGATGACATCACTAAATTCAATGATGAACTACCTTTAACTATCAGTTTGCATTATTGACACACTGTTTTCCTAATGAATGTTGTTCAGTTGCTTTGACGCAATGTATTTTGTTTAAAGCGCTATATAAATAAAGGTGACTTGACTTGACTTAAACGCCGGGTCAGTGAGACTGATTTGGGAACAGTAGAGGCAGAAGTGGATTTGTTTGTGACAGAAGAGAACATTCATTGTCCACTATTCTCTCTGTCGCGCTTTCTCCTGGGGAATTTGCCACAAGTGCTGCACGAAATCAAAGAAGAAGGGGCACCGGTGATTCTAATCGCTTTGTACTGGCCAAACAGACCATGGTTTCCCGACCTGCTGAAGATACTGACGGTTTCCTCATGGCAGATTCTGCTGAATCGGGACGTCCTGTCTCCAGTGGGCAGCTCAATATGGCACCCCAACCCGAATGGTGGAAATTTCAAGTGCGGATGGTGTGCGGGAACCACATTGGGTAGTCGATGCGATGGATTTGGCTTATTATAGCCAGGGTATAGAATGCCCTATTGACATAAGAGCTCATTCAACGAGAGTGGCCACCTCCTCGTGGGCTTGGACTAAGGGCATTTCTATCAAAGACATTTGTATGGTGGCTGGATGGTCTTCGCTGAATATCTTCGCCAGATTTTGTAGTTGGAATTCTTCGGAGGGGAAACCACCATACCCAGACAGCAGCTTTGTGAAACATAGTGTTATTGTGTGCTTCACCCTCAATCTATTACTGCTTAAGGCTTAGCGAGGCACAAGACAGCAGTTCACTGTCCTCGCTGTGTGCACCAGCTTGTTTATGGCCTCTTATATTTATGCACTAGTACCGGCTATGGCTGCCAGCTGAGTAGATATTCGTAGTGTTATCATTGTGCATGGCTGCGCTGTTCACATCCTGTGTCTGCATTATTATACTTAGCATTTTTATGCGTATATATATATATATATATATACTGTATATATATGCATTAGGGGTGGAATGGTACACAGATGTCACGGTTGGGTACGTGCCTCTGTTCAGGGTCACAGTTTGATACTATTTAGGTACAACAGGGGAAAAAATGGGTTCTTTTTATTTATTTTGAACAGACAGTGGTACAAATTACATTTTTTTCCATGTAGATGTGAAAATATCAACTATTATTACATTATGTTAAATATAATCTGCAGTGCATGTATACATACAAGGAATACATTCTTGAAATATATTTGATTTAGGTTACAGATAAATAAGGGAAAAAACTGCGACACGTAACGTAGCATATATATGCTGAGTTTCAGTTCATTTTTGTTACAGGCTTAATTTCTTTATTTTACAAAAGCACAATGTTTTGTTTTCTTTGTGAGAATTGCACACACACAGACACACATACACACAGACACAGACACACACACACACACACACAAAACACATCAGTTCTAGCATTGCTAACTTGATATCAAAATAAAATACAGTGAACCAAACATCAACGTGCCTGCCTCTGTGTCACCATTGGAACTGAAGAACAAAGCCTATAATTTACATAATAAATAATAGTTTATCATTCAGATAGGTTACTTTGCAAATATGGAAATATCATGGAACATTTGGATCTGTGCCGAATGAGAAAGGTAGGATACATGAGCACATTCATGTCACTTCACAAAGCCCCATTTTGCAAACAGTTGTGTGCACAAGCCTTTAAAGTATACTCCTTTGCCAGTCTGTGTGAGACGCAATCAGTCAGCACATGGTCAATGTCTACTTGTCTAGTGAGCTTTGTTTTCAAGTGTGCAACTCACAGCATTCGCTGTTTTTCTATTGGCGGCCATTTATCAAACAGCATTGCATTGCTGCAGGCGCCCCCTTCTGGATAGGGGGTGAATTGCCCGTATTTATTGCAAGGCCTCATGCACTGAACTGAGATGTCTGTACCGTGATGGTTCGGTATGAATACATGTATCGTTCCACCCCTAATATGCATGCTGCTGTGCTATGTAACGTCCTTTAGTACCCTTTAGTACAATGGGTAATAGCATTCTTAAAAAAAAAAACAGTTTGGACTCTGAGCAGAGTATGCGAGCGGAGTGGAGCATCAACAATATTCCACTTCGGGTTCACCGTGTCCTGCTCTTTGCTTTGCTTTGCTTTAGAAACACCGCTCCGCCTAAGATTTGTGTCTAAAATATCTCAGTATGTTTGAAATGGCACAGTTCTGTTCATAACATATATTTAAAAAAATGGAATAAATAAAATAACAAGAGAGTTTTAAAGTGGTTTATTGGAACACTAGTGTGCAAATTTTTCCTACCTCATGACATGGTTGTCACTTGTCAGCATTAAAAGGTTAGTTCACCCAAACATTTTAATTTGTCCATGTTCTACTCACCCTTGAAGCATCCTAGGTGTATATGACTTTCTTCTTTCAGAATAATGAAAGAAGCTGGCTGTCTGTTCACAGAGTGCTGTAACACGTGTTAGAGTGCTCACTTTCAGTTTTATAAATAAATAGAAGTTTTTTAACTTTTAATTGTTGCTGATGCGGTGTATTTTTTACTGAAGCTGGGGTCAAGGCAAACAGACATGTCAAGGAATTTGAAAAAGTGTGGAAGAAAAAGATGCACCACCAAACCTTTTCCTTCCACTCAACTTTCTGTTAACATCTTTCTGTACCTGGACACCTACAAACTTAAAAACGTAAACATTGAACCATGATTCTGTAGCCTTGTGAACCAAATAATTGAACCAAATTGGCTCAGGAAACCTTTGCAGGTGTTTTGAGTTGATTAGCTGATTGAAATGTTACCATATTCTAATTTGTTGAGATATTGAATTATTTCATTTATGTTAAATGTGAACCAAAATCATCACAATTAAAAGAACCAAAAGACTTAAACTTCTTCAGTCTGTGTGCATTGAATTTATTTAATACACAAGTTTCACAATTTGAGTTGAATTACTGAAATAAATGAACTTTTCCACGACATTCTAATTTATTGAGATGCACCTGTAGAACACATTATACAGACACGTCATATTTAATGGTGTTCAATGACTTGTTAATTGCTTTTAATATACTTTTGATAAAATATTTGCCGGGGTTTGTAAAAGCTGTATTTATGCGTGTTTTGGCCTGAGTTTTTGTTGCATTTCCACAGTTTTGACCAGCAGGCATCACCAGAGCGCTTTGAAACATGAAATGGATTTAATGCTTTGAAAAGGTTAGTTTTTTTCCCATAAGTATACTGTATACAGTGTCAAAGTACAGCAGATATGAGAATAACAAGAATTTTACTTCTACCTCGAGTTACTGCGTCAGTAACTGCATTTTTGAAATAACTTGTTTCTGTGGACTGATGTGGCTTATTATCAGCATGATTAGCATTGCATTATAATACATTATCCTTATGAAAAATACCTGATAGCTTGAACGCAGATAAAACATACACTGTTGCAATGATATGTTAATTGTCTTCATGTTTCATCAGACAATCATTTTGTACATTTTATTCTGCTACAATAATAGCTAGATGCCTTTGGATTTTACTTGGATTTACTTAATTATTTCTTTGAGTCTGGCCTGTGGAGATTCTGTGCAAGGGCGCCCTCCAGGGTCGACTACGAATGAAACAGACATTACGCGCTGTGTACGTTTCATTAAGAAATATCATGGTTATTGCCAATACCTGTATATCATAACCCTTAAAGGATTAGTTCACTTACAGAATAAAAATGTCCTGACAACTTACTCACCCCCCTGTCATCCAAGATGTTCATATCTTTCAGTAGCAAAGAAATTAAGGTTTTTGAGAAAAACATTCCAGGATTTTTCTCCATATAATGGTCTTCAGTGGGGACCAAAGGACTGAAGGTTCAAAATGCAGTTTCACTGCATCTTCAAAGAGCTCTACACGATCCCAGCTGAGGAATAAGTGTCTTATCTAGAGATTTTGTCACACCAAAAGTGGCAGCATAGCACTGCTTCGTTTACAGCAGTAACCAAGGAAATGCTGTATTGCTGCTGTTCCATAAGTGCCACCTGCTGTCAGAGAGTGACTCTGCATTTTCTTTCAGTGCGTCTGCTGTTTCTGTTTTGCGCAGGTGTCTTGTGTAGCATACTTTCACACATAATCTTTAAGTTATGCAGTCTAATTCATATAAAAAAACAACTGCTCAGGCTACGTGTGTATAGCATCTTTGGCTCATGATTAAAATGCAGTGGTTGCCTCTAATTTCATGTTTCTTTTGTAAAAACTCTAAATAAATGTCTCATGCATCTTCCCCACTGCTGTAGCAGCTTTAAAATATATAAAAGTTGTAGCTTTAACAAATTTGGCCATTACACATTAACTTACACATTGTTTTTACAATAAGAAAATACTGTATGGTAAGTGTTGTTTTCATTTGTTTGCACAGTTTGGTATACAGTATTAGCAACTTTGATATTTTGGATAGCATGTTAGAATACAGAGGCACAGTGTGTCAAACCCTGAACCTGGAGGGTCACAGAGTTTAGCTCCAGCGTTAAACAAACCTGATCCAGCTACCTATAAAGTTTTCATAATATAGTCAGTCAAATATATGTAAACTTGCAGATCAATAAATATTTAATGTTTGCATCTACTAAACTTACTTGTTGACTAGTGCTGGCTAATTGATGGCTCAAAATAATTGATAAAATTGCCTAGAGCTGCAGACAATGATTATATAGACAATTGATTAATATTAAATTAAATTGATTAATATTAAATTAAAGATGTGGAAGATGTAGAATCATTTCGTAATAATAAAAACTTCGTATTCATCCGGAAGAAGGAGGCGGGAACTGGCGGACAATCAAAATGAAACTTTAATAATTCAAAATAAACACAAAACAGAGCATCAGCCCCTCACGGACAACTGATGCGCACAAAATAAAACCAAAACATAAAATAAAGCCCAGGCCTGGTCCTCTCTCGTCCTTCACTGTCGTCGCTCCAGTTTTATATCCTTCCATCTCCTCTGTGGGACTCGAGACCGGTGGTGGGTCGCAGGTGTCGCTGATTTCCCAATCACTCCACCGGCCTCGCTCGTGTTCCCACATCCCTCGGCCCCGCCCCACTCGTCACATACCCCCATCGCGCCTCGCAGGCCGGGGGGGTACCCTCGAGACTGTGCTCTTCCCCCCGCTCACGGGGACCTGCGGGAACCTGGGGGTAAGACAGACGAGGCGAGAGAAAAGGAGATGGAAGGAGGAGCGACAGAGACGAGAGAGGGGAGAGAGGGAAAAAAAATTCTGGTTCCCAGACGCACTGCTGCTCGGCCCTCCACCAACTGGGTAATCTCCTCCACGGTGCCTGGCGGTGGCACTGGACGGCCCTTGGCGGACGGCACGACACTCCTCCGCCACCCGGTGGACGGCTCCTCTGGTTTTGGGCAGCCGGCAGGAGTCCCCCGTTCCCTGCTCCTCCGGATTCCTTCACGGAGGCAGCAGGCTCCGGCCCCCTGGCGAAAGGCGCCGACTCCTCCGCTCCCTCACGGACGGCAGCCGCCCCTCCACATCCCGGGCTGCCGGTAGCGAGCTCGCCCGTCCCCGGCAACTCACTCCAGCCCACCAACCTCGAGCGTCCATGGCGGCACACTTCCTCGCCAGCGCCATGGCACCGCGGATTCACCACAGCGGCGAGGGATCTTCAGCAGCGCGTCCCTCCTTCTCCCGGGTTTCGGCACCACTGTAATAATAAAAACTTCGTATTCATCCGGAAGAAGGAGGCGGGAACCGGCGGACAATCAAAATGAAACTTTAATAATTCAAAATAAACACAAAACAGCGCATCAGCCCCTCACGGACGACTGATGCGCACAAAATAAAACCAAAACATAAAATAAAGCCCAGGCCTGTTCCTCTCTCGTCCTTCATTGTCGTCGCTCCAGTTTTATATCCTTCCATCTCCTCCGTGGGACTCGAGACCGGCGGTGGGTCGCAGGTGTCGCGGATTTCCCAATCACTCCACCGGCCTCGCTCGTGTTCCCACATCCCTCGGCCCCGCCCCACTCGTCACACACTTTTTTTCCGCTTTAGTATAGGAGTAAATGATTGACACTTCCACATCTCCAAACAAACAGCAAACTGAAGACTATGGAAAATACAGTGAATGTAGCTATATGTATTCTGATATTCATGCCATCTCTGGTCTAGGGATAAAGCAGCTATGGATATGTTTTTGTAAAGTGTGCAATAAATTATGGTAAAATTTGCTTTTCAAGAGAAATGTCCAATCTGTGGTGATAGAAGCACTACAAATTGTTTAAAAGACATCAGAAAGTCCCGTCCTCATTTTAAATTTATTTTTATTTTAAAATCCAGTTCTTGATATGGTTAGGGCTTTACAATGGTTTGATTTTATATTTGTAATATATAAATACATATGTTTAACACCACATTGAAACGTCAACTATATTGGAGAAAATTAAACTGGCTTTTGGAAACAGAAAAAATCTATGCAGTCATACTTTCAGTTTAACTCCACAGTTTCAGTGTGTCTCGGGGCCATCAGGAGTCACTGCTTTGGTTTCTTTTCTGTATAGTCCACAGACGACTTTTAGAATGCGTCCGTTTTTTCCAGAAACTAAAATTCAATGCCCACTCTTGCTCACTTTAGAAAAAAAAAAGAAACGTCCAACACAAGTGAGATGAACACTTTTATTTTCTTTGTGCAGTAAACATTTTTCTTTTTATCTTTATATACACATATACATATACACACTCTACCAGTTTCGTAATGTTGTAATGTTTTTTAGAGGAGTGTCTTCTGCCTATCAATTTAATACACATTAAAATCAAATTTTTTCTGTGAATCAAAGCTGAATTTTCAGCATCATTACTCCATTCTCATGAGTCACATGATCTTTCAGAAATCAGTATAATATGATGATTTATAATCAGTGCTGGAAACTGCTGTGCTGCTTAATAGTTTTTTCAGGATTCTTTGATGAATAAAAAGAAGAGCATTTATTTAAAATGGAAATCTTTTCTAACAATATACACTACAGATCAAAAGTTTGATTGTGACGGCAAAGATTTAAATTGTTAGAAAATGTTTATATTTTGAATAAATGCTATTCTTTTTAACTTTCTTTTCATCAAAGAATCCTGAAAAAAGTATCACAGTTAAAAAAAAAAAAAAAAAATATTTGGAAGCACAATTGTTGCCAACATAGATAAATCTAATAATAAATCAACATATAAGAATGATTTCTTAAAGATTGTGTGACACTTTATACTGGAGTAATGGCTGGTGCAAATTCAGCTTTACATCACAGAAATAAATTATACTTTAAAGAATATTAAAATAGAAAACATTATTTCATATTGTAATTACATTTGGCAAGATGTTTTTTTTCTGTATTTTTGATCAAATAAATGCAGCCTTGATGAGCATAAGCGACTTCTTCAAAAAACATTACAGGTCTTAGTGATCCCAAACTTTTGACCAGTAGTGTGCGTGCGCATATATATATATATATATATATATATATACACACACACACACATATATACACTATTTTGCGTGTTTTTGTATGTGTATATAATTATATAGATATATATTAACACCGCATCATAAAATGAAAAAAAAAAAAAGCACAAGACAGTTGGACATGCTTTTTCAGTTAAACGCTATTGAAATGAAAACCAATAATAAATATACACACCCACACAAGAATTCTCAGTACCAAAACAGTAAAGGTTACCAAAAGGTTTACGGTAACAAAAAATAAATACAACAAACAAAAGAGGATGTTATAAAATGCAATATTTTTTTTAAAAATAGTAGCTCCCTCTCAGATTATAACCTGTTATAAATTAAATTCTTGCAGGTAATGCACCTAGTACCACTGCAGCAGGGACACGAATTTACACTCAACTTGAACAAACGTACATATTTTCTAATCGTTTTTTATCTCCCACCTTTTGCAAGCAGTTAAAAGAATACATTTGACCCAAAATGAAAATTGTCATTTACTCAACTGTTCCAAACTGGTTTGACTATCATACGAAATACAAAATTACTTTTTATTTAGCACTTTGTTAACCCCTAAACAAACTCTGAGCTACTTTCCAGAATGTCAAAGCTGCCTTTTCCATACAGAGAAACTACATGGGGACAACAAAAAACAAAAGAGAACCCCATATGACTTCGGCATGACTTTTGTTAATCAGTGAAAAAAATCGTTGAAATCATCTGATGCCCAATCTAATACAACGTACCTTTATATGAGAACTACTAACACAGAGTCATATGGATCACATAATACCTGTATTAACTGTTCACTGTAAAGAAAAAAGCTGCTAGGACGCCATTCACAATAACACAAGAAAGTATGTCTGGAACAGCATGAGTGCGAGTAGACATTTCATTTTTGGGTTAACCATTCCTTTAATAAAACAAATGTCTGAGATCAAAAGTACAAATAAATTAAAGGTTAGGGAACAAATCACTCAGAGCGCTTGGATGTGTTCATTCTTACGTTGTCCCACACTGTCCAGGATCGACGGGTCTGTCTGTGCTGCTTTCCCATACAGAGAACTGCAAAGCGGCTCACTCTGTACTTTACGTGAGCTTAATTTGACTCTTCAGAAAAATAGACTTTGACCTGGTTAACATCTCAATGAATACCAATATTGCACAGTGGAAGGGACACTGGAGCTCTCTTACGCTGTATGATCTTTACAGACCGGTCTTTAAAAGTACCCGATTTCTGAAGCTCTTCGTCTTGTAAGGGGACACATGTCTTGACAAGACACTCATCCTCCGCTTCACTAGGGGGCGATAACAGAAATTGCAAGATGTAAGCAGGGGCATTTTAGAGTCATATGGGTCATGTACCGAGTCAGGGAGTTCCTCTGAGTCTTAACAGAGCAGCAGTAACTCGTCGTCACTAGATTCTGTTTTCGCCGTTGCCTCCAGACAAGCGTCCGGGATCCGCGCCGTATGGACAATTCCACAATGTTCACAGGGGCCATCCCTACTCACCAGCCGGCCTCTGAGAGAGACCGCAGCGGGGGTCAGGTGGGGCCCGAAGGCCTGCTCCAGGCCTTGTTCCAGCAGGGGCCTGGAGCTCTCATCACTGTCCAGGGAGCTTGCATCTGAGACGGGAATGAGGAGCTCCACGTCGTCCTCATCCTCACCCCTAATGCCGATACCAGTGCAACCCACACTTCCTTGCTCCAACTGCCGCAGAGGGCTGTGATTCTGCCCAATGCCACTTGACCCTCCATCGCTAGAGCGCCCCAGAGAGAAACGAATCCAGCGTAGGCTGCGGGTGACCCGGCTTAGAGCGCTGCCGAAGGGGCTCCTTGCAGAAGCAGAAGTATTGGTAGTTGCAGATCCAGTTACTCCAGAACTTTCTGAGATGCTCTCAGAGATGCTGCTCTCCCGGCTGACCAGTGGAGCCGAGCTGGCAGACACAGAGACGATGGCTTCCACTGCTGTTGTAGGGGGAGTTTTCTGTGGCAGTGGGGCCATCAGGCCTCCAACAGCTCCTGGGACATCCCTGCGGGGATGCTGCTCACTCTCAGTGTCCGTATCATCAGAGTCCAAGGGCAAGAGTCCACGGCGAGAGCCAAGTCTCTCTGGCTCACGTGCTGAGGCACTGCCATCAGAGCGCTCTTCTGTGTCGGCAGACACCAGTGCGAGAGAACCAGACTGCCGTGAACGCGTGAAATTGAACAGGCGTCTCCAGATGTTGCTGTGGCGTCCAGTGGTGGGGAGCCGGATTGAGGTGAATCCTAGCTGAGAGCGAACTGCCAGTCTTAGGTTTTCTAAAACAGATGCCTGAAAGCAACAACAACACTGAGTGTTACCTAAGGTCACCTATAACATGCAGGCCAGCCATCATGCTTCATACTGTCTGGGAACTTCCTAAGGTCAGTCAGACAGCAGCTTGGTGAAAGTTTACCAAGTTTATTGTAGAGAAGGCTTGGATCATAAATGTCAACATGCATTTACTCATCTCACCTGCACAAAAAACAGATTCAGCATTCCTAAAAATAAATGAAAACCGTGACATGCAAACTCAGAATATGACGCAGACCTGCAATAATTAAAAGTTGAATAAGAAAAATATCCTTTATGTATTTAATATATATATATAAAAAACAAACGAGTAAGCCTAGCCTAGATGAGAAAAAAATAAGACAAAAATAATATTTTATCCATAAAAAAAAGTAACCAAGTAGTGCAACTATTTACTCTATTACAGAGTGACACAATATTGTGGTCCAGTGGTTCTCAACCTTTTTTTTTTCCAGTGGGCCGCATTATGGTCCAGTGCAAGTCTCGCAGGCGGCACGCATATAATTTACATATTACGTCACCAATACAAACTAACCTGATTTATAATATTATAGCCTACATATTATGATATCTAATCTATTACATTCATTGAAATTAAATAAATAAATAAATAATTCTACTCCCCATAAATAAAGCACCTGATGCCGTCGGGAGCTAACCAATTATGTGAGATTCAGCTCGAAAGGAGTAACAGCACAAAGAAGTTGCGATTGTAAAGCCTGTGTTATACTTTCCGGATGAGCAATCCGGATGCTTACACGGCCAGTGCGGACGCATACTTCAATTTATACTTCTGAATGCGCAGGCTGACAGTTCGCTCTGCAACAAACATGTTAACAAACAATTGCCCAGAATTATTGCACATCGCTGTCTTTATATTCATTTATTGACGGATTGCACAGGTTTGATTGGCAATGGGCTTCTTCACACTGCCTGAACATGTCCAATTGTGCTTTTGAAGACTACGGACCACGCGCACCTGTCCACGCGGTCGTCTGCTCAGAGCCTCCGCACACACTCTCCGATGACGATTTTTACGTCACGCCTACCTAGAGGTCCATAGCGGACTCGCGGGCGCAGAAAGTATAAGAGGCTTTAAGATGCGGTCTGTAAGACGCGCACGGGAGCATGACTTGACGCGCGACACTGCAGAAAATGTGCGTTCACAAATGTAGCCTATGTTGATGTCCAAATATGGAAAGCACTTTCGAATTTAATAATATGAGGTTCTCTCCAGAGATGTTTTGCCACATTTCTTCAATTAAGGATTGCTACGTAGTATATGGTGTTATTTGCCTGAACTTCAAGTGAGTTGAGGGGCAAACCGAAAATCTAGCACTTCTCCTTCACTACTGATACTGCGACCATTATTTTTTCTGTGTTCATTCGCTGGCATTTTCCACATTTCTTTTTTTTTTCTCCCTTAAAAACAAATTTGTCCAATCTGATACTCAATTTTACCTTAACTAATGGCCGTTGATGACTATTTGAATTGAATTCTGCCAAAGTGCGCTTGTATGTGTTCGTTAAATGCGTAATGTTATGCGAGTAGGTCTGCTCATGTCTGAAAATAATATATGGAAAACTAAATTTCACATAAAAACATTAGGATATAGCTTATATTTCATTAGTAGCCTAATTTTTTAAATTAATGTAAAAAATAAAATTAATTGTAAAACTGAAAGTTTTTATTTTTTATTTTTTTATTTTTTTTAATCAGCATATGCCGTGCCGCATTTGAATTCTTGACAGGCCACGCGGGCCGCGGGTTGAGAACCACTGTTCTAAAGCATCATTTATAAAATTAACTTTCCCCAACACTAATAATATAATCTTTTAAAAATCATTCTAATTCTATAATAGAAAAGCCCACCCACAACTATAAGAGTAACAACAAAGAAGAACGATCACATTCCGAACTACTTTTTCCAGCTGAAGAAAGGGCTAAAAACATTGACAGCCTATCAGCATCCACTTAAAACTGTACTGTGTGCTTCTAACAAACAAATCCTTATATGTGGACACTAACATAGTTATCTTTATAGTTATATTTTTTGTCTGAACGGGCTTTAACTACACAATTATGTAGTCTCATACCTGGTTTCCAGAGCAGACAGGAAAATCTTCCACTGGGGGGATCAGTCCTTGAGCAATCAGCTGCCCATATGATGGAGGAGCTTCTCTTCTCAGTAACTCAGCTTCCACTCTAGAGAGCTGAGTCTCAAATGACCTGGAAGAACAGCCAGTGCGTTAATTGGTAACTGATGAGAAAACAGTCCCAACAATCCATTTCTGTTCTAGCTCTAGTATGGCGAAGTGGCTTCACTAACCTGCGCTCAAACATCCTGAGTGAGTAGAGTTTGCATGTGCAGCCCAGAGCAATGACCAGCAGCAGGCCGCAGATCAGACTCCCGATTACAGCGGCAGTGATGACTCGTGTGGGTACGATTACCGGGCAGCTCTCCTCATCGCTTCCGTCCCCGCAGTCGTCTTGCGCGTCACACACCCAGCTTTCAAAAACGCAGCGGTTGTTCTTGCAGTGGAAGTTTCCAGGTTGGCAGAAAAAGCAGTTCTTCTCATCAGAGCCATTCGGGCAGCGGTTCTGGTAGTTGCACCGGTCAGAGTGTGGGTAGCAGGCACCGTTTCGAGAGCATGGGAACTCGTCTTCCTGGCAGTTGCTGCAGTTGAGCTCGTCCCTGCCATTGGGACAGTGCCAGTAGCCGTCACAGTGCTGTTGTTCAGTGTAGCAACCCCAGTTCCCTCCGCACGGGATTTCCCATGGGAGGCAGAAACCGTCTACTTGATACGTAACGTTAAACCCTCGAGCCGCATTGATTTTATCAGCATAAAAGTGTATCCGAAGTTGTCCTGAAGAGGACACCACTGCTACAGGGGCTCGAGAGTCGAACGCAGTCAACACACGCAACAGACGCCCGGGGTTTTCCTCAAATCCATCATAGACTTTAACATAATCGCCATAGCCTGTGCCGTCCAGCTTGAAGTCCATAAAGCGCAGGATGACCTTACGGTGGTCGCCGGTGTCGATCAGCCAGGTGCAGTTACTGCCAGGAGGATAGAAGTCAGGATAATTGGGCGAGCTGAAAGTACCATAGAAATTGCGCAGCCATTCACCACAGGTGGGCACGTCACAATCGATCTCGTCACCCAAGTCCTGACAGTCAATGCTGCCATCGCATTTGAGTGACTCCGGCAGACAGGTGTAAACACGGGTGTAGCGTGAGAGACAAGGGAACTGGTTGAAGGCGCAAGGCTGGAAGGAGAAGAACGCGGAGGGATTAGGCTGTGCGCACAACTCCTCGTCTGAGTTATCGCCACATTCATCCATGGTGTTACACTTCCATGACTCTGGGATACACTTTCCATTAGCGCAGTGGAATTGGTCAGGCTTGCAGCTGGCTTCCTCGGATTTCCCTACCAATTACAAACAGATATCACCCTTTAGAAAAGACAACTTTTAGCCATGTTTGGTAACATCTATGTTTTAGAGGATGTTTATAACATCCAGTAACCAAATACAATTTAAGAGTGAGAGAATTTACTAGTGTTGGATGGCAGTGTGAGATATCTTCGTAACTGCATCCTCTCTGATACAGCTGTATTTAAAGGGATCTTAATAGCAGCTCTACCTGTTACGTAAGAAAGCCTGAAGCCTTTTCCAGTCATGCTGTCATCAGAGTGGAACTTGATCCAAACGTGATCCTGAGAGGAGATGTATGGGGCAGGAATAGACGAGCCACAGGCCCGGTACCCATCCAGGTTCTTGTAGGTTCCAATGGAGATCCAGTCCAAACCACATCTGTGTGAGCTCTGAATTTCAAAGTCCTGAAAACTAAAAAAAATCCCACTGGTTTTAGGTGCAGAAACATTGAGTATGTGCATGACAGTATGAAATACAGTAACCCTGTCATCAATAAGTTCATTCAAATTAGTCTTGCTGCATCACAAGCCTCAAAAATCAATAGACCAAGACTTATATTGAATTGCTATTAAGAAGTACCAATTAAGAAATGATGCCGGGAAAAACTCTACCATGCTAAATACCTATAAAAACAAAAGGTATACTTGTGGGACATGCGTCTTGCTGAAAAATGAACCAATGGTCTTTTTAAAACAGTTCCCATTCACAAATTAGTAAGTTGCTGTGTTCACCACAAAAGTCACATCCTGTGGAAAAAAATACCCATTTGGTCTATTTCTGTACCAGTAGCCATGGACACCATTCTAGGATAAAGACGCAAACAAACACTCTGGTTGAAGCAACCAGGCAGTGCAAGAATAGAGCAAATGCGGAAAAAAACCTGAAATAATCACAAAAAAGCTTTCAAAAAGAGTTTGAGGTGGCAGCAGCTTTAAAACAACAAAAAACACACCTTATTCTTTTAAACCAAGACAGAACTCAAAATACAATTCAAACGCCTTGAGAATTCAAGAGACACTGCTCTGCCTTAAACATCTCTGTTGTGATGACAAACAAACAGATCCCCAAAGTTTTGCATCTGTATCTAAAGAGGCAGCTTGTTTTAGCAAAAGCAGTTGTTTGCATTGGTACAGAACAGCAGACTCCACCAGCACTGCAGGAATTCATAGCGACCATGACCAAAATTCAACTAAGAGAATAAAAGTCTGTGGTTAAACCTGTGGGAAACTGTGAAGAACATCTTTATTATTGATCAGCTCTTGACAGCGTCAGTGGAAGGGCAAATATTGCAGTATTGTGGCGAGGTGTTACCTGATGGTGATGATCTCTCCAGGGTTGGCCCTGATGTTCCAGCTGCAGTTGATGCGAGAAGGATATTCAAAGGGCCAGCCAGGACTGGTGATCACTCCACTGGACGCCCTTATCTGCTCTGCTACATCTCCACAGGCTGGAGAAGACCACAAAAACAAAGGTTAACCCCCTGCATGCATATTTTAACACATAATGGGTGATTAAATGTAGAGTAGGGGGATTTCAGAGAGGCTGGGAACAACAAGCTAGCATTGAAAGCATAAGATCCCACCCTCCCTGCAAATCACTCTCCAAAGCCACTCCTCCAGAACACATGACCATGCTCCGGCACAGCAGAGGCTGACCAGCGACACCATGAGAGGTGTTCGATGGAGGATTGAATGCAGTGGTGTCAGATTACTTCATGTCTCGTTCACCACAGAGAAAATATTACAGTACAAAGCTAACCTTTCAGTTACCAGTTACTCAGGCAAGAGGTAACGTGCAGACTAATCTGGGCTAAATATCACGAGCCTTTATATGTCTTACATTCCTTTGATCTCCAGAGGCACATTCAGCTCCCTACAAGCTGTGTTTGAGGACTTCTGAAACAACGGAGGAGCTTTGGTTCACAGTCATCCACATAGTCTATTTTGCTCTGAAGATTACAAAAAAAATCTATAACCTGGGTCTGTAAAACAAATCTGAAGTCAGGACTCACCGTTCGCCATGCCTGATACATATACGTTCTCGCTGTGCTGCGACGAATCTGCATTTACTGTAAAAAAGAAAAACATATTTCCAATTATTAAGATGCATATGACTGCTGTGTGAAGAAAGCAATGTGTGTAGATGAAAACCTAAAGGGGGCAAAGAGCTGATCCTTTAAACTTAATCTGGTGTGCAGCAGGGCTTTGAAAACCAAGGGCTGAAATTTCATCCACAGTTGGACGCAAGCAGGAACAATACGTACTCACTATCAAACCGATATTAAAATGGTGCATTTGTGAGTGACAGACTGACCCAGAATGCTTCCAGCATTGTTGCGAAATTTGGTTCAAACACCCACATATATTTGTAATGCATTTATAACTGTAAGAGACCAAGCCATGAACATCAGACCTGCATAGCCCTCGGCTAATATTTGGACTTGTTCTGACTGATCGAAGCCACGTTTCATCTGCTTTGAAAGTAATACCTTTTCAATTGCTAAACCTGAAAGATAATGCAAGAAAATCACCAAACACATCTACCATCAACAAAGTGACTGGGTTAAAACCTGGCTTAGTCTTGTGTGGCAGCTGTGGCCATTGCATAGCAATTAAATCTCTGACTATGTCCCAATAGCATACTACTCTTCTAGTTCTGCAGTATACTGTAGGCATCCTATTCACAATAGACTACTTTTCTGTATGCATGACCACAGAAAACTCGACATAAGCCCTGAGGGGCATGCATTGTTCGGTCTTGCTGATCATCTGTTGGGGTTTCCCTCACTTATGGGGCTACTTACAACAGCTGACTGCATGATGGGAGCACAGTACAGGGGAAACAGCCGCATGCAAACCTGGCCACTGCCACACAACAAATGTACAACAACTGACGGATAAGGTGGATATTTCAACTTGCCTATATCAATAGGTCAGTTGTAATATGACCAGCAACAAATTTCAAATTTAAATTAAATTTACATTTATGCATTTAGCAGACGCTTTTATCCAAAGCGACTTACAGTGCATTCAGGCTATCAATTTTTACATATCATGTGTTCCCTGGGAATCGAACCCCCAACATTGCGCTTGATAACGCAGTGCTCTACCAATTGAGCTACAGGAACACTAGAACAGATGCATTGGAATAAACGGTACTTCACAAGAGAGAAAAAAAAGATGAATTTATGATCCAGTTCTTTTGTAAACAACATGTAAATGTGTGTATAACTCTTCGGTTCTTGGTCTGTGTATTTTAAACTTTGCTATAAATGTTAGACTATAAATGTTTATAAATGTTTGACTGTGTTCCTCTAAACTACTTTTGTAAATCAATTTTGGGCTTTGGAGAGGCATCAAAAAAAAAAAAAAGTATATTATATATATGAATCAGCACATTTTGAAAAAAAAATCCAAAAATCTTTTGGAATTGTTTTTTTTTTCTTTCAAATTGTGCTGATTCAAATGTGACCCAGCTAATGTTATCCAGTGGGAAAACATTTTTTTTTTTTCAATTTCAGAAATTACTTGAGATAATGCTGGAAGCAGTTGAAACATGAACAGATCAATGTATGCTATTGTTTTCCAGTAAATGTGAATTTATAACTGCCATACAGTTAGAGAAAAAAAAAACATCCTTATTGTTGATAAATCACCGGTTCTGCATCAGATCATATGATTTCATTATGTGTGTATGAGAGTAATTAAATCAACCCTTATTTAAGCATTAGAGAAACTCCAATGTATGTGGATGAACACCAGCACACTCCGTTGAAATATCACTAGGCTTTAATTTACTGAAACGACATTGTTTAACATGTAGTATTTGCTACATTACACTACAAACGGTACTTTATTATTACCAACAATAATTGTAAAACGCAAGAAGATTTCATGATATTTAGAGTAGCGAAATAAAGTGTCTTACCCATGAAGATGAAGAGTAGATGTGTCCATAGCAAACCGATCTTGTTTAAACTCGAAATGTGGTCCATACTAGCTTTAAACGATGAACTGTTATAGTCTGTAGTGTCAGTATAGTTATTTTCATACAATATCTGTATTTGTTCTACAGCCGTGTATTACCAGAGACACGAGCTGCTCAACATTTCCTGCTCCTATCTTAATAAAACACTGATGTTACAGCAAAACGAACTTCTTATATACACGATAGTAAGATATAAACAATAAAATAATCGATAAGATTGAATAAAAACGAAATCTCAAAAGCAAAGTGAGTGAAATCACATTTAGTCTTCCCAACAAAGGAGTCGCTAACGCTAACAGGCTAACGCTAATGTCAAGCTACACCGCTACTCTAACCTACTAATATCAAACTCATAGATTCATTGAATGAACCTCTTAGTCCAAACACACACTTATCTAATAAGTAAAGCAGCTGAATCATTTCCGATGTCCATCACTGATAGATTCGGAGATAAAACGACTAAAGGCACCGGTGTTTAACTAGCGTTAGCCGGCTGTGCTAGCGCTTTTGTTTGCTCGCGAGCTCCTGTAAAACACACACAAACAGTGTCCTTAAAAGCCCAAGACGAGATCAACACTAATCTATCGATGATCCGACGTGAAAGCGCTAATTCCGAGAGTTGGAAGGTGTTAAACAAGCCTAATCCAGACAGATATAGCCACACAGTGGTCTAAAGCATGATGACACGAGCTGAGGTCTGGCCGAATCAAACACTGGAAATAAAACTAGACATCAGGTTTAATCAACAGCATGATCGTCTGCTGATCTGACTGTAATCACGCCAAATTTCGTCCTTTCTGATCTGACCGGTTGTGTGTTGTTACAGCCGGGTATTTACCACCAAACCACCCCTTCCCCCTCTAACATCTCCTCCTCCTTTCTCTCTCAATCACAAACATACTGTAAATACTCGTTCTTTCTGTTTAATTGCATTTTTTTTGATACTTCACAAGCAATGAAAAAAGAGAGAGAGATAAATTCTGGATTAAAAAAATAAATAACTGGAGCGTAAAGCGACCTTGGGCTTTCGAAAGGCGCTAAAAAAATGATTATTTGCTCAAATATTCTCTAAAACTGTAATATTTATTACAATTAAAAATAGCTGTTTTTTTTCTGAATATGTTTTAAAATTGTAAAATGTATTCCTTTTGTAACATTATCCTCACTGTCACTTTGGATGTAATTCATCACTGCTGAATAAAAGTATCAATTTCTTAAAACACACACACAGTCTCTCAACCAAAACTTTTGAATGGTAATATATAAAGGTTTCTACAAAAAATAAAAATAAAATAATAATAATAATAATAATATATAATTTTTTTTGTGGAAACCTTTATATACAACATTGATGATGATGATGATGATGATGATGATGATAATGATAATAATAATAATAATCATAATAATAATAATACAAGTTTTTTCATCAGAAAATTATCACAATAATTTCTGAAGGATCATGTGACTGAAGACAGGAGTAATGATGCAATGATGAAAACATTCAGCTTTGATCACAGGAATAAATCACATTTTAAAACATATTCACATAGAAAACAATTGTTTTAAGTTGTAATTGTATTTCACAATATGATTGTTTTTAAAGTATTTTACATTAAATAAATGCAGCCTTGGTGATCATAAGAGACTTATTAAAAAAAAAAAAAAGTATAAAAAAACTACAATTATTCCAAACTTTAGACTGATTTATTCATATTATTTATAATTATAAAATTAGTATAGTATTATGATCACCATTGAATGTAAGGGAGTAAGTGGCACTCCTATTATTTTAGCAACCTAGACAAACTAGCTTTGAATTCACAAATTCAGTGGCCTTTATTTGTCTGCCCTCTTGTATCCATGAGACATGTTATGTATTTCTGTGGTGTTCACATTTGATCTTTCAGAAGTAGCCATCTAAATAAGATATTTTTAATAATTATCTTTTTAAATAATTTCCAAAGTTCAGCGTAGCCAGGGCTGCTGTGGAACGACCCAGAAGACAAAATTGTAACAGAGAGACATGCACCCGTTCTGTTGAACAAAGGCTGTGACCGCGGGGTCTCGCTGTCATTATAGTCAGAGAGGTCACGGCATTCAGGTGCCCCAGAATTGAGCTCAGACATCAGGGCTTGCAAAACCAACATCTGTCTCTATTCAGACAGCCCACGTGCCCCTTAGTGAAGCTCACAGTGAGTGACAGATGTTGTGTCATCCACGCATGCCCAAACACAGGGTTAAATCCATTAGGAAGCAAACAGATGGTTTGGGATTTTTTGTTCTCAGTGTCCAAAAGCTGCTGGAGTTTGTGTTCTTTATTATATGCAATTTTTTTAGCCGGACAAGATCTTATGGCTTATGTACTTTCTGTAATATAAAAAAAAGCACAAAAAACAAGCACTAGAGTAAAAAAATAAAAAAACATCCTGTGGCTGTTTATCAGTTCTTATAAAACACATTCCAATGCCTTATTCTGTCTATATATGCATATATATATATATATATATATGCATATATATATATATATATATATATTGTGAACTCCTAGGGTGAAATTAGGTTTTAGTTGCCACTAAACACAACCACAAGAGAGGCAGATGGAGAGTTAACCAAACTGAGGCTTTTATTCAGCCAAGAAATATTGAGGGTCCAAAAAGAAATCTAAATGGAAACTTTAGTTCTTCCCAGTCTGGGGTATCTTCGTTATCTTTGTTGTTGGTGTTCACTATGTCCGTTCCATGGCAGGGCCACCTTTATGATGACCTCCATTAGGTCATCATTGACTGTAGCTGTAGGTGGTTCCATGTCTGTAGGGTGAGCAGGTGGAAGTACTCATGATTGATGATTTTCCTAGACGGGGCCTGGTCCTCTGGTCTGGGGTTCCTCTGGTCCCCCCCTCAGCTCCAGGCTATTACCAGGAGCGACCGACCAAAGGCACTCCTCCCTCCGTGACAAGGCATCCACACTTCCTTGCAATTTTCCGCCTCGATGCTCCACTCTGAAGCAGAAGTCCTGTAGATCCAAGAACCAACGTGTGACACGAGCGTTAGAGTCCTTTGAAGTAGACATCCATTTAAGAGGAGCATGGTCCGTAATAAGGGTGAATTCTCTACCCAGCAGGTAATATCTCAGCTTTTTGAGAGCCCACCTGATGGCCAAACATTAATTCTCAACTGTGGAATAATTGCATTCATGTTTGAGTAACTTACGGCTGTTGAACATAATGCAATGTTCCTCTCCATTTCTTTGCTGTGAAAGGACTGCTTCCAAGCCCGTCTCTGAGGCATCAGTTTGGACAGTTAAGGGTTGTTGGAAGTCTGTTATCAACACTGGGTTCTCACCTTGGGCCTGCTTAAGAGAGGAAAAGGCCTGTTCTACTTCAGCAGACCAGACGACATAGTGAGGTAGGTGGTTTTTGGTAAAGTCATGCAATGGAGCTGCCAGTGTTGCAAAGTTTGGGATAAACTGACGGTAATATCCAACCAGACCCAGGAATGTTTTTACGTGTTTCTTTGTTACCGGTTTTGGCCACTTGGAGATGGTGTCTCTCTTTTCGTTTCTGCAGTCGAACATTACCAGGTCCAATGGTGAACCCAAGATATTCTGCCTCTTCCAATCCTAATTTGCATTTGATTGGGTTGGCCGGTAGGCCTGCCTCCGGAGGGCACTCAATACAGGCCGCAATCTGCTCAGGTGGGAAGATCAGTCAGCACTGTGAACCACAATGTCATCCAGGCAGGACGGCTGCATACTCCTGATGGGGTCGAAGGATCTTATCCATCATTCTTTGGAAGGTTGGCGGTGCCCTGTGGACCCCAAACGGTAGAACCAGGTATTGAAATAACCCATCAGGAGTGTAAAATGCAGTTTTTTCCTTAGCCTGGTCAGTTAAGGGGACCTGCCAGTACCCCTTAGTCAGGTCCAGGGTGGATACGAAGCGGGCTGGCCACAGGCGCTCAATGAGCTCATCCACTCTGGGCATTGGATAAGCATCAAATTGTGAGATTTTATTCAATTTTCTAAAATTATTACAAAATCTTACACTGCCATCAGGCTTGGGGACTAAAACAATTGGGCTCGACCACTCACTGCTGGATTCTTCAAAGATGCTCAGGGCCAGCATCTTCCTTACTTCCTCACGAATAGCTTCCCTCTGAGCTTCTTGGATGCGATAGGGCTTCAGTCTCACTTTCCTACCAGATTTTGTGACTATGTCATGGTAGACCACTGTGGTCCATCCTGGTAGTAGGGAGAATACATCTGAATGTTGGCTTACCATCTCCCGAAGGTCTTATTGCTGGGTTGGGCTCAGGTGTGCTCCAATTTCCACTTCCACAGGCTCCTGGGAGCGGACTTGGGATGACAGTGTGGACAGCAAACATTGCTCTGGCTCATACCATTTCTTGAGTAAATTTATGTGATAAATCTGGTGGACCCGGCGCCGACCGAGCTGCCTAATCTTATAGTTCATTGGACCCACTCGTTCAACAACTTCATACAGCCCATGACACTTGGCAAGAAACTTGCATTCATGTGTAGGTACCAACACCATTACCTTTTCTCCTGGTTGAAACTCTCTCAGCTGAGCCCCTCTGTTGTAGACTCATGCCTGGGCCTCTTGTGCCCGTTTCATGTGCTCTCGAACAATTGGCCATACCTGAGTCATCCGTTGGTGCATCGGTTTCACATGTTCCACTACAGAGCAATGTGGCGACAGTTGATTCTCCCAGACCTCTTTGGCAATATCCATCATCCCTCTTGGCCTTCGCCCATAGAGGAGTTCAAATGGGGAAAATCCAGTGGAGCTCTTCGGGCACTTCCCTTATGGAGAACAGCACATAAGGCAATAACTGATCCCAGATTTTCCCATCCACCTCAGTCACTTTTCTCAACATTTGCTTTAAGGATGATACACAGAGGTACGAATCTCGCTCACCTTCTGCAGTTTACACATCTCTTTTATGACTTTGGACATGAAGCAGGTACCCTGGTCTGTTAGAATCTCTTCCGCAATGCCCACTTGGCTAAAAAGCAGGAATGTCTCTCTGGCCACTGCTTTAGCAATTGCTGCTCGTAGGGTTATGGCCTCTGGATATCAAGTAGCATAATCCAGGATTACCAAAATGTATCGATGGCCCTGGCTGGATTTGGGCAGTGGCCCCATGATGTTCATTGCTATTCTGTGGAAGGGAGTCTCAATAATGTGTAAATGAATCAATGGGTTGTGATAGTTTACCTTGGGGCTGGTCTTCTAGCAAGTTGCACACTGTCCGCAGTACTTTTCAACTGTTCTCTTCACCCCTGGGCAGTAAAACCTCCTCAGGATGCGTTTGTATGTCTTCTCCGTTCCCAGGTGGGCACCCAAGATATGGGAGTGAGCCAATTACAACACTCTAGAGATAGGGTTTAGGTACCAATAGCTGCTCAACAACCTCCCCATCAATCTTAATGACTAGGTACAGTAAGTTATTTTTAACAGCAAAATGTGGATAAGTTAGTTCACTCACCCCCTCTAGTAACTGGTCATCCACAGCCTTGATGCTTTTCCAAGCATGTTCCAGGTTAGGGTCTTGCAGCTGAGTGGTGCCAAACTGCCCAGGCCTATCCCTTTCAAATGCCTCCGCTTGGGGGGACTCAGAGAAGAGTTCAACATTTGAGGGAGTTTCTGCTTCATCTTCCAGAGAGATATTTACTACACCGCTTTCTGGGGTCACTGACTCCCTCCCTGACTGCTGATCTGAAGGTTCTGTGAACACCCGTAAGGACTGAGGTTTTTCGATACTTCGCTTTACATGGCTTTTAGGCCTTGGTCGGGTTTTTTCTGGGTTCTAGAGGCCAAGCTTTGAAAGTACATCCTCCTTGGGCAGTTATCATCTCAACCTGTGCCGTTGGGTAGCTCTTCCTATCTCCATGAATGCAGGATACCACTATGGAGGGGCCTTTTGGCCCAAGTGCATATTTAGGCCGTACTAGGGTTACCACACTTCCTGAGTCCAGAAGGGCTTCTGTGTCTTGGTTGGCCACTCTTACAGGAATACGGGGGGCTGTTGTCCCTTGGGTTGCCCAACAGGTCATCCCATAGTGACATGCTTTACTACCAGAGTCTGCAGAGGGCATGGATTCTTCCCTTCCTGGACAACCCCAGGATAAGTGACCTTCCTGTCCACAGGAGTAACACCTTCGTGGGGTTTGCCTGCTGGTTGGTGGCCAGAGAGGTGGTTTTGGGGTCTGGGCTGGTGTTACTGACCTTGCCAATTGAGAGTCCCCCTGGTTTTTTGGTGGCCCTCCTCTGGTACTTGAACGGCCCATTCTCGATGGATCATGACGATTCACTTTCATTACCTCCACTGTCACTTGATGGTTTTCTAATAGGGCTGTCAGAGTCTCAACATCAGCAGGACTGGTTTGTACAGCATAGCGCTTGGCCTCAGCTGGCAGGGAGCGAATGCAATGGTCCAGCACAATGCTTTCCACCACTGTGGGGCCTTCCCCTGTAGTGAGCCAGGCTTTTGTCAGTCGGGTCAGTGTGGCTATTTGAGGTCTAACTGGCTGGGTCGGATCAAAAATCCATGCATGAAAACGTTGGGCACGAGTGGGGAGGCTATGCCCATAGTGGGACAAGATGGTTAACTTTTACTTTACATAATCAGCTCCATCATTAACAGGTAGATCCTGACAAGCTCTTTGGGCTTCCCCTGTCAAAAAAGGTGCCAATAAGGTGCCCGAGTCTTCTTCAGGCCATTTCTCTCTGATGGCAGTTCTCTCGAACACCTCCAGATAAGGGCACTGCCTCCTGGAGGGCACCTATCTCCTCCCTCTGTTTTGCATGGCTAATCATCAAGGCATTAATGGCAGCTTCCATTCTGTCCATTTGGGTATACTTTTGTAGCCACTTAAGCGCTGACCTCTATGCCCGCATTCTCCCCCAACTGTGAACTCCTAGGGTGAAATAAGGTTTTAGTTGCCACTAAACACAACCACAAGAGAGGCAGATGGAGAGTCAACCAAACTGAGGCTTTTATTCAGCCAAGAAATATTGAGGGTCCAAAAAGAAATCTAAATGGAAACTTAAGTTCTTCCCAATCTGGGGTCTCTTCGTTATCATTGTTGTTGGTGTTCACTATGTCTCTGAGAAAACTAATCCCGTCCGAATTCGAATGCCTGTGATTGCCGGCGGTATTTTATTTCACAACGCGTTTCCTTATGTGTTTTGGCCAACGTGAATTACCATAGATGCTCTTACCGCGCACATGTTTAATATATTTGCTTCCCGGCAAAGAAATAATAATATTTAAAAAAATAATAATAAAATCAAGAGCCAGATCATGTAAACTGTTAATACTGGCTATTGTAATATCAGCATCAAGATTACTCAAGTTCATTGCTGCATTCAGTTACACAATGTTTTAATTACAGATGTACCTTTATGAAAATGAAACATGGGTTTAGCCTACTACAAAAAAAAGAAAAAAAAAAGTTAAACTTAAGAAACCACACATTAACATGGTTTTGCTATACTAGCCATTTAGTATTTATTGTGTAATAATACTAATGGTAATCAATCCGAATGACTATATGCAATGCACTCTGTGACTCCCACAAAACAGACCCTCCCACCTCTGTAATAAACACGGAGATGTTAGTCCTGTCCGAATTGGTACATGAAAATCACAGATGTCAGGTGGTAAGAATCGAAACTCAAATGTAGTTTAGAAAACTAGTCCCATCCGAATAGGGCTATTGACTGCAACTGTGGGTGGTTCCATGTCTGGAGGGTGAGCAGGAGGAAGTACTCATGATTGATGACTTTTCCTAGCCTGGGCCTGCTCCTCTGGTCTGGGGTTTCTCCTTCCCACATTGGCTTGCCACAATATATATATATATATATATATATATATATATATATATATATATATATATATATATATATAATTAAATTCAAAGTAAAGGATTTTCTGCAGTGTTGTCACTAAGTGCATAATTTGTTGTGATGGAAATTACACCAATACCGAGAAATAAATGATTTCATACGATAAATAATAATGCCTATTTTACTCATATTGTTGTGTTTTTACATTTATTCATTTAGCAGATGCTTTTATTCAAAGCAAATTTAAAATGAGGAATGCAACAAACAGTTTAATTTTAATGTAGTTTAATTTAATTTAATTTAATTAATTAATAATTTAATTAGCTGTAATTAAAATGAAGCAATAATACAAGACGTGCTAGCAACAAGGTTTCAAATATTGTCTAGAATTGGACAAGCTATATGAAGGAGGGATATGGGTTGTCACGATAAATAGAGAGTGAAGGTTATTCCACCGGCAAGGAACAGTGAAAGGAAATGTTCTGGAAAGGGATTCTGTGGCTCTCTGTGATAGTGCCACGAGGTGTTGCTCACTTACAAATCTCAGGCTCAGGAGGGGATTACTTACTTACTGCGTTCTGAATCATTTGTTGAGGTTTGATTGCACTTGTTGGAAGTCCAGCCAGAAGAGAATTGCAATAGTGCAGCCAGAAATGCTGATGTCATTACACTGTGGTCTTTGAAAGTCGAAAGATTTCTGCCTGATGTCGATGAGTTTGTTTTTGAGGATCCCATGGTGAAACTGCTGTAGAGTTGCTGGTCTGCACTAGTCTAGGTTGAGTTATAGGTGATGTTCTTTCATCCATGAGTTTTATAATGAAATATTTTATGATGGATTTTCCTATTTTAGGAATGAAAGTCTGGGTTTGGGACAAGAGTAAAATAATATTATCTATACATGTATAAAAACATTTAAAAAGTAGCAAAACTGAAATTACACATGCAACGTGATTTTTTTATTTTTTTTTTAATTATAAAAAAGAAGCAATTCAATCTTCCTCTAAGCTGCTGGACTCATTTTACAGACGCTTTCATTTTATCTAGTGATAAATTGTAGTTAATTTTAAAACACATAATTAATTGCCCTCAAGTCTTTTGGTTATTTTTCACGTGATGTGACCGAATCGATTACTATTTTACTCTGATGTACGTCACAACAGAGAAGACAATGTTTTAGCCATTTCTGACTTTAAAATGAAAATGTGTGCATTGACACACACAGAAAAACAAGTTAAACTAATTTAGTCCATGACCCTCACTAGTGCGTAGAAGTGTGGTTTGATTTTTTAATTGTAAGGTGTTTTGATTTCCAAACAAATCACCGATTGTAACCAGAAAAGGTCTGCTTCACCCAACATGCCTGAAATAATCAGACAATTGTCACGGCTTATGCTGCTGAAAGGAACACGGAGCCGAGGGATAAACAAAACAAGGATTTATTAAATAAAACATAAACAAGGTAAGTCGTAAATAACAGGTGGCAAGAGGCAAGTGACAGGTGACAAGTAGACAAGTTGACATTTAGACGAGTTGACCCGACAAAACAGAACTGCAAGGACAAGGCTTAAGTAGAAGGGATAAATGGGGAAACACAGGTGGAAGGCATGACTAAATTAACAGGGACATGGAACACATGGGGAAATGAAGAGACACACCTGGGAACTAATCAAAACCACACACGGAAGACAGAAACTGGGTCACAGGGGAAAAAACACACAAAATAAGTCCAGGTGTGTGACAGTACTCCCCCCTCCCGGTAGGTGCGTCCTCGCACCGTAGAAACAACAAAGGGAGGCGTGGGTGGGAACTTGGGAGGAGGTTCCGGTGGAGGACAGCCTCCCAGGAGGGGGCCAGCAGACAGGGACCACAGAGGAAGGAGCCAGGGAGGAGATGACGGAGGGAGGAGCCAGGGAGGAGACAGGAAGGATGTGAAGCAGGAGGTACCCAGCAGGACCCAGGCCACAGCCATAACGGCCCAAGATGGGGCCGACGGTGGAAGGAGCCATGGAGGAGGAATGGTCACTGACTCCAGGGACTCGACCCACGGCAACGGAGCAAGTGGAGGAGGAGCCCGAGGCGGAGAGCCGAAGAGCCAGGTTGACGGGGAGGCGCCGGAGGTCCTAGGCGGAACAGATGGCTCTGGTGACTGACGCGGCGATGTGGATCCGGAAGGCCGCGGTGAGGCCAGAGTGACCGAGGACTGAGGTGTAGCCGAGGGGATGAAGGAGCCTGACGGAGCCGGAGGGACGGAGGGATGAGGCGAAGCCGGAGGAGTGGAGTCCCGAGGCATAGGATGGACGACGCCAGACCAAGGCGGAGCCGGAGGGACAAGGGAGCCAGGCAGAGCCTGCGGACTGCCGGGCCACGGCGGAGAGGAAGGAGCTAAGAGCCATGCCTCAGGCCTCAGAGGCGGAGGTGAGGGAGACGCCGACCAAGGCGTTGCTGGAGGATGGCGGTCCCGCTGAGCTCGCACCACAATGATGGTAGGCTGAGGGCGAGCAGAGGGGCAGCCAGACGACAGCGGAGGAGGAGGCAGGAGTGGGTGGGAGGGTGGGAATTTTGGAGGAGCAGGCATTGGAGTAAGCTCTGGGGCTGGAGCCCTTCCTGGGCTTAAAGGAGGATCAGGAGCCCTTCCTGGGCTTAAAGGAGGATCAGGAGCCCGTCCTGGGCTTAAAGGAGGATCAGGAGCCCGTCCTCGGCTTAACGGGGGTTCAGGAGCCCGTCCTCGGCTTAACGGGGGATCAGGAGCCCGTCCTGGGCTTAAAGGAGGATCAGGAGCCCGTCCTGGGCTTAACGGAAGATCAGGAGCCCGTCCTGGGCTTAACGGAAGATCAGGAGCCCGTCCTGGGCTTAACGGAAGATCAGGAGCCCGTCCTGGGCTTAAAGGAGGATCAGGAGCCCGTCCTGGGCTTAACGGAAGATCAGGAGCCCGTCCTGGGCTTAACAGAGGATCAGGAGCCCCTCCTGGGCTTAACAGAGGATCAGGAGCCCGTCCTGGGCTTAACAGAGGATCAGGAGCCCGTCCTGGGCTTAACGGAGGATCAGGAGCCCGTCCTGGGCTTAAAGGAGGATCAGGAGCCCGTCCTGGGCTTAACGGAAGATCAGGAGCCCTTCCTGGGCTTAACGGAAGATCAGGAGCCCGTCCTGGGCTTAACGGAAGATCAGGAGCCCGTCCTGGGCTTAACGGAAGATCAGGAGCCCGTCCTGGGCTTAACGGAAGATCAGGAGCCCGTCCTGGGCTTAACGGAAGATCAGGAGCCCGTCCTGGGCTTAACGGAGGATCAGGAGCCTGTCCTGGGCTTAACGGAGGATCAGGAGCCCGTCCTGGGCTTAACGGGGGAACAGGAGCCCGTCCTGGGCTTAACGGGGGAACAGGAGCCCTTCCTGGGCTTAACAGAGGATCAGGAGCCCGTCCTGGGCTTAACAGAGGATCTGGCATAGGTGAATTGGAACCCCCCTCATTTTGACCCATTTGGCGCTCCATATTTTGCTCCCTCGTGGTGGGCAGTGTCGCCGGCTCTCGCACCTGGTCTGACGGGATGCTCTCTGGCTCTCCGTCATCGGTGGGCTCGGGCTTATGCCTCGTACCGTGGGGAGATTGTAGGCTGGGCTCTGGGTCCAGAGTGGACCTGGCGAGATCCTCCATTGGGCCGACCATGAGAGGGGACCCATTTCTCACCAGATTCCACTCTATAAATGCGGCGAAATCCTCCCGAGGACCATCTTCGGGCGACAACGCTCTGCACCTAGGGTTCAGGCTGGCGTGATAAAAGGTGCAGAGCGCGTGGTCCGGGTAGCTGGTGGCATTAGCTAGCCAGAGAAACCGTCTGGTATGGTCCTCGAGAGACAGTCCCTCCTGCTCCAGCAGGAGGAGGAGGTATTCGGGGCGATAGAGGGGATCCATGAAACACTACGGAAAGAAAAAAGACTGTGAAAAAAAACAGAAAACAAAACGGAGGGAAAACACGCAGTTTTTAACTTTTTCGGGTCGGGTCTTCTGTCACGGCTTATGCTGCTGGAAGGAACACGGAGCCGAGGGATAAACAAAACAAGGATTTATAAAATAAAACATAAACAAGGTAAGTCGTAAATAACAGGTGGCAAGAGGCAAGTGACAGGTGACAAGTAGACAAGTTGACATTTAGACGAGTTGACCCGACAAAACAGAACTGCAAGGACAAGGCTTAAGTAGAAGGGATAAATGGGGAAACACAGGTGGAAGGCATGACTAAATTAACAGGGACATGGAACACATGGGGAAATGAAGAGACACACCTGGGAACTAATCAAAACCACACACGGAAGACAGAAACTGGGTCACAGGGGAAAAAACACACAAAATAAGTCCAGGTGTGTGACAACAATATGCTTATAATCCTTTAAGGTCTTTTTTTTGTCAGTCAAACTCAATTCACAGATTTATTTATTTTTTTATATTTTGTATATTGTATTTTTTTTACTCTGGAATAATAGAGTTAAGCATTTTAATATTTTGATTTTAAACATTTATCACATCTTTTAAAATGTAATATGTCAAAATAAAAGTTGTGTTTAGTTAACATAAAAACAGCATTCTGTGAAACATATTTGTAAGTGTACAGATGTACATGAAAAGAGCCCAAAGGGACACGTGATAGCAAAAAATAAATAATAAATAATTAATAACAATTAATACAAATTATTGGAATTGAGGCTACATTTCAATGCTATTGCATTCATTCGCATTCACATGCAAAAGTTTTGTGTTCGCACACCAAACTTTGCTTTCGCTCGCAAAAGCATTGAAATAAGCCATAGTTTAGCCTCCCACCATATTTTATTACCATGACCAATTTTGCTTGCATGCAAGAGAGTGCAAAGCTTCAAACTCAAAATTTGAATGCAAAGGTAATTAAATATAGTTTTTCCTCCCACCTTTGGGTCTCTGCAAATATGTCAGAAGACTACATTTTATTTAAATGTTGGTTATGCTATCAGACTATAAATAATATTAGTAGGCTATATGTTAACAAAAAAGTCGGAGAAATAGTGTATATACTGTAAATAGTGTACTGTCTTAAATTTTTCCAGTCCTCCCTTTAAATTGTAGGGTCGTGTCTCATTCACTCACTAGATGGTAGCATTGTTGTGCTGTCCGTTCTTTTCCTCTGCTGTACTAGTGCAACTCATCCCTCGACTATTAGTTGACATCTTTTCATTAATGTTCTACCAATATCCAACCAGTTTCTTCACTTAAAGCAAAGACACGTCTGATAAAGACAATCCTAGAGACAGCTTTACAAAGAAGACATGATATTTGCACATCACACTTTCAAATCAACAAGGACCTTTTCAGTGTTACTCGATAATGTTAAAAATGATTTTTAGACACATCCAGACCGTAAGAGCTGGTTTGTTCCAAAATGCCACCATGCTCTTTTTTTTTAAAGATTTGTCTCTAAATCTGTCAGGAATCAAAACTGAACTTGGTCTATGATCATCAGTAAGCTGGCCCATCCATACAAGAGGTAGAAAACTAATTTCCTCTTATTATATGAAGGTTTTCATTTATCTTTGAGCAAACAAAGTTGAGTTCATTAGAATTAGTTCATTAAAAGCAGTCGGAATATGAAGGAAGTACATAAAAATCTGCCCTTTTAGAAGAGATAAAACATTTAAAGTTCTAAAAAATAATAGCAATCTTTGGATTACAATAAAGCTTAATATTTAGATATTTATTATGTGATATTTTTGATAATAAAACATATAAGGTAATCCTGTAATTAACTGACATATATATTTATTTGTAAAATGAATAAGAGAAGATTCCCAAAAGCTCTTTTAGGATAAAAGTGCACCACTGAAACCATTTTCAAGAACTAACATTAAAGGTTTCCATACATTGCATCATCGTAATTCTTCATTATTTGCAAACCTTTTTGTTTTTTAACAAAATGGGCATGTTTCAGTAAAGGGGCTTAGATATCAGTGTCTTCCTGTGTAAAGATCAGCGGTGCTATCAGAGCAGTTTAGCACACTCTCAGTTCTGGTAAACCCTGGAGAGAAAAGCTTAAGACACAGCCCTCGATAAGAGACTGTTGACTCCATAAGATGTCACCCCAGGCATATCTCAGTGCTCAGATGAAGGGTCTTTAGAGGAAGGTTAAAAATAGTAACCCTGCCATACAATAAGGTAAGCAGACATTGAGAGGGAGGAAGGGAACGAATGACTCAGAAAGATACATTAAACATCAGCAAGTGACCCTGAACTCAGTGTGAACCGTCTGTCTGAATCTACAGCTCAAGATACTCGCAGAGAATTATCAGTATCACATATTACAAGTCTATAATTGACAGAGTAAAACGCTGTTCTTCTCATAAAACATGCATACTTCATTTTTAAAATGTTTTGAATAAAACATTCTGTCCGGTTAATAGAGAAGTCCTCACAAAAGTTATATAAATGTTAGGACAAAATGTTCATAACATAATGTTTATGGAATGCCCTTTAACTTATTAAAACTTGATATAAGTTCTCTGAACCCGGCGAGAAAACATTCGTAGAATAACATTCTCAAAATGTCCTGATGTTATTTGAACTTGATGAACGTTTTTGTAACCTTCAAATTAAGTCATAATCACGACAAGAAAACAGTTTATATAACCTAAACTTCCCAGATAGCACATGCACGTCTTCAAGATGTCTGTTAAAGTTCGCTTGATCTGGAAAGCATCTGCTGCGTACAAACACCTGATAGATGTCTTTAAGACATCAGTTTTATGTCCATTCAAAATCATAAACATCTTAAAGACATCTTCTAAACATCTATTCGACATCTGATAGGAAAGGTCTATTAGATATAAAGCAGATGAACAAACACTATAAAAAAATATGTCTTGCAGATAAAAAAGCAGACATCAAATAGATATATAGTCTCTGTGATGTACGTGTGCTATCAGGATTGTTACATGGGTGGATGGTTGCCAGGGGTGGATTTAGTGAATTGGGGGCCCCATGAATATAGGAATGAGGTCCTATACATTTGCACACATTTACCGGGATCAACCTTGAGGATCCTTTTTTGTTGCGATGCTTGCTGCTGTACAGTGCTGCCCCCACAGTTGTGTCCAATGTTTCACATTTTTTCAAGTACATGTTATAATGGCTTTCTTTCATGTTGTAGACCACAAAATAGCAATTGATTTACAATTAAGATACAGTTTTTCACAAATCAAAAAAAAAAAAAAAAAAAATTATTTATACATTTTTTAAGAAAAAGGGCAAGCCAGAAATATAAATTGAAAATGAATTAAAACGGTGTTCATTGGGGGATTTTTGCATTGGTCAGTACAAAAACTGCAGATGGGCTGATTGAAAATGTAGATTCATTCTCTGCCAGCAGGAGGCACTTTTGGAACCTCCGAAATATAGTGGTTTCCCTAAAACAGTGCTGTGCTCATGAAGCTACTTTATCAGATAAAATGAAAATGCCATCGAAACTTTCCTGAAGACAGTCGTTTCCCTTCACAGATTCATTCATAAAAAAACTCGAATTAGCGAGAATGACAAAAGTGTGGAAAAAATATAACCTACATTGACGAGGAAAGTGTTGAGTTGCCAGCGTAAGCCTGTGTGCCTGGGCTCATACACTCTAAAAAGACATGATTAATTCTAAACATAAAAATACATTCATTTTTTTTTTAACTACAAGTTTAAATCAAACTGAAAAAAAAAATAAATAAAAATAACAAATTCAAAGGAAATTATACATTTACACACCTAAGGATTATATCAACCAAAAAAGTAAGGTCCTTCTCATAAATGAGTAAGTGCCATTTGAAACAATGAACAATATACATAATTCGCACAATACGCATGGTTGCTCAATGTTTAATTACAGCTTCAGTCTTCAGATGCGTGATATTTTCATTTCCTTAAACCGGGATACACCAGAAATAAGTTCAACGTGGACACACAGACTGTGGTTGTGGTAAGAGCAATCGTTCGCATGTCCACACTTAATGCGCATCTCATATATGGGAAACATTCTAGGGGGGCCCTTGGCTTTTGGGGGTCTGAGGTTGTTAGCATTTTTTTATTTATTTTGCCTTTTAATGTGTGACTTCTGATTCATAAGCCGCAATAAATGACAAGAAGAAGTGCTGTAAATGGTAAAACTATTTACAAATGGTTTACTAAAATAAAACTACTACAAAGCAGATTATGATAATAAAATAAACAAATGTAATAACAAATAGTAGTTTGCAATATAAATCAGCATGACGGACTGTACAGGTACAGGTAAATAACTTTGACACCGGAAGTCTTGCACATTCAAGCTGTAAATGACCGCACCTGCTCTAAACTAAAAAACCTGTCAATATTACAGCATTGTTCTGCTTGTTTTATCGCCCATCAGACGAAATAGTATGTAAAAAAATAGCTCTTTAAGCTATGTGATTTTAGTATTAGATTTTAGACGTGTTATACACCAAACCGGAGTTATGCTAACTATGAGCAATAGGAATTGTGATGCTTGCCTCAGCAAACAGCACTAATTAAATTTGCCTCCATATCCTTAAATTAACTCAATTTGTGCAAAGTAATAGCTCAGTGTCCCCAGCTCGAATGGCCCAGTGTGCTGTGAGCAGTCAGTACACAGCTGCCACGCGTCAGTTTGCTGAAGCGATACACATCTCCTCTCTCATGAAAGCTTGTCAACCCAGAGAGCGCCATTACAGCTGATGACTGACAAGTGCAGATTCTCATACGATGCCATTTGGGATTTGTTTTTCCAGATGTTTTCCAACTTCTCCGTTCTCATTTTCAGTGGGATTGCGGGCAAATAGCATACAAAGCGAGTGGGGCACCGCATTGTGGTCTCATACTGTCGTGCCAATCTCGACTGACGCGTCTCTTTTGAGGTATTCATCAATTTTGACAACCATCTGCACAGATTACCGGTTTCTTTCCACACATGCACAATTAGAAGTTTGCAGTTGTTGTCTTCTGTTGCTCAGAGTGGATCGGCCCATCATAGACCGGGTGTAGAATAAATCTCAGATTTGTTCATAAAGCAAATACCATATGGATTAAAGTGAATGCATATGTGAGGCATATGGGCAAACTAATTAACGAATAAAGATAAGTTACTTCAGAAAGTTGAATCATTTAAAAGACACTTCTTAATCTCTTAAAAGTTTGTGTTTGCATTAACCCGGAGGATTTATTATTATTATTTTATTGCTTAGATGTTTTTAAGCAACATCTTTGTCTCTGATGTTTCTTATGCAATTTTTTTGAGCCTCTGGGAAGCAGGAGATTTAGCCTAAGCACAAATATCAGCTCTCTGTTTACCTCATCGCTGACTGGGAGAAACAATTGAGATATTCAAGAAATCTCATTTTTGATTATACTGTGGCATCTGGCAATTCAGGGGACATTTTTAGAGCTCTGTGGCTGCTCTTTTAAAGTGCAGGAAAATTATTGGAGATCTAAAAAATGTTTTTGGCCATTTGTCATCCTCTTAACCTTAAAGCCTGCTGTATAATATTTGATACACACATTTCTATGAGCTCTAAATTATCAATATGATCAAAACTGCACACTTTCTGCATGCCTTCCATCATCTGATTGATAGTTTATACTTCTTCTTTTTTTAGCAGGTAAAGGAGTTTTAGTATAATTGCACAAATGTCCCACTTCAGGTCGTGTCTGTCTGCTGTGAACGTGTAGTAATAACATTTATATTTAATATTTCTAGATGAACACTTAATGGACTGAAGCAACTTAGGTTTATTCGATTAATTATACATAATTGTGCAAAATTCATGTTTATAATTTCAAATATGATCATCAGTCTATTTGTTCTTCTCTCAATCATACTTGTATTGCATTTCATTATATATATTATATATTTTACAAAGCTTGATTATGTAACTAAGCATTTAGATATCATCTTATTAAGACTAAGAGATATAAATAGACAAATGATAATCATGTGCATTTAAGTAATATTACATGCTATCAGCAAAAGGTGTATCTTATCTTAATGTTATTTCATACGTCAGGCTTTATAGGGTTAAATTTAATTTGGTCATGATCATAGCCCCAGATTAACCAATTGCAAACATAGCACTAGTACTGAGCGCAAAAAACAAAACAAAAAAAGTGGATCCGACAGCGTAGAGTTTATTTTGAAACCTTGATGGCATTTAGACTTTTGATTGCAGACTTTAGAATACTGACAAATCTGAGCACAGTTTAAGACATTGTTGAGATCTCTTTTAAAACTTTAGAGGAGACAAATGTGAGATTGCTAAGGTATTTTTCTCGGGAGAAAAAAACCCCCGAAACACTTCAATTCAATTCAAGTTTATTTGTATAGGGCTTTTTACGATACAAATCATTACAAAGCAACTTTACAGAAAATTAAGTTTCTACAATACACTTAATCGAAGTTTGATCACCATTTTATCTCAGTATTATTTAGAGGAAACCAATGAGATCCAGAAAAGATCTTATGTTATTTTTCTCTATTTGGTAACCTGAAATAGCAAGTATGGTGCAAATGCGATATTTTAGAATATATTCACAAAAATAGTCTTGCAGTGCTGTTCAGATGTTGTCCCTGTCAATTAAAACATCAAGTGGTGTGCACGCATGCTGCGCGATGATAATCTTCCACAAATAATGAGGACAGGCAACGAAACTACCGTACACAAATGGCTGCAAGTATCTAATCAATTTCTCACAGGGAGGAGAATTGAGTTTTTTTCTTATTCTCTCCCTATTTTATTTCTCTCTCCCCTCCTCCAGTAAATACAAATTGCTTATGCTTCAGAATAGTCATTATCTCAGCTGCCAAGGTGCATTAAGTCTCAGGAACACGTGCGTTTTCCTACGGTCTCCAGATCACAGGGATAGGCTAAAGTAGCACGGCTATTACAGCGGAATACAGGCCCGGTGTCATTTAATTATTCCCTATCTGCAGATATACAAGCACTTTAATCTGTTTGGATGAAATAGCCATTTCTGATCAGTGGCGCTGCGTCGAGCTGTTTAGGAATTCACTGCGTTTTTGATCTAATCACAACATCAAAATATTCATGACACACAATGATATCTCTCCAAGGCAGGCTGACAGCTATTAACGGGGAAACATGGGTAATTTATTAACACTTTTCCAGACCTGAAAAGTCCTTTCACTCTGCTCACCACAGAGAGAAGAGGAAAATAGTTTTATGTGATGCCAAATGATTTATAATGGTCAGTCGTTATTTGCAAAAGGGATTTAATTAAATCGTGTCTTCCCAATTTTGGAGGAATTTCCCTAGAAAGGGAAAAACGGATGTCACTTTTGCTATATTGTATATTGTATACCCCACTTTTGGTCTAGTCATACAGAAATGAGGTGCGATAAGCAGCCAAACAATTGTGCTTTGCTACAATGGATGTACTTACTGTTTTTCAATAACTGCTACTGTTAACTTATTTTCACCTACTCTCAGAGGCTTTGGCTAAGATGGTCAGGGTTGCCAGGTCTGCAAATCAAAACAAGCCCAAAACTAGCCCAATCATGTTTTTTCCCATAGTTTTCAAAATTGTGGGGAGATCACTGTAACCCGTTGCTTTCAAAAACAATAGTGTAAAAGTAGCCCAATCCTGTAGTAAAACCACAGACTTGGCAACCCTGAAGATGGTGGATCTCTTTGTCTTCTCGCAACCGTTCAATTAACCCAATCACCCGCCATCTGAGCCAGCTGCGAGCTCTGATTGCAGTCAAGATAAACACGAAACAAATCAATATGAGTGTTGTAAAGGTTAAATGATGTTATGTTGTCTGTTGTAACACTGCTATGTGCTGGAGCAGTGAGCCACGGACTCGCTCTTGACTCGGCAGACTTTTAATGCTCGAAACATCTCAGAGTTGCAATCGACCCACCAGTAATTCATTCAAACCTTGGTTTATTTCATGTTTACGTACACACATTACGTTTGCCAATTAGTCTAAATTAGCCGATTCTCTCTCACGCACATCTTTCCTCAGAGAAAGGTTGTTTAGTCGATCCCACAAAAACACGACTTCGGTGTTGAACGTTTTCTGACTCAAACCCTGTAAAGGGCCCAGCATTCTTTCCTTACAAGCATAAAGTCACTTTCAAAAACAATTAAGCCAATGACATCACTGTAATTAAAGTAACTAATTACCCTCTTTAAATGAACAGTTTAGCACAGAAAGGACACGCACACAGGAAAAGAGCATCCGCTAAACTTCTCTTCTGCTCACCTCTAAAGACCACACAGAGGAAGCTCTTGTTTTTGGCTCACATACACGTCATTCAAGGTACATCATAAATTTTTGCACTCAGTTCTTATCAGTGAATTTGCATTAGTCTCTTATCAGTCCTCTTGCTGGGCTTAACCTGATAGGAAGGATGCGCATCATGCATGAAGCTTCGCTTAGTCTGATGTCATTCTTTAGCCAAGGAGTTTGCATGTTAAAGAGATTCCTGTCTTATAGGGGCTTGCTATAGCAAGCTTCAATATTACTCTTGGTACTTGGGGTTAGTGATTTGACGAAAACCCTAATATTAAAGGGATAGTCCCCAAATCCCACTCACCAGCCCTCCCCCCAGCCCCCAACCACATACCAACATTCCAAAACAACACTCAAGGTGATGAGACATGGGGCGCTTTCCCATTGAGAATGGGAAACAAATTTCTATCTGGATATTTTGGATTGGTCGTGGGTTCTGTGGCTCAGCTGTTGCCTGTTGCCTGCAGCATTGCTCAGAAAGTTGCCCTGTGTATCATCACCTTCAGAACACCCTAGCAACACTGTAGCAATAGCAATAAAACTACACCCAACACTCTAGTATCATGGGAGCTGGTTTTGCACAGGTAATAACAACTCCAATCAGATTTCTGGTTCTCAGACGGTTTAATTGGGAAATTTCACCTAGAAATGAATTTTATTCAGTTTGTATGCTAGGACTGAACAAACAATAGAACTCCACATTCAATCATATGTCATGAACAGGTTATAATATATGGACAGCTGTTGATTACCAATACCATTTTTTCCAAAAAACAATTGACTTTACCCTCTTTTGATACAACAACAAATAAATAGCATTTGCAGTAATGCACTAACAATAGACAATGGACAAAGACATTGGAGAAGTCCTGCACTATGCAACACTCAACACACATAATATCTAACCCTTACAGATAAGCAGTGTTGGGGAGTAACTAGTTACATGTAACGGCGTTACGTAATTTAATTACAAAATTATTGTAACTGTAATTAGTTACAGTTACTACGAAAAAATGAGTAATTAAATTACAGTTACTTATGAAATTTTTAACGATTACAAAGGGGATTACATTTGAATATTTACACGCATCCACATACAGATTTAACTGATTTCTTTCCCAAATTGCACTGACTATACACCCTAATAATTTCCGGGATGCGGAAATACAGTCTGGTTCGTAGAATCCAGTCATAAAAACGAAATGCCTAACGCGGACGGAATATGCCACATTTTGGATGACTAAATCAAAAGTAGGTCAGTACACTTGAATCAAAACATGACATGGACTAGTGTCTGTCAATATTAAGCCCCAAAAATGCAATATATGACTTGCACATTCTGCCTGTCTGTGGAAATCCGGCGCGGACTGGACACCGGGAGAACCGGGACAATTCCCGGTGACCTCGCAGCCGATTTTGCCCCACTATTTAATATCATTATTGTATAATTGCCTGCCGAATGTACTAAAGCGATCATTTGCGAATCCGCCATTTGATAATTAAATCTCTAATAAGTCATGAAGTGTTAGTCATGACTCGCGCGCTCTCCGCGCCTCCGCCAAACGGTTTGGATCAGACTCCGAGTAATCAACACGAGAGAGAGAGAGAGAGAGAGAGAGAGAGAGAGAGAGAGAGAGAGAGAGAGAGGACTGGTGGAGCAGAGAAGCAGAACTACTGTTCAGGGTTTCAGGTCAGTTTCATCTGTAAAGATGCTTTGTTATGACTCGTGTACAGTATTAGGATTTTTCTATAAAGATATTGTAGTATTGTAGAGTATTGTATTGTAGAGTTTTGTTCAATCTTGAGTATTAAAGTCATGAGAGAGATGGATAACAGGGCAAAATAAAGAGACTGAAGAGAAAAATGGAAGTGAAGGTGCAGTTCAGGAGAGAACTTTTAATTATTTTGCATGTCCCCAAATTAAAGATTTAAAATAGATAAAAAATAGTTTTGTCCATGAATTTGTTTGTATGAGTTTGAATTTTCCAGTCTGATTTTTTTTCCCACTCTGCCCCTCCTGTAAATTAATGGCAAAGACATGGTTTCATTTACCACACATAGGCCTACTGAAGCTCGCAGTGTTTTCAACCTCTGCCATCTCAATATAGGAGTACACGAGCACATAAACATAATTTCTAGAACTGCTCTGTGTCACTTCATGTGCATTTTACTTATTTTGAGAAAACTATCATCATATACAAAGAGACAGCAGTTTAAAAGAAACACCAATGTTTAGGATTTTATTACACAGAATACGTCACATGCTCATTAGATAACTGTATTTAAGTTGATGTATATGCTTTTATTTATTATTCTTTAATTTTCACAAATTTACAAAAGTAATCAAAAAGTACTCAAAAGTAATTAGTTACATTACTTTAATAAAGTAATTAAAAAGGTTACACTACTATTACATTTTAAACAGGGTAACTTGTAATCTGTAACCTATTACATTTCCAAAGTAACCTTCCCAACACTGCAGATAAGCATTTGAATGTATTTTAACATCTGTTCCAATGCAGTGCCATCAGACATCCAAAGCAAACCCCTGTTTTGTGAAACAGATGACGTCCATGAGCTGCAGATGGAGAGACTGATGGTCCAGTGGTGTTTGGTTTGTGAGCTGCTGCTCATGAAGTTTTCTGTATGTTTTTCTGCATCTCGTCATCTTTCTATTTGCTGCTGATTTGAAAGAGCGGCCTCTCTTCACCTCACACTGTGAGATTCCTCCATCTGCTTCCCCTCCATTTCATCAGCTCCCCGATCGACGGCAGCCCTTCTCTCTATCACAGTCACCCCGCTGCATGCCACGGATTTGAAGATTAGCTACTCCCATATTTTCCCTTTCAGCGTTTATCTCCTATAAGACACAGCCATACTGAAAAAGGGCAAAAACCACAATGAGCCACATACGTTCTCATGCCTCGAGGCCTTTTAATTACAAAATCAATGAATAAACTGAGCTGGGGTGGGGTGAGTGTTCCTTGTGAAGAAAAGTGTGCATGCGCAATCTTTCTTTCTTTTATAATAAATGCTTTCTGAGTTCATATTTTGTTGCAACGACCATTGAACAAACGCTGCATTTTGAGGCCAATTCAATGAGATATTCATTGTATAATACAGACCATCAGGCAACCCAATGATGGATGTTTCATAACTCTATAAGAGATACAGAGATGAGTGCTATTGTCTCCTCGCCGCTAACAGCTATCTTTGTCTTTTGTTATGACAAGCCTAATTACTGTTTAAGTTAATTACCAGCGCTACACTGACGCTCTGCCTTCAGTTCAAAGCTCTTAGCAGCTGAATGACACGTCGTCTCCCGCATATTGGGATGGTAAAAGTGGCGTGCCATTATCAAACCCCTAATGAACAGGTGCTGGGTGTTATATGAGGAAGCAGGTCAGTTCTGTGAAGGCCTCTGGACCCTCCTCGCCCCCCCGTGACGACTCTTCTGGCCCCCATCGCTGCTTTGATGCACTAGATGCTAGAGCGGTGATAGCGCCAGGAAAGGATGTTCTCAGAGAGAGGGATTGAGCGCATGGCGGATAGTAATTATGGAGTTGTTCATTTGAAAATCCTGTCTGCTGTCCCGCAGGGAGCTAATTAAACAGTGGAGCGTTCATTAAGCTGCACCTGTCTCACAGGAGATGATAATGGGCCAAAGTTCATCTGAGCTGAAAATGTCAATGACAGAATGGACGAAGTCAGGAAACAATGTTGAGCTGTTGTGTTGGACGACTGGAAGCATCAGTGAGCTTTATTTTTGATGAACCATTTCATAGTGTAAACCCGCTGGGAAATCATTTTTTTTAATAAACATGCAGGTTTTAGATTTTTTTCTCCCCATTTTTTTGAGGTGTCCTCTGCTTAATTAATCAGTTGTTGTTTTTTCTACTTAAAAACATTTAATTAAAATTGTGCTTATTTACTTTTTTACACTGAAAAAACAAAAACAACTGTTATATATAGTAACATCTAATTTAACAGATTTCACAAAACAATTTTTATACCTTAAATAGGTAAAAAAAAGAAGCTAATTTAAGGTAAAAATTGTCTGCCTCTTTTTACAGTGTACTTAATAGTTATTGCTAAAAAACAGTTCTGATTATTATCAATGTTGAAAACCATTGAGCTGACTCATATTTTTGTGGAAATACATAAAACAAATAATGAAATCATGTCATTGATATCTGCTATTTGCTTTGTCTAAACAGAAACATGTAATTTTATTTGCATACAAAGCATAACATTTATTATTTTACAGTAACTACACCTTGTGATAAAAACAATTAGTAACACTACAAATCAGATTTCATTAGTTAAAATGAATTAACAATGCAAATTACTTCTAAAACATTTAATGATCTTAGATATTGTTCTGTTTTTATTCATGTTAACAAACATGAATATAATATTGTAACAAGCGTGTAGCATTATACAGATAATGTATTAGCTAATGTTAACTATGGGACCTTACTGCGAAGAGTTACCAAGAAATTCATACAAATAAAAAAAAGAAATAAAAAAAAAGTATTTGATCTATTTTGCACTACTGATGTAAAACTAATTATATAAAGCTTATAAGTACACAAAACCGCTGTTAAAATGTATAATTATTTAGACTTGTAACAGTATATTCCAGTGCTCTCATCAGCTGAATTGGCTCTGTGCGAGTGTTATAAGCAGAGGTGTTGTTCTCTTAATGATTAATTGTCTAATGTCAGCATGGCTGTGCGAGGGTCAGGTTGTTAGTATGTGTGATGATTAGCAGTCCAACCCCATAGGGACGCATATTGATGAGCAGGGTTTACACATTTACAGCATTTACACAATTAATTAATTCTCATTAACAGCTAGTGAAATATAGCAGTTATCAAAATAAGGTGTTAAGGTGATGACTCAATAATGACGAGCCTGGCGCTTCACTCCCTCTGTGGCCAGTCAGTAAAATCTCATTTAGTGTGAGCATTTCAGTCAAAGTGTGACAGGACTTGCATTACATAAAGGAAATGCATATGCAACATTTGGACAACACAGAAAAATGGTACAGCTCAGAGGTCGACAGTTTGATATCACTATGCTTCTTCTACATTTCAGCTTTATCTGAAATAGACTGTAGTGTTCTTCCATACCTTATATGAATCAGTCTCTGAAGAATTTCATACGATTTGATTGAGTTCTCTTCTGAATTTCTATTGGAAAAGAGAGGGGGCAGGAATCTGAGAGGCTACAGAGCACCAGTATTTTCCTGTATTATAAGTTAAATAAATGCAGACTCCTTTCAAAGGCATTTAAAAATCTTATCAACCCCAAAACTTTTAGTGCATGTGCCATAAATTGCGTGTTGTTAGCGCAGCTTAGAAAATTTTGTCTTGGATTGTCATGAAAAATGACGAGGAATATTTGACTTCATATTGAAATCTTTTGATTGCAGACTTTGGTCAGATCTGAACACAGTGTGAGACATTTGTGCGGTCTCTCATCTGAATCTGAAACAACTGAAATATTGAAGACATGTTGTTTGTGATTGCTCTTTACCAAAAAAATAATATTCACTTCAAAAATTATTCTAAGCATTGGAACAACCATCCTTTTTTTTCCCTCATGAATCAGCGATGTGGGATAGGACCAAAGTGTGTGTGTGTGTGTGTGTGTGTGTGTCCACGAACATGTGTCACAGCCACCGATTTAGGCCCCCAAGGACTTGCTCCTTCCCTTTCCATCAGCAGGTGTTTTCAGGGGGCATGCAGTAATTTCATGGCTCGTTGATGGTGTGCAAAACCTGGGCCACTGTCACTGTTAACCTTCCTCTAGCCTAGAGACTTTAAATGAAGTTATTAATCCAGCAAACACAAGCGGACCGGGCGCTCCTGTGGGGAGGGGCGAATTTCACTGCCCCCATCGACATCCGTGTTGCCACGAAGCATGTAATAATGCCAACTTCATTCGTTTTTTAAGAAAAGCTCAGTGGACGTAACCCATCAGGACCGATCGAGTTCCTCTTCCCCTCCGCGTTGCGTCCTCCACGGGTGCACCCCGTCAGTTTCCCAACCTCCGTGTTTTGACGGTGCATCTGTTTCCTGTTTAATTGAATCAAGCCTTTAGAGTTTCCCTACACCCCCTGCACTGAGTAAATGTGGTAAGACCACAGAAGTAAACATCAGAGCTGTTGCCATCCACGGCTTATCACCAAAGACCCATATGTTCACATAATATGCCTTCAATTTGAAGGAAGGATTGTCTACGAAATATCCCTCGCAGACAATGTTGGAGCAATAGAGACAAATACATCAAACTAAATGTGTTTGCCTTACTGTAAATATAATCTTCTGCTTTGTTTTTTAGGCGGGAGTTAAAGCCCACTTGCAGTTGTTTTGGCCAGATTTGGCCATTTTAGTATTCTTTCTCTTTGTGGATAGCTCACAGGTGAGTAAAATGTTGGCGGGGATGATGCTTTGCTGATTTATTTTATCAAATGAACAAAAACATTTACTTCAAATATATCTCAGGCCTGAGGCGAAAACATATGCAAAACCCATTAAGCATTAAGCAATTATCCTTTTAATGGTCTTCAGAAATGTGAAGGTGATGGAAGGTAGATGCAAGGAGTTGAGGGCTTCAGACAAGCCAGATAAAATAACTGGATGAATTATGCCTTAATTGTGCCTGCTCAAATCAACTGTCTCAGAGAGATGGGAAAAAAATGTATGGAGATAAATGCATTAAAACCGTATGTAAGAAGCCAGAACTGTTCCTGTCTCTGTAGTTCCTCAAGAAAGATCTCATAATGTCTTAAAGCCTGATATTATAAGGGGATGATTTTCTTTATACAAAGAACATCTAATTTTCTAGTTCTTTAAAAACATTAGTGCTTAAAAGAGGCCTGAAATGGTCTGATCTGAGGAATATATACATTTTGAGGTTTTAAGCCAATATAGCAGCTCAGACACTTCCTACAGGGTGAATAATGCCAGGAGCCTCTTTGAAGAACCACTGAAGAAGCTTTATTTTTAGGAGTTACAGTAAAGGTTAAGTGGTTGTGATTTACTGTAAGAGCACCGCATGCACTTTCACCTGCTCTGTATCTTCTGTTCCACAGAGGTCATTCTGTCCTCTTTGTTTTATATAGACTGTCTTTCACCTGTCATCGTTTTACAGCACAGTTATTTACATTGCCCTCTCGGTTGAGCAAGATACGGTATAATTACGTGTTTTTAATTATAAAAAAGTAAGGCGATGGGATGTGAGGTAGCATCGCATTGTTTCTGTCTTATCTGTCCTCTGTGATCGTGTGAGCCTGTCTCCTGTGCTAAGTGATGATAAGCCTGCTTTCAATGCTCGCTCATAATTAATCCATCTCTGGCGCGCGCTCGCTCCCGCATCTCAATGGAACTCAGTTCTCTCTTGATATCTCCCATAAAAAGAGAGGTGCAAATCCTTTAGTTGAATCTCAGAATGATGACATGATTCTCATCGCGCTAAATCTCAGCATCCATAGTCTGAAAATGCATCAAACTGCAAACAAGACTGGGACTGTTTTGGTGACACTTTTCTGGCATTTGTGTTTTTTAAGAAATGTGTCTTCTAGCTATGAATTTGAATGTGTTTGTGTATATCGAACACTAAAAATAAAGTTTCTTTACTATCTATGGTTCTATGAAGAACCTCAAATAAAAGTTCTTTGTAATGGAAAAAGGTTCGGACCCTCTTTACACTGAGAGTCATCGACTGTTATGCATTTAAATTAATAATTTGATACAATGCACATATAGTGTACATTAATGTTTTACATTGTATATTGTAATACCTGCATGTAATTACAACTGTAATTAATTTCTGTAGTTAAAACTATAATTACACTGTCGGCAAGGTAAAATTGAGCAGATTGTAGCCTATTGTAGGTTTTAAGTGCATGCTCAAATCCCAGTTTTTCTGTCTTGTCCCATGCAAACAGTGCGCTTGATGTGCTCTTGTAGCCTTGCAGGACCCCACAGATGATTCTATGACCGGAGCAACACTATGGTTTCTAGGCTCCCTAAACAGAAAAATACCTATGCATAGAATGGAAGTATCATATAGGTATAGAAACACAGCCACAGTATTGAGACAGTTTACATTGTGTTGTTCTGTACTTAAATACAGAAGGTTTTTGGCTGTAATTAAAAAGTTAAGAACAAAAACAAAATTCTACTAGTCCGGAAAGTTGCATATATATCTCCGCAGCAGACATCCCGAGGGAAGAGAAAACAGCTAGTAAACAGCAGTGAATGTGTGTGTGTGTGTGTGTGTGTGTGTGTGTGTGTGTGTGTGTGTGTGGAGTGTATGAGGGCTGCTGCTGCGCTCAAACCTCCAGCAACAAAATCTCAGCACGCGCTCATCTGCGCTGTCAGTGTAGCCCGGATCACCGCGCAACTTCACTCTCTCTCTACACGACGAGACCAGCAAAGCCTGGCTGGTATCAGACAAACACCGAAACACAGCCGAGTCTTGTCTTACAGGCAGTGCGTTTATCTGGGTTTGCATGAGTCGCGGTATCATTTTGTAATCTCGAGTCCAGCGCGCGGAGCAGGAATGTCCCGGAGGAAACAGAGCAACCCGAAGCAGTTCAAACGTGAGTTTGCCAACGCGGATTTTACTCATGCCTTATTATTTATTTTTATTTTTTCAGATGACAGAACAGGTTGTTTATAGTTTTATAGGGTCAGCTTAAATTGATGTTTGATTATTATTATTATTTTAATTTATCGACTGTTGATGGAGAATATATGATGAGTCAGATATGGATCCGAAAAATCACAGGCTCGTTTATCTTTTATGCGTTTATCAGAATTGTTCTTCTTCTTCCTTTTTTATATCGAAATTGAAATGGCAAAACTGAGATCTCTGGAAAGTTAGAAACTCCTGAATTTGTCTGAACGGCTGCATGCAATGCTTGTGAAGTATAAGCATATGCATTATGTCTTTTGTGAAGACATCTGTTAATATCTTTAAATGCATCTCATAATTACATAGAAGTGCTTTGGAAGACACTGGGTGAAATTTCAATTTTTATAGCGGCAGACTTGAAATGTAACACAAGGACAGCTCTCCAGAGCACCTTCTTTGTTTTCAGTCTTGGCATATTGCGCTGGAGTTTCTGTAGTGATGAAACTATTTGCTTAGCAGTCCGGGCATATCAGCTCTCATCATGTCTGTTTTCTGCTTTTCAAGGTCTGCATTGTACAGCAGGCAGTTGTAGTGATATCTCAATCTGCAGACGTGTCCCACATATTTCTGATTTGAAACACTAGCATACATCACAGAGTTCTTGAAATAACTGTAGCACCTGTAAAGAGCACATCTTTGCCAGCCACCTGCTCATAGCAAAGGACAAAGAGGTTGTTATGGGTAGAGGCACTCCTGTCTTTTTTCCTTTTTTCCTTGGTTGGATTTTGTTCCCAACTGAACACAGTTTGCCCTGTTATCTGAACCCTATATGCGAGGCAGATAAAGCGAGAGCACTGAAAGAGCTCCATTAATTTGCCCCGATGACTGTGGCGATAAGGGCAGATAATGGGCTTGATAAGCTGGGGAAGATATACCATCAGAAACCCCATTATTACCATTAGAAATCCAGGCCGGCAGTCTGTTCCAGCCTGATAATCCCTCCCCCATCCTCCACTTCGCATGATAAGACAAGGAACAGTCTCTTTATTAGCCTGCCTGGATATTCCGATAATATGGTGATAAATTATGTATTTTCTCTTTTCCCACTATTTTAGCCCTGTTGAAGGATCTGTCTCTATCCTTATGGAGAGATAAAAAGGGCATTTCGGGGTCATGTTTTTTCCTTTCCCATGCATCCCCCCTCCTCTGCTGGTGTTTAGGGGTTTAGTTTGATGGTAAGGGAGATTGGATGGCCGAGGTGTCTTGGTGGGAGAGCAGCGTCAGTGCTATCAGCTCAGCATCTCCAGCACAGGCTGCTACCAGCTGTTCATCTCAACCTCTTATCACCTGCACGGCCAATCGCAGTGTACATTTGGCCAAATTGTTTGTCGGTGCAAGACGGGTTCGGCGTTTTTACTGTCTGCTGAATTTGTAAAACAGCAAATAATTGCTGTTGGTCACTGCAATGTTCCCTACACTCTCAGAAACAAAGGTACAGAAGCTGTCACCATGGTGGTAACCTTTTCAAATTGGTACTAATAAGCATGCTTTAGATACTAATATGTACGTTTATAGTACTAATGCAAATCCTTTAGAGGGAAAATAAGATACAAAGGTGTACCGTTAGACAGGGCACTGAGAATTACTTACTATTAGACAAGGTACTTTATTAATTACTTACTGAATTTGAAATTATGGTGTGTGTGTGTGTGTATTTATACATACAATATATTACACAGAATATATGCATCATAACTCTCTCAAATAGTTAATTTTGTGTTCTATCTTCGAATGTCTTTGTCTGATGACTGCCAAACCTGACTAACAAAGTGTCTTGTCTTTAATGTCACGCTGCATCTCATTAATCTCTCATATTAAAACGATTTTAACTTAATAATATTCAGTCTGTTAATGGTTTTTGCACAGTAAACCCCTTAAAAACTAAAAAAAAAATATTATTGCATTATAAAAAAAACATTTTAATTGTAATTTATTTTCAAAATGCACAAGCATGTTTTTAAGTAAAAACACTTTAATATGCATGAATACACAATTTCATAGTTAATGTTACACACCTGTGGTTCTTCTGTGAACTACAGGAGAACTGACTTCACGATAAATAACCTTGACACCTTGAGAAGTCATTGGAATAAACGAAGAAGAGTGAATTTAGTTCACTTGAGCATCATTTGTGTGCAAATTTAGAAATTTTGATATCTATTTCAATGATAATGACATGCTTTTAAGTTCAATTTAGGTGTCCAGATACTGTTTGTGGCCACTGTATATGCTTCTAACTACTGTTTCAATATAGTGTAACTGCTAAGTTTTGTCACTAGTTTCAGCTCTTGCAGCCAAAGTGCTCTCATTGTTCACAATACTTCAATGATTTATTTGGAGGCTGTCATTCGTGGTTATCAGCGCTAAGTTTGTGCTGTCAGAATATGATAATTGATTTCAATATTATACCCTATCAAGGATGTCAGATTTGTGGCCTCTCCTTTATTCTTTTTTTAATCGGTTTTGATAAACTTCATCTGCCAAATGTCAGCATGAGGCATCCCTCAGGCATCTCTCACAGATCAGTGCAATATGAAGAGAGGGCTTGTTGCGTGCCAACTTTCTCCCCAGCATCTGTTCAGCACTAATGAGCTATGAAGTGCTGTGGCTCACTAGGCTGCAGGAGGAGGAGGGGAACGCCACGCGCCTGTCTCACCCTTCTCCAGGAACGCCAGGAGAAGTCCAAATTGTTTAGGAATGCAGCTACTGTTTGTCTTTGTTTGTTAGACACACAGATTCCACAACTCAGTGATTAGTGATGCCTGGAAGCTAATTTATTAAAGCAGCGAGCAAAGAGAAGCTGTGCATTACAGTAAAGGTAAGGGGTAACCGTGGTAAAATCACTGTAATGCACAGCCTGAGTGGTTCATTGCTTTAGAAAATGGTGCAAATGTAGTATGATAAAACACCAATTAATTATTAAAGATGTGTTGCCTTTCTTAAAACTATTATTAGAATATTATGTATTATATATATAATGCTATGTATAATAATATAAATGTTGTTATATAAAATTTCATAATTTCTAAAATCAATTTAATGCATTCTTGCTAAATAATAGTATTAGATTAAATAAAAAAATATATAATTGTGTTACAATAATTGTTCACTAAATGTTGTTATTGAAACATCTGTATTAGTCAACCAATACAAAATATAACCAAACACTTTAATACAAATGTCCAAAAGTTTGTCCTTAAAGTGCATCTGTAGGCTGCCTCTGGGACCAGTGGCTCTAAAAGAGGCCGACAGAATCAATGAAAAAAACAAGATAAGCGAGATGTTTATTTGATGAGCCTTAATCATCGATGCCCCTGCTGTGCTAGATGTCCTATCAGTGAGGTCCAGCGGCTCTAGGGGAACACGCCACTTTTATTCTCCTCACCTTCATTGAGCTTTCAGAGTTAAATCAATGAGGTTAAATCAATAACTGTTGTCAGATGCACAAACTGGCGCTTGGTTTTCAATGGGAACAAAAAGACGGCTCAATTAGAGTTTGTACTGGATTTTTTCTTTTTAAAGAGCTTGTCCTTCCAGTTATACCAGCATCTTGGTAGCGCCCTTGTGTGTTTATTTCCTATGTCGTCAATAGGCAAGTACATCTCCTGTCTACCTAAATGGAAAACAGACAGAAGAAGCCAAACGTGTAGATCAAGATCACATTTGAACAATATGTCAAATCAGAAATGAAATCAGACAACAAGGGTATCATATAGTAAATAAACATTAAAACATTAAAACTTTTTAATACCTTTGCTCCTACATAAAGTGTTACTACGTTCTAATTTATTGTTGTAAAAGTAGTGGTCAACTGATCTCCTGGGCCAATATATATATTGATATCAGCTAAAGAAAAAAAAAATCTGTTTGGCCGATGTGTTGGAAGTGGACTTTTGTGGATTGATTGATTGATAAATGTCTCAATGTGACAACTGAAGAAATTCTCTGTTAGGTTCATGCGGAAATGAAGAATAGGCGATCTTCTCTCAGTGACTGTTAAGAGTTTGTTCCCCACAGAAAGGTGCTGAGATTTGGATCAGGTCGGGTGAGTGAAATATCAGTAGTGAAAGTTAAAGTTAAAGAGAGAGAAATATATAAAGAGAAGTGCAGAGGAGCTCACAACTGCTTGCTTGTTGGATGCAGTTTTATAATAATTGTCTGTATCTAAACAAAGACGCCAAACAGTCAAAAAATGTCAAATAGTCTTATAAAATGCAATGAGTAATTTGCTTGTACAGTGGCTGCTGGTGCCACAGTAAACACTGTTTGTTGGGATTAGAGAGCTCGGCGGTCTAATTTTAACTTCAGCACCTCCACAGCAAATGTGATGGCAACGCTTTTAAATGCAGAGCGGAAAATTGCTAATGGCACAAATCCTGTGCACTAATAGGTGATAGCTGAAGTCTGTGTGAGCATCTTTTGCCAACCACGCTTAAAAGTTCATAATTCAAAGCGCTTTTGGGGTTGAGTCTGCAAAGCTGTTGATATCAAATGACAGCCTTTAAGTTCTTTAGTAACCTTTAGTGACTGCGCAGCACGCTTCCAGGATACTGCAATACTCCTAAAGCTCAATTATTAGTTGTGTTTTCTGTTTATATCTGGGTTTTGTCAGAAAATTATACTGTGTCACATATTTGGAAAGATTTCTTTGCCGTAAGAAGGAACAGCATATGAGGATGAAAGGATAGAAGAATATTAGGAGATCTCTTTAATATCTCAGTTGATTCTCACATACAGTAATGAGATTAAATGAACAAACTGAGACCTCTGTGCACATCTGCTGCTTCTCAGATCTTTTGGTGGTCTTCAGATTCAGTGGTCTCACATGTATCTCCAGCAGACTTTCAGAAGAGATCTCGGCGAGATTGGTGAAGTCTGCAGTCTCAATTCAGTAGAGTAAATGTCTGGATGATGGAGACTTTAGCTCTGATGAATGTAACTGATTGTTTTAGGGTGGATTGATGTCTTGTTGGGTTTCGGTGATTGTGAGCAGATAATTCAGATCTTTAAAGTCAGGAAATGGATGTTGTAGGTCATTGTGCTCCCTTTTCAGTCACAGTTTCTCTGTCCAGATGTCAGCTCTTATATGAGCCATTGTTCCTATGCTTCTCTGTAAATACTAGGTCTGGGATTAGAGTGTGTAACGTAGGATGAGCTCTGAACATTATTCATATTTCCATGCTGTGTAATCGTTCATCTAATCCCATTTAAAGATACAGTGGCACAAAGGCTGTTCATGGGAAAGACTGAGCATGTGAGGATTATGGGAACATGGTGATCGCTGATGGGGCTTCTGTTTGCTAAACGAAAAAAAAGATTCCTATTGTATCTCAGATTAGTCATGCATGGAGCTGCTTCACTCACATCACAGAGCAAACAAAGATGTATCACTGAGATGCTTTGAGAGCTGTATAGAGAATAGCTTTAGGTAAACTGTGCTAAAAAGCAAAAACAGTAATTACACCAACACTACTTGTAAAAATATGCCCTTAATTGCATGTTACTTACAACTAAATAAAAATGTATTATAGTTTACATTTATTTTAAATGCAATTATAGCTGAAACCTAGAGTGCTTTTTAACCCAATGAAGTAGGACTTATCTTTATATGTATTTTTCATAATTTCTTTTATTTTCTGTTGAAATTGTTAAAGTTACTGCTGAGTGTACAGACAAGCAATTTTGGTAAACTAAAATATACTCTAATGTCTATTGAAACTTGTATTTCATTCAAATATATTTGTAATTACACCTTTCTATTGACAAAGTTGCAGTTAAGTAAATGTAATATTTAATAACTTTTCATAGTATGTTTAAAATTAAATTAAAATGTAATATCAAATAACACACTAGAGTTAAAATGATAGTCAAGTACTTTACATGTATTTTAGTATGTAAGCATAAGCAAGCACATTAAAATAAGGTATAATATTATTAAAACTTAAATTATTAAACATTTAATTTAAAGTACACAAGCTGTCACTGGGGCAGTATCCTTTCAAAAAGGTACATTTTTGTACATTTTAGGTACTAATATGTACACTTTAAGTACTAAAATGGACTTTTAAGGTCTCAATATTTGAAAAGATGCCACTCGACTGACAACTTTTGTACATTTATTTCTGAGAGTTTATTTCTGAACATGCTTTGCTTTTATCCCTCTCACCTTATTCGTGTCAAATTAAACATGGCGTCTACTTTTTTGCTGGAGGTGGAGGAAGATGTTCTCAGAGGCCCTGAGGCACTTTTAAAAGCCATTCCTGGCCAGTGGTGTCAAAAGTATTGACATTCATTACTTAAGTAGAAGTATAGATACTAGGGTTTAAAAAGACTTTTGTAGAAGTTGAAGTATCAACTCAAGCTTTTTACTCAAGTAAAAGTGTAAAAGTACTGGTTTAAAAAACTACTTAAAGTATAAAAGTAAAAGTAATGTAAGGGAAAAAAATGCCATTTAGAACAAAAGCTTAGGCCGCACCACAGGGGCCTATTGTGAACTACCCCACCTCCTCAAAAAAACATTTTTCTGAAGGCCATAGGCCATAATGACTATAATGTTATATTAAAATGTTCATGTTGAAAAATTTGGGATGCACTAGGCTACCTGTTTCAGCCGCATATATGCCCATTGAAAATGAACGTACTTTAGTACAATGCAAATACATTAAAGAACTAGAGATATGATGACTAGTTGCCTAGGGTGACCATATGAGCCAGTCCTTGCCAGAATTTCTATATTGCCTAAAACATCCAAGGTAGTTTGACCAATAACATGCAGGTATGTTACATAATCAACCAATCGTGGCGTGTGATAAGGTGAGATCTACAGAGAACTAGTAATGCAAATTGAAAGATTATAGTGCTGTCAAAGTGAATGATTAATCCAAGTGATTAATCAAAAACTAAAAATGAAAAAATAACTCATAATCCTGATACCTTCTTGATTGATAGCTTCCTGTATTTGCTATGTCCAGTGTGTGTGTGTGTGTGTGTGGGGGGGGGGGGGGGGTAACGAGTTACAAAGTTGGTATAGCCTACTTATCACAACATTGTCAATCGCGTCGTCAATCGCAAACGATAATTTATTAAAACGTCTCGCTACCGAACTACCTACAGTAGCTTAATTTGTGGAGGACGAAGAGAAAGCACCCATTTGGTAAATGAGCCAGTGAGAAATAATCCAGTGCCATTTCGATACTTTTAAAACGGTACCGGCGCCTAAACGCCTAAAAAAAACTATGGATAACATTAAAGAACATTACAAATATTTAAAATAAATACATAGCTTTCACTTTGGATGCTCTTATTTCCCAAGTTATGCTTAATCTAAGGCTAATAAATGTATTTCATAATCTGGGTCATTACTTAATACAAAAACCACACATAATGTTTCGACTGTATCTCTGTCACTCACTCTGATATTTAGTTAAGATGAGTGCTGTCTGTCACTGTCTTTAATCCATTCTGTGAATGACTGTATGCTCATTCTTTATAAAATAGCAACAGTCGTTTGTAAAGTAGAGTACTGTGCAAAAGTCTAAGGCACATTAGTATTTTCACCCCAAAAAAGGGTATTAAGCCAGTTATTTATATATATGCTGTAGTGTGTCAGTAGGAAATATCAGTTTGCCATTAATTTTATTAATAATCTAGTGCGATTTTGAATGCACAAGCAGTCTGACAACGGCGAAATGAATGTTTGGAAATTTAAACAGATATTTTATACTGAAACAGCAAAGTATATAAATAACTGGCCGAACACCATTCTTTAGTGAAAATACTAACGTGCCCAAGACTTTTGCACAGTAGCTGGTGTATGTATAAAGTACGTACGATTAAATTAAGTATATTTAAATAAGTGTAAGTGTTCGTTCATATGTGTTAAGGGCTAGATTTTTGCTGGAGGAAACAGCTGTTTAGTGATGAGCGGTGAACGCAGCGAAAACTTTACAGAAGATGAGAAACCGACTGCTCCCTCGTGACCTTTTGTAAACTGTATTTATGACAAAGAACTGCACAGATACGGATATTCTAACAATCTTTCGATAAACACATACCTTGTGTCCTCTGTGTTTGTTTCCGCTCGCGCTGCTCCGCCGCGGTCTGCGGATTGAAGAGCGCGCTGAAAGACGGAGAGGAGACCGGTCTGACGCCGGTTTCATATGAAACTTAAGGGGAATGACTCTGAGGCGATCACAAATTTGTATACAGTTTATGGAGCTAAATGTTACAGCCCCGCTAAAAAAGCCTAGCGATGCCCGTGCTTCTTGTGTACATTTCGGAGAACCAGGAAAAACATTTCAATCGATCGCTCAGGCATTTAAAAGGCACCGAAATCTGCTTCCTCTTATTCAGTTAGGTGCATACCGGTTCCATATCCAACCTTACTTTTAAGAAATATATTTTTTGATAAACGAACCCAAAACTGGCTATGTCCTGGCTGGAGTGTGACGTGATTTGTGTCATGTGCAGGTGCGATGGATCGCGTACAAACCAATACGGTGTCGGAATGGTATCTTTATGGTATAATGGTATATTTCCTGAACCCTGTCCTTCTTTGTCCCTTTCTCTTTTGCTCTCCATTCTCTACATCTCTCTGGTCCATCTACCCTGGGAGGAGCCCAGCAGAACGACTGAGATGTTATGCCACTGAAGGTGATCGGGCATGTGATACAGTGCCAGGCCGCCACAGCTGTTTGTTTGATGTTCTGCCGAGGTTTAGAAGGAGGAATCCAAATCTGACATTCACACAGAGCAATGATTCTGTCTGGGAATGTAATCAAGCATGCGTAGTTTCTGTATTATGTGTTATCCCTGAAGTAAAGCTAATTTTTTTAACACTGCTAAATGAAATTATGGCAGGTCAATGCAGGAGGGCAGTTTCTGGATGTTATACACCTGTTTATAATTCACAGTATATGAAATTATGCATACTAGGGATGTGTGATATTGACAAAAATGGCAGAATTTATTTACACTGTGCTTACAATTGCATGCATAATTCTATGATATTTTTGTATAATATTTTGAATATTAATATATATATAGTACAGACCAAAAGTTTGGACACACCTTCTCAACCAAAGAGTTTTCTTTATTTTCATGACTATGAAAATTGTAGATTCACACTGAAGGCATCAAAACTATGAATTAACACATGTGGAATTATATATGGAATTATATACATAACAAAACAGTGTGAAACAACTGAAAATATGTCATATTGTAGGCTCTTCAAAGTAGCTTTGCTTTGCTTTTTGCTTTTTGCTTTTTAACCTTTTGCTTTGATTACTGCTTTGCACACTCTTGGCATTCTCTTGATGAGCTTCAAGAGGTAGTCACCTGAAATGGTCTTCCAACAGTCTTGAAGGAGTTCCCCGAGAGATGCTTAGCACTTGTTGGCCCTTTTGCCTTCTGTCTGCGGTCCAGCTCACCCCTAAGCCATCTCGATTGGGTTCAGGTCCGGTGACTGTGGAGGCCAGGTCATCTGGTGCAGCACCCCATCACTCTCCTTCTTGGTCAAATAGCCCTTGATGCCTTCAGTGTGGCTCGACAATTTTCATAGTCATGAAAATAAAGAAAACTCTTTGAATGAGAAGGTGTGTCCAAACTTTTGGTCTGTACTGTATATATATATATATATTTTTTTTTTTTTTAAATTAAGCTTTTACATTTAAATACTAAAACAACTAGTAGGTAGGTAGCAAGTCATTGTCTTTTTAAATGAATCATTTATACCGATTTTTTTTGAACATCTAATTCATTTAGGAACGAAGCAAGTGACTGTCTTTATGAATGGATCATTGTATCAATATTTAGTTCACAAACATAGATTCATTTCAGAAAGAAACAAGTGAATGGATCCATTCTTTACAAATGGATCATTGAATCACTGATTTGTTAAAAAATTAAAATAAAACAGATTCATTTGGGAAAGAAAAACATTCCAAAGAGCAAAAACAGACATTTTTGACAATATGGTATCTAAAATGTAACACAATATTAACTTGTTAATTGAAAATCCTGATATTCGAGAAAAAACAGCATGCTTGCTTTTGTGATATTTTGCAAATCGCTTAACTATGCAGTTTTCTGTGTACTGCTGCATATTTAGACAAATATAGTAATTTTCTCTGCATATAGAAAATCTGTGTATGAACTTTGCATTATTTCTCTCAAAAATAATTGGTGGTATTTCATTCATGCTCGTCAATCTTTGGTCAGATGTAAAAACTCAACTGTAAAATAGCAGAATAGAAGGACCAGGCTGGAATGATGGGGAAAAGAAGGCTGATTTCCATGCGGCTCGGTGCTGTCAGATTGAATTAGCTCAGGTGTAATTAGAGCGCTGGAGAGCGTCCTGCTTTGGCTGCGGTGTGAGACGGGGCAGCATGGCTCTACACTGAAGCCAGCTGATACCGAGCCGGGCCGCTATCTCCATGCAAACACACGCCTCCAACATCGCAGGCGAGCGGCAAATCCAAGCATGAAATTAGCAGTCACTCAGATCATGCCCACATACTTGCATATTTCACTTTATGTGTTTTCTGCTTTCTTTGTGTGTGTGTGTGTGTGTGTGTGTGTGTGTGTGTGTGTGTTTTAGTGGACGTCTGAGTGTTTGAGCGGCTAGCTGGAGTTGAAGTGCAGTGTGTTCTGCTGGAAGGAGGTTAGACACTGTTTGGGAAATGAGGACCTTTTTTGTCAAAATGAAAATGGACCATATTTTACTGTCTTTATATCTCTTCACAGTTATATTTTTTGGTACAATCTATCAGTGTACGGTATATATAAAAAATAAAAAAAATAAAAAATACTCCTTATAAAGTCTGAACAAAATGTAACAACTTAATCTTCCTCCAAATTGCCTTTCAATTTTGCTGACATCATCAAGCCTGTCATTTTTTCAAGCCTATTTTAACAATCCCATTAATTATAGATCGATATAATTGAAAAGTCCTGCTCAACCTGATTTTTTGTTGAATATACTGTTTGGATTGTCACAAGGTGAAATTAATTATCAAACACAATTTCTCACTTATTTTATAGAGATCAAATCCCCAGAGTATGTGACGATGACAATAACGAAATATTTTCAGACATTTCAGAATTATCCATAGGTTAGAAATCACACACCATTATATCTTTAGTTTCTATTAATATCTATAAATCTGTATACACTGAAAAAAAAAGTGTTGAGACATGAAGTAGAAATAAATATATAATATATACTCTAATAATCTATTTACAACTCCGAGAAGAAAAAAAAAACAGTAGATGTTGTGTGTTTTGCTGATTTATTTATAGTTACAATTATAGTTCCTTATTATTGACAGTTATTGATCAATTCATGAACTTTAAAATTACTGGTTACTGTAATTTATAAGCAAGGTGACTGAAACTACCCATGATGCAATGCATATTACAGTTAAGTTACTGGTCATATTACAGTTCAGTAAGGGTTAACAGTGTATTTAATATTTAGCGTTTATCCCAGAGCTCTGTTAAAGATTTCAATAAAAACATTTAATTTCCCCAAATTTGTTCCAAGATTAAATAATCTGAGCTGCCATCAACAATCATTTACACTAGGAATGAAATATGTTTATGCTAAAGTTAATACCTCCATCAAGTCTCCTGAGCTGAAGAGGAGTAACATTATCATCTGGTGTAGGCTGGACATTTTTGTTTTTGCTACAAGATCAAATGTGGTTAAATTCTGACCTTGTTCAGCGTGTCTCCTCTCACCACGTCTGCATCTCCATTCCTTTCATGCACACAGTCACTGCTGCTCTCCTACAGAGAGGCCATTCATAAAGCTCATGAAAGGAAAGAGTTTACTCACCCAGATCTCTCTCTCACACACACACACACACACACACACACACACACAATCACACACACACACACACACACACACACACACACACACACACACACACACACACACACAAACACACACACACACACACACACACACACACACACACACAAACACACACACACACACACACACACACACACACACACAAACACACACACACACACACACACACACAAACACACACACACACACACACACACACACACACACACACACACACACACACACACACACAAACACACACACACACACACACACACACACACAATCACACACACACACACACACACAAACACACACACACACACACACACACAATCACACACACACACACACACACACAATCACACACACACACACACACACACACACACACACACACACACACACACACACACACACACACACACACACACACACACACACACACACACACTCACACAATGTAGAAATAGAGACAAAACCTAACCTTAAATTAAAACATTTAGCAATTTTTATTTTATTTTATTTTACAACACATATTTTATTCATTAATTGATTTTCTAACTGGGAATATCTCTGTAGAGAGTTTTTTTTTATTTCAAGACTGTTTTGCACACAGACTCTCACTGAATGTACACTCATCATTAAAGTTTTCAGCCTTGTAAACACGAAATCAAATAATATCAAAAGTGAAACACGTCTGTTTAATTTCATTCAGGTGGGTTCTATTCCTCCATGCCCCCTGATTGAAGAAAAAAAACATTAATATGCAAATATCAAAGTACATGTACAGCCGGAAGGAAAAAAATGACTCTCTTGATAGAATGGAGCCAATGTCTTTTTTTTTTCTTTCTTTTTTTTTTGACAGAGGAAAGAAATTAATCAAACTGAGAAAAATGAACTTTGTGATTTCACTGGTGTACCAGCCAAAGGCATGGCAAGCAACATTTAATCAACGTTGTACTCACTGATAAGGCAAATTAATAAGAAAGTGTGCTCTGTCTACCTTCAATGCCGCTGCTTGCGTGAACAAGTTATCTCGGAGCAGACGTAACCTTAGGCTTTGGATCTGTTCCTGTGTTGGCTTAGCTCGAACACTTTGCAGTATTCCAGAAATTACAAAACAGATATCCTGTCATAGTTTGTGAGCTACTTGGTGGGATATGAGGTTGATGATGGACATGACATGATGTTTGATGGACATGATGTCATGTAGCATGTTGAAGAGTGATGTGCTGTTATTTTTCACACTTTGATCGTGGATATATCCTTTCATGTTTTCAAAAACTCACGGCTTTCGAAAATGGTAAAATAGTCAATTTTAATATTTCATATAGCTACCTGGTTATCTGCCTCAACAATGCCCTTGTAAAAAAGAAGTGTGTGCTTAATAGCATCTAATGTGCTCTTGTAATTTACTTCAAATCTTAAAAAAGTATATTTAAAAAAAAAAAAACCTCTATGTGCAGATAAATAAAATAAAAAGTCGCTTAAGTATGCTTAAAGAGAGTCCACATCCATAAATGTTTTTAACACACTTTAAAAAGTAACTTCAAAGTTTTGCTTTTAATGAAGTACACTTATTTTGTTGTGGTATATTTGAAATGTACTAAATTGCGATGTACAAATGTGCAATTACGTAAAAATGTTAATTCATGGAATACAAGTTTCAATAGAAATGTATATTTTAGTTGATCATAAATGCTTGTCAGTACATTCAGCAGTAACTTTAACCATATTACAAATACGATAGAAGTAATTATGAAATGATATATAAAGATGTACTCAAGTCCTACTCAAAATGCACTCAACTTTTTGAATTTAAAAGCAATTTAAACTATTAATAAACTGTATGCAATTAACATGCTATTAAGTGTCCATAACCATTTAAGCATATTCTTTTGAAATATACTATGTCCTTATATGTCCTATGTCCTTTAAGTGTATTAAATACACATAAAAGTGTTTTAAAGTGTATTTCATTTTCACAATAGTGAAGACAAAGGAAAATTCACTTTAATAATAATAATAATAATAATAATTCCTTACATTTATATAGCACTTTTCTGGGTGCTCAAAGCGCTTCCCCTTTTGTATCTTCTGAAGTGCTAATATTGTGCACTTGTTTGTCTGTTGCTTGACAGGAGTGTGTGAAAATGGACTTAAGACGGAGATCTTGAAAGAAGAAGACGGGTCTGTGGAGGACGACTCGCTTTACTACTCTGACCCAGAGAACCTCATCTCTAAAGAAGGAGATCACTTGAGAAATGGTGAGCTCATTTCCCATTAAAGATAACCAGAGAAAAACATGTATTTGGTTGAAAATCAACTGGAAAACACAGTAACACACTGTAACACTTTAGTTTACTAGGACCAATTAAATATTAATGTCTTAATCTGCATGACTACATGGTAGATCATCAAATCCCATGCCTAAACTTAACAACTACCTTACTAACTATTAATAAGCAGCAAATCAGGAATTTATTGAGGCAAAAGTCATAGTTAATAGTTAGTTTCATATTCGCTATTAACTAAGAGTTTAGAAGGCTATATTTTGTATTGTGTTACACTATAAATGTTAGAAGTATCAGACTTTTTCTAGAACCCACAATCTTTCCCCACCTTCCCACCGCAGCCCCTTTAGCTCAAAGCAGTGTTTGGTTTTGTGCTGAAATTGAATTTGAATATGAAAGAGAAGATTGAAGAAATATGGCATTTTGAGGGCAGACCTACTGTATATGTTTCTCACAGGGTTATTGGTCATAGTAAATAACAACAGAGTGGCTGGTATTTCCTGCAGGTCTCCAGCATCAAACCCAGGCTAATAGCATCAGCTCTTTGAACTGAAATTCAATTACAGGCGTTTCTGCCGGCCACACCTCACCGTCACAACGGGATAATTCAGAGCCCCCCAGCCATTTGAAATTCACTCCGCATCCTAATGTTATGCACTTCTATTTGTAAATGATGAATCTTCTCTTTGAAATGCCTGTCCAAAAGTTTGCGACGGCAAAAGTGAAGTGCGTAAACTACCTGCTTTGCCTGCGAGCGTCCCATCTTCAAAAGAACAATCACTTGCGCTTTTTTGTTCGAAAATTGGTGGAACGATGTGTGCTTGTTTGCTTTTTGTTCTTGTTGAATAGCAAGAGGTGCAATCATTTTTCAATTCCTCGCATGTTTCGACCTATTAAGTTTTGAAGGGCAGCAGCGAGAAAACATTTTTGAATATTTGAATAATTACTTTTTTTCTTGATTTTCGTTTCTCCTCCACTTGATCACATAATTGCTTTTTGATTCGGCGAACCGTATAATGGAAATATCAACAATAAAAGTATAGATCGTGACTCCTATACCTGATGAGAACGAGTTATGATTTACTGTTTATGATTTCCTCTGGGTCATTTCGAGCCACTCTCAGGACTGTATAGGATTGCTTATTAATTACTTATGTAATAACTATAAGAACGTCCGTTTTGCAGTTGAGGTTTATTACCTTTATGATAAGTCATACAGTAGAATATTTAATCTGTGAACCATACAATGGAAATGTCAAAAATAACACACAATAGATAATGGCAGTTATGATTTAATATTAAAGTAAAGTAAAGATAATAAGGTTACATTTTAATATACTTGTAATCAGACTACAGTTACTTTTTTAATTTATTACATATTATTAACACAATAGCAATTAATTATTTAATAAACTATTAATGGGTTAGTTCACCCAAAAATGAAAATTAGGCTGCGTTTTACTTATTTAGTAATTATTAAGTTTCGAATATGGATATTTTTCTTACAAAAACGCATCGATTTGCTACAGGAGGCCTTTGTTTGCCTCCCAGAGCCGTATGAGAGACTTTTTTTTTTATGGATGGGCACTTTTTATTTCACTTCTTTTGGACTGAAGCAATGTAGGGCTGTGCAATTAATCGTATTCGATTGTCTTGCGCATCTTGTTAATAAAGCCGGTCCTGTGATAAATAGAAGCAATGCAATACCTGCCAACTGCAATAATTAGCCGTGTTAAGTGCTAGTGTGTGTCAGGGCCAGTCGGGTTTCCACTGTCACTTCTGGGGCTTGATCGTGCCTCGTTGGTGCTTCCTCTGAGCCAACTGCCAGGGTTTTTTGGCCCGACGAAAACCTTGGACTAGAGGTGTGGTTATGAACAAAGGCGGAGTTTCTCTGCATCTGGAAAGCGTCAGCCACGGATCACTTCAGAAAGATAACAGCTTTAACACCAGCATTAAAAACCTTTTTTAAATAAGTTGAGCTCAAAACTCACTTTCAGTCATCAGGGAATGTTTGAAATAACTTGATCCGATGTGGATTATAATCACTATACAAGGCAGAAATATTTATAAGCGATGCAAAAGACTGTGCACGCTAGGCATTAACGTTACCATAGTAAACATGGTAAATGTGATCATTTGAAGAAATCAGACATCAGCTTCTTATTCTATAACACAATCATGTAGTAACATATTTTATCTGTCATAAGTCTCTTCTCAATAGTTAAGCTCCACGTAGCATATGTCATAAAAATATAATAATGGTTTTTGTTCGGGAGCTTTTATAAAAATATAGAAATGATCATTCATTCTAAATGTGACGTATGTGACTACAAATAAACAGAAACAGTCTCGACTGAATTAGCAGGCTATTTTCCATAACGCTTCAGCCTTAAAAATAAATAAAATAGAAATACATTTATTTCTGTGACAAATTTTCAATCCTGATAAATAAATTCATTATGGTCAATGTATCACTTATAGTAAAACATAGATGCTTTTGAATTTAAATATTGAACAAAGCATGCAAACAAACGGACACTTTTATCATGTTCGTTTTGTGATCGCGCATGTTCCAGTGATTTATTTCTTATTAGTTTTCTGATAACTTCTCTTTGTTGGTGAAATGAAGGGGTTACGTGATGTTTTTCCTGAGAGGCGTGTTTTAGTGACGCGCAGCCGAGCTTCAGGCCCGACTGTGGAAACGCAACACTACAGCCCGAGGCTATTAGCCCCACCTGGGCCATTTTAAGCCCTGGCTCACACTTGCCCGACAGTGGAAAGGAGCTATAGAGATTGAAAAAATCAAAGACATTTTTTAATATTAAAAAATGCAGCGTAATTTTAATTTCTGGGTGAACTAACCCTTTAATATACTTTCTTTCTCTTTATATTTGTATATCAATATGGTACAAGATAAATCTATTTAAATCAATGTGATCATGGAGTTATATCCAGAATAATCTAAAAGTAGTCAGATTATATTACCTCAAATGTGTAATGTTGTGGATTACATTACTATCTAAAATTTTTGTCATGTAATTTGAAATCAGTAATGGATTACAAATTGTACGTAATCTACTCGATGATTTCCAGCAATTCTATGGAAATCCCTATTTTTCAAAATATCACTCTTTTTTTTACTCTTAATCTGTCTGAATACATGAAACCCACTGGTTTGAACATGCACCAGCTTTTAAGTGGTATTTTGGCTGTCTTGTCCCTTCGAGAAGGTTTAATACTTGGATCTGTCCCTGTATTTATTCAGCTCGAGTTTTAAGATCATATGGTTTTATCCATTCCAGTCACTAGAAAGGAATTTCCTGTCTGCAGAGGACATGGACTGATTCCCTGTCTGTGTATGTGTGTGTGTGTGAAGTTGTGTGAGGATCTGAGGTAAATAGGCCTGTTCTTGGAGTTAACTTCTCTTGCCTGTGACGGTGTTAAGTAGGACTTTGCCCATGGTGTCAGAGCCAAAGGCAGAAAACCCTTAATCATAGTTTAATTAAGGAATCATCTTGTAGCTTAATTTCTTTCCCAACACTGTAATTAAACATTTCAAATAAGTTTCGTCACAGGGCTTAACACAGGCAGCCTGTCTGTGATCAAGGTGGGTCCAGGGACTTGCTCTCTGTCTCTTTTCTATTCTCTCCCAAGAAACTAGCATAAAATCCCACAGCAGACACTTGAAAGAATCCAAAATGAGAAACTGCACATTGGAATTACAAGGAATAAGGGTTTTAAATGAAAGACACTGAACAGCTGCTGCCAGTGTGAGAGCCAGATCGGTCCGGTTTACTGACTGTGCTGCAGTTTAGCCATTCGTACCGCAAAACCCCTAAGCTTTGATGTCTTTATACAGGTGAAATGGCTGGAAGTTTAAAGGTGGAACAACAAGACATTGATGGACAAGAAGAGCGAGTCCAACCAAGCCCACTGACAGCAGAGGAATGGGACGGCCCAAGTAAGACAGCTGCCCAATCAAGTCTAAACAGTCTTAGCATATTTTAACACTTTATTCTGATAATTCACTTTAGATATTCTACTAACTACAGTGGCATGTGAAAGTTTGGGAACCCCTTGCAGAATCTGTGAAAATAAGAGATCATACAATTTTTTTTATTTTGTACTATCCTGAGTAAGATATCTAACATAACATTTGTTTACATTTAGTCCACAAGAAAAGAAAATTCTGAAATTATTAAAATAACCCTATTCAAAAGTGTATGAACTCTTAGTTTTTAATACTGTGTGTGGTTACCTGGATGATCCTTTTTTTTGTGGTTGTTCATTAGTCCCTTATTTGTTCTGAGCACTGTTCTTCAGAAAAATCCTCCTGCTCCTGCTGATTCTTCAGTTTTCCAACATCTTTTGCATATTTGAACTTTTTCCCGCAGTGACTGTATGATTTTGAGATACTTCTTTTCCACACTGAGGACAATTTAGGGACTCAAACACAACTATTAAAAAATGTTCAAACATTCACTGATGCTCAAGAAGGAAACACAATGCATTAAAAGGAGTGTGAAAACGTTTGAACAGGATGAAGATTTCCACATTTTTCTTATTTTGTTTAAATCATAAATCGTTTGAGGTAGATGTCCTGTAGAGAGGGGAGTGCAGACCCTGAGATGCACTCAGCTAAGTGCACAACTCTCTGCAGGGCTTTGCAGTCTTGACTGGAGCTGTTCCCATACCACACTGAGATACACTGAGTCAATACACTTTCTATGGTACCTGAATAGACAGTTTTCAGGATTGCTGGTGAGACCCTGAATTTCCTCAGCTGTCGCAGATGGTACAGTCCTGGATTTATTAACCTTTGTTTGAATGTGAGTAGTCCAAGTCAGGTCCTCGGAGATGTTTACATCAAAGTACTTGAAGCTGCTCACCCTCTCCACAGGGCTCCCACTGATCATAAGAGGAGTCAACAATAAGCTCTTAAGTTTCACTTACATTCAGAGAGAGACAATTGTCCTGGCACCATGATGTAAGTTTCTCTACCTCATCCAAGTAAGCGGTATCATTATTGTTGTGAATGAGGCCCAGAACCACAGTATCATCAGCAAATTTGATAATAGATGTGGAGTTGTGGGAAGACATGCAGTTGTGACGGATGTTAATAAGGATGTGCACTCACAATCTATATTAATGTATTTCACTAATGATCCTTCCTTTAAATTTTCATGTATTTATTTTGTATTTGTTGATCACGAAAACGTGATCATTTAGGTTTGTACTTTATTTGTGTCCTTTTTGGGAAAAGAGTTTTATATTGATTTTACGTTGTGACGTCATATCTATTCAGCCCACGCTGCGTCCTCAGACGGCGCTGAGCACGCTGAGGAGAAGTAAGCAATTAGCGGTGCTCCTCCAATATAAGGTTGTAAAAGTTACCAGAACTGTTAATAAGTACTTAATATGCTAAAATATTATTGTTAAGAGTGTTACAAATGTACTGGAAAGTGTTTTATGTGTGGATGGATGACATTTAATGGTTTATCATTGAGTACAGCGGTTTGAGTATGTATGTGTGTCAGTAGGACACAGTGATTTTAGTGAATCAATTAACTGGTGTTTAATCTGTCCAGGTGGAAAAATCACAGAACGAAAACTGTTCTCATTGTTGTACTCTCTATGCTCCATCCAGGTATAGTTTATTGTTCATTTGATCTTCAATTAATTTTTGTATCACTTTGTTCAATTCATCAATTCTAATTCATGTTTGATTTAAAAATTTGCTGCAGAAGATTATATCATATCTGGATAAATGTCTGTAACGATTTATCTTGCACTGTATTTTTGATGTTATCATTGTGATGTTCACTGAGACCGCGCTGAGCACGCTGAGGAGAGGTGGAAAAATCACAGAACGAAAACATTTCTCATTGTTGTACTCTCTCTGCTCCATCCAGCACCTGCATGCTCCATTTCAATAAACCCTCCATCAGCAGCAGTTCCTGTGATCTGTCTCTTCATTTATAACACAACGCAGATCAAACCGTGCCATAGGCGGGCTGGTTACACAGTCATGTGTGTAGAGAGTGTAGAGCAGGGGACTTAGGACACAGCCCTGTGGGGCTCCTAAGTTCAGGGTGATGGAGCTGGAGGTGTACTGGCCTAGATTCACCACTTGAGGTCTGCTGGTGAGGAAGTCTTGAATCCAGTCGCAGAGTGAATAGTTTACACTGAGGTCTGTGAGATTAGAAGAAAGCCTGATGGGCACGATAGTATTGAAAGCTGAGCTATAGTCGATAAATAGCAGCCTTACATAGTTCCTGTTGTTGCCGTCAATGTGTGTGAGAGATGGCCTCTTCAGTGGATCTATTGGGGCGATAGGCAAACTGAAGAGGGTCTAAAGTATATGGGATGGAGTAAAAATGTAGTTCTTTACCAGTCCCTCAAAGACCTTCATGACTTTTGATGTGAGGACAACTGGATGATAGTCATTCAGATAAGAGGGTTTATTGTTCTCAGGCACAAGGATGATGAATTTTTTAAAGGAGGTGGGAACCACCGAGGTAGCAAGAGACTCATTAAAGATGGATGTAAACAAACCAGCGAGCTGATCAGCGCAGGATTGCAGAACATGGCCAGAGGTCCCATCAGGTCTGGCTGCTTTCCTGATGTTCACTCGCTTTAGAGCCCTCCGAACCTCATCCTCCGACACAGTGATTACATGATTATCGCTGCTCTGACTGCTGCTTCTTGATGCGCTGAATGGCAGACTCGTTCTGCCTAGATTGTTTTTAAACCGCACGTAGAAAGAGTTTAACTCTTCAGCCAACAACGGATCTGCTCTCACCCCTGCAGAGGATTTTGTTTACCGCAGCACGGACTGTTCTGTCCACCACCGGTTTCTGATTAGAGAAGGTCCTTATAGTTATTGTTTCAGGTGCTAGCTCAGCTAGCATGTTTATAAAGTATCTGTGAACTCGCTGATGTCAGATGAACTTGCCCGAAACATGTCCCAATCTACATCATCAAGAGCCAGCTGTAGTATAGCTTCTGAGCGGGAGGACCAGTGCATCACTACTCTCTGCACCGGGCCTTTGTTTATATTCCGGTGTGAGGAAAATGGCAGCATGGTTGAATTGCCAAAAGCCGGTAGTGTGCAGGTAGCTGAGACTGAGAGTAGCAATGATCCAGTGTATTCGGTCCTCTGGTTGGACAGGATACATGTAGATAAAAGTTCGGCATGACCTGCGTGAGGTTGGCTTTGTTAAAGTCCCCAGCAATCCATGTTTCCCGTAGACAAATTAAGTGCATTTTACCTCGATCTTCATGCTCTTAATGCATTGTGTTTCTTTCTGGAGCATTAGTGAATGAACGTTTTTCAATAGTTGTGTTTGAGTCCCTCAGTTGTCCTGAGTGTGGAAAGATGATCTTAAATCATACAGTCCCTGCTGGAAAGGGTTCAAATATGCAAAAGATCCTGAAACAATTGAAGAATCTGCAGGAGCTGGAGGAATTTTCTGAAGAACATTGCTCAGTTTAACTGTTCAGAACAAACACAGGACTCATGAACAACCATCAAAAAAAAAAAAGCTGTCCTGGATCATCCAGGTAACCACACACAGTGTTAAGTACCAAGAGGTTCCCAAACTTTTGAATGAGGTTATTTTAATAATTTCAGATTTTTCTTCTTCTTGTGAACTAAATGTAAACACATTTTATGTAAAATATCTTACTCAGGACACTACCTCAGACAGTATCTCGCTTATTTTGTTAAAATTATTCCCATTTTCACTGATTCTGCAAGGGGTTCCTAAACTTTCACATGCCAATGTAGAACTAACTTCACAGGTCAACTAGCAGTCATTAGAATATTAGTAGACTGTCTGCTTAATATCTGCCAACACTTTATTTTGATGCTTCCCAACATACATAGAAGTACAACTTATTCTACTAACCCAAAGTCTCTTTAAGACAAGTCATGTCACTCGGTGGCCATCTTTGAAACGGGCATGCAAGTGCAGCTCCTATCTCTTTGTATGGGGAAACATAAAATTCTCCAAAACTGTTCACTAAGCTTACAATTAAATTTGATGTTTGAAATCATCAAAGAGATGTGACAACAACTGTGTCATAAATGTATAAAACGCTTATTTTTCATGCTAGATCAGCCAGTGCACATGCGCAGTCCTAAAAGCACGTCTCAGAACGCTGAAATAGCAACCAGGACTTCTAACGGCAGCTGCAGTGATGCTGACCTTACTGATTAGTGATTAGCTGTTTCATTCAGAAGGCGGGGCTTCCTGTGATTGAGTGGCCATATTGAGCGTTGCTTTTTTCCCATTCAAACCTATAAGAGTGACATGTCTTGGGTATTCTATAGGCTTTGACTAACCCTAGGCTAACAGTCTACTACTACTCTAACATGTAGTTGCAAAGTTACATATATTTAGTAGAATGTGGAAAATTGACTAAAATTGACTATTAAATTAAGTTGTAATGCAATGCAACAGATAAATCCACAAAAATACACCTTTTATATGTCACAATTGCACAGTTTAAGATGGAGTAAAGTGAGTCTGAAAGGTGCAGCTGGATGATGCACTGTATTAAGCATTATCCTCTTTAAAAGCATGAAATCTGATAATGTAATAATGGCATTTTGGGAGGCGCTTTATCTTGCTTTTCACAGTAGATTTACACAGTACAGTCACTAGTGCCAAACTGAGCTGACTTGCCTCCTATCTTTATATTTGATCACAGTCTTTGTAATCAGTTCTTGATGATGAGATATCACAGCACACTGATATTCATGCTCTTTATTCATACTCGGTCTCTATCTCTGGATTTCCCTTTTTCTCCCTCCAGTCATCTGAATAAACATGATTAGTTCAGTTACAGACTCATTCTAACAATAATGAGGCACAGTGTTTGCTTATCTGATCAGGAAATATTGTTTTTGTCTTCTCGGAACGGTTCGAGTCTCACTATGCCAAGCCAATAGACACAGAATAAATGGAATTGGTGTTTTTTTTTTTCATATCTGGGACCAACAACTATTTTGTGGATGCTCACCTCATACTCCTCTAAAACAATTATTGCATACTACCATTCAAAAATCTTTTTTGTTTACAAAGGCTGCAAACAATACAGTAAAAACAGTAATATTGTGAAATATGATTGCAGTTTAAAATAACAAATTTATTCCCAGTCTTCAGTCACATGATTCTTCAGAAATGTAATGCATCCTTGCTGAATAAAAGTATTAGTTTATTTTAAAAAATCTTACTGACTCAAACTTTTGACTCAAACATTTACCCCAGTGCATCTCGAGTGCATCTTTTTCAACACACATCACACTCAATCTGTACTGCAAGCAAGTGTTGGGACTCAACAAAACAAAGGGTGCTTGCAGTGAGAAAACTGAGTGTTTCATGAATGCAGATATTTTAGATCCATTTGGATATAGTTTATACAGCAATTTGGATTTCCACAAGCACAGCTAGACTTGCCCGTCTGATTTAGAAATACAGTTTATCATGTTCACCACACCCTTTTTCTTTATGTTTCGTGACCTCTCGGATCTGTCACTATTCCTTGTTCCCGGACCTAATCATTTACAAATGAAATCATTGCATGGAATGACTTCCAACATCTCAAACTGAATTAGCATCTGCAGTTATAACTTCCTTATGAATATTGCAGTGGAAAAGGGAATGATTGTCAAAAAAACAGATTCTGTCCGAAGACTTTCAGAAGAAGGCAGGATGGAGTGAGGGATTTTAATGAAAGTGTAGTGGATTAGAGAAATCCCTGGAACAATATGAAATCATTACAGCCGCAGTCGACATCAAAGTCCCACTGATTGAGCCCCCATAAAGTCTTTTCACACAGGGAGCAGGAACGCAGCGGAGAACATGTAAACCAAAGACGAGAGCAGCTGACCACTGCACTCACAGCCAACTGAGAGAGACACAGAAACAGAGACAGAGAGAGAGGGAATTCATTATCTCACTGACCTCCTTGTTTTCAGATCCTCTAGGCAGATATTCTCAACTCTTTTAAAGGAATCAGTTCTGACTGTGTTCAGTAGAAAACAACCTCATACTCATGAACAGCATATGTGGCAGCTTTTGCCGTCCTTCAATACAATAAATCACATTTACAATAATGCACTTTCAGTGAAGGTCTATGGGGAATATGAATGAATAAATGGATGAATGAATGAATGAATGAGGCATTTATACTCTACATTTCAGTGTGACAAACATTAAAATACACACAGCCACAAGACTTTAAAGTTACACATGTTAACATGAGACTAGAGTAATAAAAAGACTTGCCTTGTTTGTTTAAAGTTAAAGTTTTAAAGTTTGTGTATCCTACCTCTCTCCCTCTCTCGTTCTGCTCAAATCCAAATATTCCATAATTGTTCTATATTTGTGATGTTACGTATCTGAATGCTAATTTCTTATTTATTATGTAAATTATAAACTTTGTACTTTAGTTCCAATGGTGACACAGAGGCAGGCGCGCTGATGTTTGGATCAGTGTATTTTATTTTAATTTAAGTACCAACTGCGCTGTCAAGTTAGCAATGCTGGAACTGATGTGTGTGTGTGTGTGTGTGTGTGTGTGTGTGCATGTTCCTTATACCAGCAGAATCAACTTTAAACTTTATTGTCTTATTAATAATACATCACTGTATAAAGGTCTGCTTTTATTTGTGTACACTCACAACGAAAACAAAACATTGTGCTTTTGTAAAATAAAGAAAACAAATAGGATGTTGCTTTCTGCCATTTGAGTTTCCTTTCTGTGAACAAATTAAGCCTTACACAAAAATGAACTGAAACTCAGTTAATATATATGCAACGTTACGTGTCACACTGTTTTCCCCCTTGTTTATCTGTAAACTAAATCAAATAAATTACAAGAATGTATTCCTTGTATGTAGGCCTATATATGTACTGCAGATGATATATATTTAACATAATGTAATAATATTTAGTATTTTCACATTGTTTAATTTGTACTACTGCCTTTACAAAATAAATGAAAAGAAACCAGGCATAGTAGAATATTAGTTGTTGTTTTTTTCTGTTCTACCAAAATCGTATTGAACCGTGACCCCAGAACTGAGGTATATTCCCAAACTGTGACATCTGTGTAGTTCCACCTCTAGTTGCTACCTCTGTTTCATTGTGACTTTAAACTAAATAAAATTGGCTTTTTCTTTTCTTTTCTTTTTTCTAAGGTAATCTAGAAATGAACAAACGGAAATAGCTCACCTAAAACTTGACCTTTCTGTAAACTTCACCGCTATTAGGACAGCATTCAGTTAAAAAACTGTCCCGAGCTGGGAGATCTTTGACCGGGTGACAAATGTTTCTGTGCTCCTCTTGACCCTCCTCAGACGGACACAGTGTGGCTCATTCATACGCCTGTCCCACCTTACGTCTGCAGGAGGGGTGTGGAGGAGGGGGCTGTCATCCAAATGAAAATACCACGTAATAATAATGATGATATAAATAAAGACATTGATAAAAGGGCTAATCTACACAAAACAAAACAGCGTGTTCCTCCCTGATTGTGTGGGTTGTTGAGGTATTCAATTAGGCCATTTTCACTGGCATATTAATCATCTTTTCAACAAACAAGCCGGCGTTAATTAAAGCAGAGCATGAGGATAAAGACGTGTTGCTGGATCATCACTCCGTTTATCAACTGCACGCACACACACCCCGCCGTTTAGCAAATCCCTTGCAGCGCTGCGAGGGGAATTTCAATGCTTTCTGGTTTAGAGCTAGTTTTTAAGAGGGGAGGAGGTGGATGTTGTGAGTTTCAAATACGGAGACTGTCATTGTGAAGCCCTCTGCCCTTCACCATCAGGAGATGAAGTTATTCATCAGTTTTATTTTAGCTGAAAAAAAAGCCTGGAGAGCAAATCGCTTTAACCCGAAATGCACGCGAGAGGAAGGGCCTTGATGGGGAAGAGAATCAGACAGACACCTTTGAATGGGGTTTAATATGATTAATGAACAGATGTTTGACTGAAATCAGGCTGATATTAAGGCCACATATTTGCCACAAATCACAAATCTCAAATGCGCATGTTGTTCATTAAAAAATTGGCTTTTACCGTAATTTCCATAATACCCACACTTATAGTTAAATTTATAAAATTTGTATCCATTTACTTTCATGTATTCGTTAAATATAGATTACACATTCAGTACACAGTGCAATTTACTGATCCATAAACAAAATTATGGACATTAAATAAACACATATGATACAATATTTTAATAAATACCTCCAAAATATGTGTTCTATATCTTGATTTATATATATATATATATATATATATATATATATATATATATATATATATATATATATACATATATATAATGTATACATTCTTAACATTTATGAGATGAAAGCAGAAGATTTATCCACAAATTAGCGAGTTTCCAAATGCACATATTGCATCCTAAAAAAATGTGCAAAAATATCACCATAATATCACAATTTCCATGCAAATACCCGAACTGATTCTTATATTTACTGCTGTTTTGTTTTGTGTAGATTAGCCCTTTTATCAATTTCTTTATTTATATTATTATTATTATTAAGTGGTATATATATATATATATATATATATATATATATATATACAGTACAGACCAAAGGTTTGGAAACATTACTATTTTTAATGTTTTTGAAAGAAGTTTCTTCTGCTCATCAAGCCTGCATTTATTTGATTAAAAATACAGAAAAAACTGTAATATTGTGAAATATTATTACAATGTAAAATAATTGTTTTTAAATTTATTATACTTTAAATTATCATTTATTTCTGTGATGCAAAGCTGAATTTTTAGGATCATCATCACATGATCCTTTAGAAATCATTCTAATATGACGATTCATTATCAAAGTTGGAAACAGTTCTGCTGCTTAATATTTTTTCAGAACATGTGATACTTTTTTAGAATACTTTGATGAATAAAAACAAAACAAAAAAAAAGAAGCTATGTTTTTAAAATATAAATATTTTGTAATAACAATATACACTACTGGTCAATAATTTGGGGTCAGTAATTTTTCTTTCTTTCTTTTTTTAAATAAAATCAATACTTTTTTTCAGCAAGGATGTGTTAAATTGATAAAAAGTGATAGTAAAGAAAATATATTATTAGAATATATATTATTAGAATTTATTTATTTTTTTTTAATAAATGCAGTTCTTTTTAACCTTTTATTGATCAAATATATTAGACAGCAGAACTGTTTCCAACACTCATAATAAATCAGAATATTAGAATGATTTCTAAATGATCATGTGATAGACTGGATGTTACATGTGACACTGAAGGCTGGAGTAATGATGCTGAAAATTCAGCTTTGCATCACAGGAATAAATCATTTTTTTTAAGTATATTCAAATAGAAAACTATTATTTTAAGTTGTAATAATATTTCACAATATTACTGTTTATTCTGTATTTTTGATCAAATAAATGCAGGCTTGATGAGCAGAAGAAACTTCTTTCAAAAACATTAAAAATAATAATGTTTCCACACTTTTGGTCTGTACTGTATATATATATATATATATATATATTCTTAATTATGCTGTAGACTTATTGGCCACATTCATAAAATGTAAGAACAAATTTCTGCTTAAATCACTTGTAAAACAATATTTAAGTATACTGTCATATTAACTTCATCTAAACAATATACTGACAAATAATCATTCTGCTTGTGTTTGTTAAACAAGACCCATTTTATCGTAAACAGAGTACAGCCACAATCTTAAATAAACTGAGTATAACACAAGTGCATTGTGTGTCCAGGGCAGACGGTGCGTTTGAACCCCGCTCATCCACGCAGTGTACTTTGCCTCCGACATCTACATCACACAATCACACCACACTCCCACAATCCTTTTCTTCTCTGGCTGCTCGATTCCAAGCACACTCTAACAGCCTGCTGCACCACGCTGGGAGATCTTTCTCATTCTCCCGCTCTTTCCCCATCTCTCTCTCTCCAGAATCTCGCGGCAGAGGGAGAAGTGAAGTCAAAAACCCGCGACAATGTGCCAGAGAAATATCAGAGTGGCTTTTTTTTTTCACTCGTCACCCAAGCCAAAGATGGGCCGTCTCCAAATCCTGCTGCCCTATCGGACAAATTAAAGTAAATCAAGCATGAAATGAAGCGGGAGAGCCTGGAGATAAGGTCCCTTTAAGTCTCTCACAGATTAGACCACTGAGAGAGAGATGGAAGAGAGGGACAGTGTGGAGGCAGAGAGGTGCAGAAAAGGCCGGTTTGCTGGTTTCTCTGTGGCAGACAGTGCTTTTGATTTCTTCATGTTGACTCTGACGTAGAAGAACAGCTCTTCCCTCAGTCATTTTTCTGATAATGACTTTTGTTTATTTTAGTACTGCTGCACTGTGAAGTGCTATGGAGTGTGACTACATTTTGAAAATGAAGTTTAGTTCATTGCAAGCGTCCTAATGTTCATTTGATGCATTAAAGTGGAACGGTACAAAAAATATTTTCAAAGAAAAAAGATTTCCGCCTGATGTTGTAGTAGCTTTTAACATGGTTTCCTCAAACATTGATTGGATTGTAAATTGTAAGTCTGTTCTTAAAAGTCAACGCGAAATCAAAACGGAGAATTTTTATTTTCATAATACACATTGCTGTTGTCACTGTGAATAATCTGTGCTCTTTAATCCAAAGATCAAAAAAATGTTTTGTAATCTTTTGTCAAAATGTAATAACTTGCTCCGCCTCTAAAACAACTTTCCTTTTTGGTTTACATCAAAATTATAATAGTTCACCCCACCATCCATCAGACTTTCTGGAATATAAATGTCCTTCTTCATGTTCATGTTGTCTATCCTGTTTCACTCAGAAATGAAAATTCTCATGTCGTGCCCAAATTGTGTGACTTCTGTGGAACATAAAAGACAATATTTTGATGTATGTTGGTAACTAAACAGTTATGGTTCCCATTGACTTCAAATGTGTTTTTATCCATTCAATGGAATCCAATGGAACCAAAATTGTTTGGTTACCAGCATTCCTCAAAACATCTTATTTCATGTTACACAGAAGAAAGAAGGTCATATGGGTTTGGAACAGGGTCAGAAATGAACTTTTAAAGGGATTTGTTTATTTATTTATTTTATAAGGGGAATTTGTATAGTTACCATATTAATTGTATCTGAGTTCTCTTTAATTTAAAATACTTATATTTGACCAAATCAATAAGAATACTTTAAACTGTTACCAATTGTATATAAGTTCTGGCTACACAAACAAGTTATTCAAAAACTCCCGTTATAATCACTGAAGCTGCCAAATGACATCTTTTCTGCATTTTGTTATTTATGATGAGATAATTGACTAGAGCACTCAACAAAACTCTGGCGATTCCACTGCATTCATTGACAATAAAGCAGACTTGACTTGACTTGATAAGCTTGATAGCCATGGCACACAAAGTCTTTCAATAAAATTATTATTTATTTGAAAACAAAATCATAAATGATTACAATAACAGATGATAATCATAATTAATGAAAAAGATTAAAATGAATATAAAATCCAAACTGAGTATATTCTGCTAAAGTTTCTAAGAGAGCAATATAATCTAAGTATAATCATCTTCAGAAGTCAAAAGACAAAGGCCTCTGAAGCAGAAGAAAAGCCAAATGGAATAATATTTATACTAGATACTTACATCCTATTACAACATCATGAGATGTTTTGGTCTGATCTATAGACGTCAAATGCATTTATCCATTGTGTCTCTATCTACTTCTTGCCAAATGTTTTCCTCCACCTAAATTAACTTGAAGTTCAAAGCAGATCATGCTGAAATGACAATGAGGGCCAGATAAGATCAGATAAAAATACAGATGTGGCTGTGGTTTTACACCTTTTGAGAAGAACAGCACGTCTTGCTAATTTTCAAGAATCACTCTGCAAATAGCAGCTCTCGGAAAAGAACACGTAGTACCACGAAGATAGAAGGCAAATTTAGCGCACATCCTTGCATACAAAAAGTGAATTTGCAGAGAGTAAGTTTCCAACATCCTATTCAGACATCACTTAGATCACTTCACATAATGAGATGTACTTTCTTAAACAGGGCCGCTGCTGGCCAAACGCGTGCCCTAAGCAGAAGTGTATCATTGTGCCCCAATCCCTCATTTAAAAAGTAAAAAAAAAATATATATATATATATATAATAAACACATACTGTAGGGGTCAAAAAAAGAACTTTAATAAAACATAAAGGTAAATAAATCATTTATATTATTTACAAATTCAATTGTAGCTCAGACAGTTACCTACTGTGTGGCTATGACTTTATTAATACAGTTGTCTGATTGCTTTTATAGTCTCAAGCATTCAGAAATCACGCCAAAGAAAATTAAGCAGTTTTTACTACGATAAAACCATGGTTGATTTTTTTTAAGGGTTGTGATGTCCTTTTTTTTTTTTTTTTTTGAATAAATTGTAGAGGCTGTGTCATCTTTAGCAAAAAGGTGGCCAAAAAGGAAAGATTTCATTAATAAAGAAGTGGATCTCTGAATTAAATGTTTGGTTAATAGCCTATTAAACAATGATTTGATTGTCCTGTAAGTGAAGCAGCAGCAATTACATGGCCTTTGGCTCCATTTGCAGGCATGTGTAAGAACATGTAATGTAGGCGTACATCAATTGTTTATTTTGTACTAGCCTACAGTATGTATTTTAACAGTGTTATTCGATGAAACCATATAATTATTAATTAACCAATCATTATTGCCTCATTGGTTTTATATAATGCATTGATTTAAGAAGTCATTTTAAATGCTTTTGTTGGCTTAGGTCTGTTTTTATCATTTTTTACTTTTCATTTTATAGATGTTATTTAATCACACGGGGACCATTTTTTTTCCACTTTATCTTGAATTTGTGGGCTATTTTTGCCACGAGCCCCTGTTCATTTCCAACCCTGGAACGACAGGAGGATGAGTCAACGATGACATGATTTTTGGGTCGATCCCTTGAACCTTCGATGCGTTTTCATGTTGACTCAAAGTTTACAGTCTCAGATTTAAATTTACCATTTAAAATGTATGTTCTACATTACTATCTTTTGAGTAACATAGAAGATATTTTGAAGAATGTTCATGCTGTTCTTCCCCATACTGTAAAAGTCTACGGGGACGATTACCATGAAGCAGACAGAAATTTAAGTCTTTATTTGCTGAAAAATCTTCCTTTTTTACTGGAGCTCTCATATTTTTCAAAATCATTTTTTTTTTTTTTTTTTTTTTTTCATTTTAAATGATATTTGTTTCACTCATGCATATGTTTATTTGCAGTCAGTTACAAGACATGACAGTTTTGATGTAACTGTTTCCTTAAATTATTCTAAAGTGTAAACATATTGCATCATCAGTAAAGTACTGGTGTGCAGAATTCATAAATATCTAAATATATATTTATAAAGAAACATGCCCCACCTTGGTGCGCTTCTGTAGTTGAAGAGATCTATTAATCCAGAGAGGGGATGGGTGTAAAGGCTTAACCCTGATCTCCTGAAAGCACTGCTTCAAGATTCTCTTTATTTATCAATCCATCTGCCGGCATTTCACATCTCCTCCTGAAACTGGATAATTTAACACGCTTCAGCACTGTTCACATCAAAATTTCCATCAAAAAGGGGCTTAATCCACCTTATCTGAAGCCCTGTCGCAGCAGTGAGCGAAAGCCTAATCAAAGAGACAGGCAGGGTCACCCAGGAGAGGGTCAGAAGGATGGGTGTATGATTTCTAATTGAGGGAGACACTCACACTAGGCTTAGTCTGCTCTTTGAGTGCTGTGGTGTTTTGGTTAAAGATCTCAGCTGGTAACTGTGTAGATGTAGGTTTAAAGCCCATAAACTTTCAGCATTGTGCCCTTGAGCAAGACACTAAACCCTGGGTCACCCCAGTGAGACTGAAATGCACATAATATACAATACAACAGTGCATCAAATAACTACAAGTAGTGATGTGTATTATTATTACAGCCCTATACACTACTGCTCAAACGTTTGTGGTCAGTAAGGTTTGAAATTGATTAACGATGCATTAAATTGATCAAAAGTGTCAGTAAATACATGTATAATGTTACAAATAATTTCTATCTCAAATAAATGCTGTTTTTTATATATATACTTTCTGTTCATTAAAGACACCTAAAAAAGTATCACCGTTTCTACAAAAAAATTTGAATGATTTCGGAAAATTCATGTGACACTGAAGACTGGGGTAATGATGCTGAAAATACAGCTTTACATCAAAGGAATAAACTACATTTTAATTTATTTACACATAGAAAACAGTTATTTTAAATTGTAATAATATTACAAAATATTGTTGTTTTTAATTGATTTTTATCAAACCAATCTTTAAGGAGTTTCTTATGTTCTCCTAGGCTGCCTGGGAGAACATAAGAAACTCCTTTAAATACATTAAAAATCTCACCAACCCCAAACTTTTGAACTGTATTGTACTTGGATGAAACTTAAAAAAAAAAAAAGACAAAAAAAAAAAAACCTTTCCAAGCTTTTGGTTGTGTCATAACTGTATTTTATTTATTTATTTCTGCAGGGGAGCTGAAAATGGTTTGTGAAGGAGGAGAGAGAAGGATTTGTTCTTGTCAGGCACTTCTGCTGGGCACCACATGGGGACCTTTCCCTGGGAAGATTGAGGCGGCCACAGGAGGAAGTGACAAGGTGGGTTTGCTTATTTATTATAGAGGTGAATTCAAAAGGTAAGTTTGGGGCAGACATTTAGAAATGTCTGTAGATGACAAATTCCCTTTCTTTTTCACAAGAAAATGTTAGTATCTAGAACTGATGGGATGGGAATTATGGCAAATGTAGTTTTGTCTGCTAACACTTTTAGCAAACAGCTTCCTAACTTCACCTTCAACTTTTTATTTTTTATTTTTCTTTAAATGAAAACAAAAAATGCTAGTATATATATAGTAAGAATTTTAGCTGAATTTTAGCATTGTTGTGACGTCCGTTCCTCTCATAGATACCATCATCATGACGTGACTTAACATAAGTGTGTACTATTGCGATTGAATAAGGATCTGATCAGCATAATGTTTATCTTGTATACAGTCTCAGTGAATTGCAGGTCATTACAGGAAGGCTAAAGACATAGAGACCAAAACGATAGATTGAGAAGAGAGCAAGGGACAGAAGTGAAATAATTTGAAAGGTTTTTGTGTCCATCTTGTGTTTTGAGGCCTTGGAGAAGGCGGTGTTGTGTTGTGGAGAGTGTGTGAGTGTGTGTGTGTGTGTGTCGGGTAATCTGTGCCCGTGGCAGGTCTACCCTGTGAAGCGGCCTGGTATCGCAGGCCCATTGTTGTTGCTCCTGTCAGAGCGGAGAGAGGCCGATGGAGGCTGTGCTGGCCTGATAAGAGGAAAGAGGGTTCAGCCGAGAGAGAGAGAGAGAGAGAGAGAGACAGGCAGAAAGAGAAAGAAATGACTCAAGGAGAGTGGACTGCTGTGTAGACTCTGTCTTTTTCATGAAGTATTCCCACACAAGCCTCTCTCTCTTTCTGACGCTCCATTCTGAAGGCGAGGCTTTAAAAAGAGACACCATACATACTGTAAGTGAGTCCGCAGCTAAACAAAATATGTGAAACCTTGTTTGATTCTCGCCGGGTTTTTAATGGTGTTTGTAAGACGAGGCAGCATCACTGTTACTATCGCTAATATTTTAGGTTTGTGATCTAAGAAGAAGAGCTCAGGTGGGCTAATTAACCACATAGCTACAGCATTATTGCTAGACAATACTCTTTTTCAGTGTAGACTTATTAGGCCCCTGTATTTTGATGTAGTTTGGCATAAATGTCTACATTTATATGCATGGACCACAAGCAGAGCCCCATGTAGTCAATTTGTACTAATTTCAGATGAATTCATCTCATCCCTTTGAGGTGAAGTGGATATGATCTCTGCCACCTGTAGGGATCTGGAGACGTCCGGCTCTAGAGCAGCATCATCCCTTCACATCCCTGTGGGGGAAGAAAGGGAGCCAAATGCTTTCCAGACTCTCAGACGGTTATCTGTGCGCTTATCTCTCCAGGAGCTCACGCTCACTGTCTCTCGGGCCAAATCTGCATTTTTGCTGAATCTGATCATCTTCCTGCCGACTGGTCAGTCCCAGACACGGCTGGCAGGACTTTGTCTTATGGCCTATTAGAAATAGAGAGAGACAGAGAGGAAAATATACACACTTTACACTTTAGCATACTTTTAACAAGACTTCATTACAGAAATAATATTACATATAATATTTAATGCAACTTAATTGCAATCAAATATTTAAATTAAATGTATTCTAGTTTACTTTTCTATCAAATGCAATTCGCTGATTTTTTTTAACCCACATAAGTAAAAAAGTAATTTCATAATTAATTCTATTGTCTTTGAAATATGTTTAATGCTGAATGTACCGTCAAGCATGTATGATAAACTAAATAGACTTTAATTTCATTTCTATTGAAACTTGCAGGGCATGTATTTATATCTTTCTAATTGCATCTTTGTAACTATGAAATTGCAATTCGGGACATTTAAAACAACTATTCATTTTTAATATAATATCAAATAACACACCCTAGATAAACGATAATGAAGTAATTTCCATGTGCTTTAGTTTGTTGACTAATTTTCAAATTATCAAAATAAGTGCACTTCACTACAGCATGACACAAGATTATAAATACGTAATGATTCAAAATGCACTTTAAAATAAAAGTTTTAATTTGGCATTATTACAAAAGTGCACTTTTTAAAAGTCTACTTAAGTGTGTTAAGAAGCAGACACAAACGAGTCTTTCTTTAAGTACACTTATTTGGACTTTATTTCATTGAAATTATATTATCTACACAAGCACAGTTTTTAAAAACACTGAAAACACAACAATAAAATCAAATCTTCCATCCGTCCTTTTGAAACCAATGCCAGCTCTTTAAAATACTCAGTGTGTAAGTCTGGGCACAATGCATCTAAAGATCAGTGCTCAGCATCCGCTTCTTCTGTCTCCAAGTCCATCCCGCTCCATTCTGAATCCCAGAGCTCCCAAAGGATGAGATCTGATCAGGTGAAACATTCAGAGGCTCTCTAACAAAACAGCCATTCAGAGGGTGAACGGGACGGGGTATGGTCTGCTCGCCCCGTCCTCACACACATACATGGAGATATAGCTCTGGAATGGCCTTTGGGCATGATGAATGCATGGTTGAAGTTGTTCAAACAAGCTCACTTAGAAACTGGATGGCTTGTCTACTTGTCACTGACAGGTCTGATGCAAAAATAGCAGGTTTTGGGTGAAATCAGCTGTCGATCAGATGGTCTGTTCTGATGTGGAGGAGACTGAAGTGTGTTTTGTGTCGCAGGTTTCGCTGGCTCTGAATGGAGGTCCTCGCTGGCTGACGGACATGATGTGGGTCAGCGCGGAGGATGGAAAGAGCAACTGCGCTGTGTACATTAAAGGTGAGAATGTATTCTTTAGGCCAAGGCTTCTGTGCCTGAGTCATTGAACAGGGTGTTAAAGACTCTGTGAAATTGCGGGACAAACAGAAGGATATCCATTAGCAGAAATGTCTTTGATGAATACAAACCGTGTTTAAATGCACGACTTCGTAATTGTATTGTGGATAATATGTTTATTGGATCAAGGCCATGGCTATTTCACAATATTACTGTGTTTACTGTATTTTTGATCAAATCAATGCAGCTTGATGAGAATAGTGACTTATTTAAGAAAAAATACAAATCTTGCAACCCAACCCTTTGAGAGTAAAAGTGACATGACTTTCAGCCAAGTATGGTGTCCCATACTCAGAATTCATGCTCTGCATTTAACCCATCCAAAGTGCACACACACACAGAGCAGTGAACACACACACACACACACTGTGAACACACACAGCGGGCAGCCATTTATGCTGCAGTCCCCAGGGAGCAGCTGGGGGTTCGATGCCTTGCTCAAAGGCACCTAAGTCATGGTATTGCCGGCCCAAGATTCGAACCCACAACCCTAGGGTTAGAAGTCAAACTCTCTAACCACTAGGCCACGACTTCCCCAGAAGTTGTGGCAACAGAAGTGTTTGTATCTGTCTTTGTATTTTTGGATGGGTTCCCCTTTGCAAAGAGATCATCATATCAGAAGGTCTGTAGCATCAAAAAGTTGCACTACTATATGCTGTAGATGATCTCAAAGCTGTAGCCCATGTGGTCTGAAAGCTTACATCCCCATGTCTTGACTTCATATGTACAGAGAATTTAAAAACCATGTGCCCTTTTCCAAGATAAAGCCATGTCCCCATTTTAACCAAAAGAAGAAAAAGTGAGCGGTAATAACTCACCATTCCATGAACAAATGCTCGATGTTTAAAGAGCAGAAAGATAACTCTTTGTTGCTGGCGCTCTCTCTCCTTGACTAAAAGTGATATTTCTGCTAAAGTGCTCCAGTTTTTTATTATCTGCAGGAGCTTAATTGATTAATCTACTTACAGTACATGTGTACGTTCACCAGAGAACAATCCCTTCTCCATTCTGAAAAAAAAAGACTTGAGGAAATGAAAGACTTAAAGGCCTTTATCGCACTTATCTGAGAACACAGAGAAATAATGGTTGAACATCTCCAGCAAAGTCAAATTCTATTATCAGTGTATTCAAACAGCACCGCCCCCCGGAGAAGTCCCCTCTCCACCAGCGCCAGCGCGGCACAGCGATTGCGTTTAATTAAAAGACAACGCTGATAAACTGAAGGGCTTTTAACAGTGAAGATATTAAGGAACTGAAAGGGGGTCAGGATCGATTAAGCCAGGCTGCCGGATGCCTGTATCTCATAAACTCGCCGGCTTCCCTGCTCTCCCAGCGCTGGTCACAGCAGACGTTTTGAGAGCGAGGGTTTTATAGTGTATGTAGATTATTAGGTTGTATTCACATATTCTGGATTTGAGGATAAAATGTCATAGTACAATGTCGGTTTTCATTCTTTATTTGCTTTGCTTGCTTGGTCTGAACCTGAGCATTGTTACTGGTCTGTTTTGATATTATTTTGTGTACATATATATATATATATATATATATATATATATATATATATATATATATATATATATTATTGTTACATTTAATGTGTCACACTATGTGCAGTGTTCTTTAGGAAAAAAAAAATATCTCTCAACTAATGCTGTAAACTATACAAATAACTATACAGTTGGTACATTATTATAACATTTAACATTATTATAACATTTCGTACACAATTTCGTAGTTAAAATATATAAACTTCTAACTGGTTTCTGTCAAAAAAATAAAATAAAAAAATTAAAAATGGTTACAGGTTTTTTCAAACATGCATTAAGTAGAGTATCTACAGGTGATAATATCAGTATGTAATATAGTGAATATATTTAGCAAAAGGCTGCTCTCCTAAATATATTTTTTCTAGCTAACTCACCAGTTTATGGACATTGAATGTCTTTCTGCAGAGGTAAATATAACGTTACATAACATTGTTTACAAGCTGTTTTATTTACCTTTTTGCGTTGTTGAAACACTGATTTAGAGATTACATCTTGATACATTTTAGCAAGTTATTCTGCTTTTTCAACATACCTACTGATGTTCATTCATGTTTATTTCATGCTGTAACTAGTATTAAAGAGAAGGCAAGATCATCGTTTCAACTCTTTTTGTTGGAATTTGGTGTTAAAATTGACAGAATTAGACCACTCAGACATTTCAAAAGTAATAAAGCATAAAACTTATTGTGATTATTGCATAGTAGTCTTAGTTGGTTAGTTGGGGTCACTTCATCTACAGCGATATCGTTGACTTGATTGCAAATTAATAAACAGACACTATTTAAACTGAACAGAGATGACATCACTGAATTCAATGATGAACTGCCTTTAACTGTCATTTTGCATTATTGACACACTGTTTTCCTAATGAATGTTGTTCAGTTGCTTTGACGCATTTTTGTATAAAGCGCTATATAAATAAAGGTGACCATGAGGGAGTTTGGCGACACAATGGCTTTGTTTCCATGCAGACCCTTAAAGAATGCATCTCCCATAAATCCTGTAGAATTTAACCAATCAGATGACAACTTTAAAACTAATGTGTTTTGCCTGTTGTGTGCCCTATGCATCAGACATTCAGTAACAATGAGTACAGTTGTTCCCTGTACAAAATCTGTCAAACCAGACCGCTGTTTTCAAGCAGATTTGTCAAATGCACTTCTGAGTTCAAGGACATCAAACTTGGTTCCTCACCAGAAGCTCTCCTAAGAATTGGCCATTGAAAAACCCATACAGGTTGACCGCTCATTAGGATTGGGGTGAATGTGGCCCCATGAGAGTCTATAGTGGTTCTGGACTGGTGTATTCTATAACAGACTATGGGTCGTCGAGTCGTCTGATATGAAATGTTGTGGTGGTTGCATTCGTGCGTCTCATGAACCGATGAGTTCCAGCGAAGGGGGCAGTAAAATGCTTAAGCGTGTGTTTTATATGTGCTCTCGGTCCTGTCAGAGGGCTTTTGGCTTATCTTGAGTGAATGTCGAGGCTGGAAATGTCAGGCACGGGCAGAAAAAATATGAGATTATGAAGCTGCTGGATGTTGTCATGGGGTTGTGATGCGTCATAAATCCTGGTTTGATGGCAGTGGATGTCTGGATCAGGAGGGACACGGCTTAAGGACTGCAGAGACTCTGAGCTCTGCCACTGAACAGGAAAGAGGTTTATTCTGGTCATTAGACGATGTAGACCTCATCTTTTGATTTATCATCCCCCCACCCTTGGATTTTGGCTCTCCTCCCTTTATATTTCATGCTGGCTGTCTCTCTCTCTCTCCCCCTCTGTCTCATTTCTTGATGGACTGATATCTGACAGGCTTATGGCTGTCTGTGAAGGGAAGGAAACCTCTATGTTAAGGTGAATCTGGGTTCAGCAGAAAGAAAGAAAGTCCTGGCGCACCGCAGCAAGAGCAAACGTCGGTCAACGACTTATCACTTGTAGTTTCCTGTGATAGTACTAGTGGACAGAAGCCAGAAAGCTAAAACAGGAATCTTGTATGTATCTTGGGTCTCGTGGTTCAGAGTTACAGCATTATGTCAGAGGAATTTCAGTTTGATTCTCACTGAAGACGAAGTCAGAGACAAAGTTTATTTGAGTTTCCCTGAAACCAATCGGGAGTTTTGCTAGAAGGTAGAAAAGCAGAAGCACATAATCCTCTTCCCACCGAGGCGCTCGCTTTAGGGCTATCTCTCCTCCCTTTCTCCCAATCTCTCCCTCCCTGCGTCCCTCCCACGCTCTCTCCTGCTCTATCCCATTACCTGGAAAAAAGCAGAGGGTCCCAAGCCACAATACTGAATACCCCAAGATAAAAGTAAAAAATTTCCTTCTGAGATGTTTTTTTTTCTCTTCTTTTTCGAGTAGCTGCAGTTGTTGTTTTTTTAGTCACAGATCAAAGTGTCTGAGCGGTGTGACTCTATAGGGTCAGAACCATCAGCTATACTCCACCGAGCGGCAGAAATCTTCCTAGTGTGAGCCAAGTGACGATCTACTGGGAGAAATAACAAAGTGATTTGCATTGTATGTCAGTCATTGACCATAATCCCCAGTGAGGCCCGGCAGTGTCCTGTTGTGTGTCTAACAATTCCTGAGAAAGAGAAGGTGATGGATGAGTGCAGCTGCTTATTTACCACAGTTACACAGATTAAAAAAAAAAAATAAGGTCCTTGCAGCATCAACAGACTATTTGTTTACTATTTTACCTTTTGTTTACCTTTGCTTTCATTTTGTTTATGTGTAACCTTTGTTTACATATTTTGTTTGCATTTTGTTAATGTTTACCTTTATATTTGCCTTTCAATTTACATTTACTTTTAACAATTTTATAAACAACTTTTTTGTTAATGTCTACACTTATGTTTACATATATATATATATATATATATATATATATATATATATATACATATATATATTTCCTTTACATGATTGTACTTATATTTATGTTTTTATTTTATTTTTTTATTTAGATTATTCATGTTCTGTTTTCTTTACATTTGCCTTTACATTTCGCTTTACTTTTACATGTAATCATATTAGAAACATGAACCTTTAGATTTGTTGCTTTGTTTACGTATTTTGTTTCAAGTTTACACTTGCATTTACTGATTTTGTTAATGCTTCCCTTTATGTTTACCTTTGGTTATTAATTGTGTTAATATTTACATTTTCTATTATGTTTCTCTTTACATTTACATTTGTTTGCCTATTTTGTTAATATTTACATTTATACAGTATATACGTTTTAATCTTTTCCTTTACATGTTTTTGTATGATTTTATTAAGTATTACATTAATTTGATTAATAAACATTTGTTTATTAACGTTTAATAATTGCCTTTACATTTATATTTTCAATTTCATTTAACCACTTTGTTAATGTTCATCTTTGCATATGCATATTCGCATATATTTACATACTTATTTTGCTAGCGTTCCCCTTTAAATTGATTTGTTTACCTATGTTGTTAATGCTTACATTTATATTTACTTTGAACCTTTTCTCTTTACATTTGCCTCTGTTTGGTAATGTTTTCATTTATTTTGACTTATGTTGTTAATGTTTACATTTACATAATGTTTACTCCTTTGTGTTTTCTTTTACCTTTGTTGTTGATGTTTTTTTTTGTCATTTACATGTTTTTCACATTTACCTTTATGTTTGAATATTTGTTTAAAAAGTTACCTTTATGTTCACACTTTCATGTTTATCATCTGTTGTTTTATTTCTTTTGTAATCCATGTGCTTACATGCGTGTATATGCTGTACATGCATCTCATTTCAACGGCGCAGTGCGCAGCTATTAAGGAGCTGTCACAAAGCTTAATTACACATTCGGATATGCTAATGAGATGCTGCCTGTCAGCAAGTCTGTGATTTGAATGCTTCACATGTAACACAGAGACTGTCAAGAAAGTGTTCAATCAAAAATGCTCCAATAACTGAGTTGAACAGCTAGCTACACTCTCCTCCATCTTTACTAAGATCACTGCAGTATGAAAAACAGTAAGCGAGGGGGAGGGATGATGGGAAGGAGGTCTATCTCAGGCAGAAGTGATGTGGTTCTATCCATATTCATATTCAGCAGCAGCTGTTATCGCTTTAAAGGCTTTCTAATTACTACAACAAGACAAAAACTGCTTGGATACGGTCCAGACCCGCTTAATGATAAGCGCTCATTCACTCTCTCACTCACTTTCTCTCTCTCTCTTCCTTTCTTAATCTCCACAAAGCACCTTGGAGTCTACTCACCCAAATACATGCCAATGAACAGGGAAAGTGGCATTCGGAGATGCAGGTGTCACGTTTGATAAGAAACTTCTGGATTAAATATGCTGTGGCTAATGAGTGAGGGTGAGACCATGGGCACGATTGTTCTCCGTCTGATAACATTCTGCGGAAGAAACAGCCAAATTCCATCATTTAATAAACAGCCCCAGCCTCAATCAGAGAGAGCGCCTGGATCCCAGTGTTAAGTGGGAGACATTGGTTTTCATTATGCCAATCTCAGGGGGCTTCAATAGGGGTGAGGAGGTGCAGCGACAAACAAATTGTCCCATATTTAGACATGTTTGTTTGTGTGTGAGGTGCATCACTATTGCTGTTGCTCATACATTAAATAATTTTGGATTTACTTTGAAATGAATTTCAGCCAGAAATTGCTAAATCTCACAAAGAATTACACATAAACACATTGAATTAACTAATGTTTTGAAGCCAAAATACTTTTTTTTTTCTTCTTTTTTTACAGTGTACTTAGGTATTTGAAAATCCCAAGTATTAAACTTCAGTGCATGAATGCTATGGCTCGTTGAGAGGAGGTCTGCCATCACTTATGATTTCTACCTGGTAAACAACTAAAATGGGTGCAAAAATACCACTAATGGTGGAATCAGAACCATATCTAGAAACTAGAACATATAGATATACACCCGAATCAACTAGTAAAAATGCCCTGGCATTCAGTTTCCTTTATACACTGTCAAAAAATGTGCTTGTCATTGAGGCAGGCCAACTCTTTATCATATCTTATCTTTTATTATATTTAAGATCTAACTTATCTATTGTTGGACCTAAATACGTACCGTTAAGTTACTATTATAAATAATACGTGGTAAATACGGTACAAAGTTGTGACTTTGAAGGCACTGCCCTTTTGCACATTTTATTCTAAGATACATCCTATTCGTCTAATTTACACTATCAGTAAAGAGCTGTGGAGGTCAAAGATTTGACCTCTTTTGTAATGAAAGCAAAAAAGGAAAGTGAGACAGATGCAGGTGTTGACCTGTCACTCATAAGGAGCTTAGTTCACCCAGCCAGTTAAATCTCACTTTAGCTGGACCAGTAGGCTAGCTGTCAAGAAGACGATTCATTTCTCAAAGCTCATATTTAGAAATAGGAAAACGGCGGGATCATTTTTTTGGCAGACCTGTCAAGCTACCACCGCTCTTCAGTTTGAACCTGAAAGCCGGGGGTGTGATGTGGTGTGCATTGGAAAATAAACACTGACTGCAGTGCCTCATGAATATACAAAAAGAGGCATATCTTCACACCCTGCTACACCCACCAGACGACTGGCCGTGCCTCACAGGAAGCCGCATGATGCCCCTCTGGTGTGTGTTTGATGTAGTGTGTGGGCCAGGAGATCAGTGAGGGTGCAGGTGTGTGGGGCAGATGGAGGAGAGGTGATACCCGGGGCGCTGGCTAGGAACACAGAAGCTCCATAAGGGCGGCCCCCAGGGGAACAGAGCTGTATGACTGATGCACTCTGGGATGCAGTGAGGCAGAGATGTGATTTATGGAAGGGAGCAGTGAAATTGAGCTCCCCGCTGTCTCTCACACACATTGCTGCTGCGCTTGCAAAATCTCTCTCTTATACTGGGGTTTTTAACTTTCCGTCTGCGTTTTCTTAGGACTTTCTCATTAAACACAGTTGCTGGGTGAAATAAAGATGGTCGTGGCCAAGTAACATAGGTTTTTTTATGCCATGAGTCTTGAAAAGTAGAGGAGAAGGCATAGGTTATTTTTTATTTTAAAATGACACTTGTAATTTTGAAAGAGGGTTAAACACTTTTAAATAATTATGAAGACTTTGTGGTGTCAAATGTAAACCTGTACAGTGTTAAACAGTGTAAAATGTTAAAACCTAATCGATGTGAAACATATGAGAGAAGCAGATCTACAAATCACCCAATAGAAACCAACCATTCAAAGACTTAGGGTCAGTTAGTTTTTATTTATTTATTTTGCTCAAGAAACATAATCAATGTTGAAAACAGCTGCTTAATATTTTTGTGGACATCATGAATCTTTTTTTTTTATTTTCTTTTTAATGTTTAACAAGAACCAAGTCCTAAGGCATGTTTTGCTTGGGGATCGAATGCTTAATTCAATCTCTAACCTTTATATAATGTGTTTTTTTTTTCTAGACTTTTTGGTTGGTATTCTGTCTCTATCCATTGAAATATACCTCCCATAAAAATTACTTAAAAATTTTAATATTAAAGAAAATGTGCTGTTAAGAACACTGAATTGTTATTAGTAATTTTAGGATTTATGATAAAAAAATCTTGAGATGCCACTTTATTTCCATTCTAGAATCTGGGTACTGAAGCAAAATCAGTTGCAAACAACTTCATTAAAACATCTGTTTCATTGAATGGACATGCGTTCCTCATGCCAGACCCACAATAACAAAAGTCCCATCCATGCAAGCACGTGTATTAACATTCCTCTGCAAGAAGCATGACGGCGCATCACAGGTCCTTTTTTTCTCCTTGGACATGCTGTCAGAGAGCACTCACACATCTTTGAAAGCTAGCATTGAGTGTACTTCATCCTCATTGTCCAACTCCCCAATTAGTCCACGTCCTAATTCTAGCATTTATTGCTGGCATATCATCTCTCTTCTTGTTATCTTGTGTTCCAGACTTATGTAAATAGTCATATTTAGAACTTGACTATTTACGCGCAGACAGAATGTCCATCATTTAGACAGATAAATGTTATCTCACTTTTACAAAGCACTCCTCTTCTTTCTAACTGGCTAATGAGTTTGTTCTGCAGAGTCCAGTGGAATGTTTCATCCCCAGCCCTTCAGTTTGATAATGCTGTACTTTTATCTGAGATGTCCATTCTCTTTAGCAGCAGTGCCTTCGGCAATACACTTGCTTGTTGTGGCCTCAAAGCAATGCATTTGTGTGTAGGACAGCGGTTCAAAAAGTATTACGTTTCTATTTACTGCTATGCCAATTTCTGTGTATTTAATATAAAATAAATAAAAGTAAAAGCTTACATATCCTCTAATGATCAATTATCATTTATTTTCAATTCTGTTTCAACTTAGGGTTGGCCTTTAAAGAGAAAGTTCATCCAAAAAATGACTTCTGTCATCCGTTACTTACCCTTATTGGATTCTAAACCTGTATGAATGAATTTCTTCATTGGAACACTAAAGATAATATTTTAAAGATTGTTTTCAAAAAAATGTGTCCATGCCATCAAAGTTAATGGGGTCCAAACAAAACAAAATAGCATAAATAACTTTTTTTAAATGGTTCAAATATTTCATTAAATATAAAATTTGCTTTTTCTCACAGGAGGATGTGTGTGGTGTACCACAAGTAAGAACATCATGGAAGGAGACGAACTTTCAGCCTGTGTGGTGGATTTGCACTGGCATCTTCAAACACCAGCCCAAACTCAACACAATCAAGGGATGTATCCGGCCCAACAGCTGGATGGCATTCAACTCCTTCCTCAGCAAGCAGCCATGGCGTCCATTCTGCCCGGCGCTATTATCAACAGTGAGTGCTGCATTACCAGGCCTCTGCCACAGTGGATAGACTGGTTTTATATAGGTTTACCCCATTACTGCAAAATAAAGTTATATTCCATTGCAACATCCATCTAGCATGGATCTGCTCTTGAGTTTTTTCAAATATTATTACCTTTACTTGTTGAATAATGTTTTCTGTTTTTCCGAAAAGCTTTTTGGAATAAAAAAGAAAAGAAAAAAAAAGAAAGTATATTATAAAACAAGAACTATTTAAGATTCTGCACCATTTCAAGGTCACTAATAAATTTGTATAAAATAACAAAAAATGTAAAATAGAAGTAGTTTAGTGGTCTCAGATTTCTTGACCCCACTTTATTTAACTTTGCAATTTTAGATGCTTTTCAGAAGCTATAGATAATTCAGTATAGATATGCTTGTGTCCGTTTCTGTCTTTGTAAGTCAAGTCAAGTCATTTTATTTGTATAGCACATTTAACCGAACAACAGTTGACCCAAAGTGCTTTACAAGTTAAAACAGGGAAGGCAGAAACAATATGCCTTGACAATACATAAAAATGAGTACAAGACTCCTTAAATACACTTAAATAATTGAATAAAACATAAACATAAATTATAAGGCTATAGAATATAACATATCAAAAACAACAAAGAAGAAAAAAAATAATAATTTTTTTTAGAAACTTCCAGGTAAGTTATTTGGAGCTGGCTGGGAATATAATATGCAGGAACTTGGCCCTCCTGGTGCAAGATTGTACTCACCTGGTAGAGGGGATCGAGAAATGTTCCAAACAGGATTCCAACTAAAATTATCTGCACAAGCACCATGGCTCAATGTACACAGACTGCCTTTGTTAGACCCAACTTTGCATTGTAGTGTTACTCATTAACACCATTTCTGTTTTCTTTTTGTTTTTCCAGTTCTCAAGTCAGATGAGATATCCACTGGAAGCAACTTAAAATGCACAATTTGTGACTACACTGCTGAAACTCTTATGGTACTCCAGCACCACATCCTCTCGCATCTGTCCCAAACTGGCCTGAGATGTAGTCACTGCCACTTCACATTCCAAACCCCTAGAGAACTGGTCAAACACCAGGAGCTACATGGACATATGGTCAACAAACTCATAGAAGAAGACAAAGCTGATAACTCTCCTAACAGCATTGCAGGCAGTCCTCAACGAGTTAGACCAAATGCAAACATGAAAGACCTTCAAGAATGCACAATACAACATGATATAAGTCAAATGGAAAGTAGCCAGACATCCACTAAGGGTGAAGGAAATTCAGGAAACAAGGCTAGTGTTTCATACTCCAGAGTAAAGTCAGAACCTTCTAGTCCTCGTTTAGCCTCCTCACCCATTCAACACAACCTGCTTCCTGCCTTTCCCTTACCCCCCTTCATACCACATGTCCCATTCTCACAGGATATTACAGTGGGCCCACAGGCATCTGAGATCCTAGCCAAAATGTCAGAGTTGGTCCATCGCAGGTTACGTCATGGGGGAAACTCTTACCCTCCAGTCATGTACAGCACGCTTGTGCCAAAGGGAGCAACGTGCTTCGAATGCAATATCCCCTTCAATAACCTTGATAATTATTTGGTGCACAAGAAGTATTATTGCAACAGTCGCTGGGAAAGCACACAAAGGCCACACGACTTCCCTGGACTTCTGGATAAACCAGCAGGCAGTGTAAGCCCTAAAATCGGTGCTAGTTTAGCTGTCATGCTAAATTCCGGCCATCCCTCTGAAGTGAAAGGGCATGAGCCTAACCCTACCAATCCTATAGCAGGTGGAAAAGTGACAGATGAACTGTCGGTTCAAGTTAAAAAAGCATCAACCCCATCTGGTGCACAGGAGAGGCCGAACGGTACACAACTGGATTTACAAAACCAGAAAATGCCACCCACTGAAACTGACCCCAACCACACAACATGCGAGGCATGCAAGATCACCTTTAGTCGACATGAGACCTATATGGTGCACAAGCAGTATTACTGTGCCACTCGCCATGATCCTCAAGTGAAACGCGCAAACAACAAAGGAGCAGCCAATCAGAAGACAGTACGTCCTCGTAAAAGAAGAAAGGCATATGAGCTGGCCACTCCTGAACAAGAACTAATGCTACCTATGGGTATGCCATCATTTCTACGTATGCCCACTATAGGAGGTCCATACATGTCAAAAGACAAACTGGATAGCTTCAGGGACCATCGGAGGTACAACATGATCCAGGGGTTAGTGCCCAAATATCCAGAGGCTTCATTGACAGTCACAAAATCAGCTCTTGTGTCAAAATGTAATACAATCTCCAAGGAAGAAGGTGATGCACCTATAGATCTCAGTAAAAAATGCATTGCACAGTTTGGCAACACTCCAGTTTCTTCTAAAGGACTTATGGATTATCATGAGTGTGTTGTGTGCAAGCTTAGCTTCAACAAAGTTGAGGACTATCTCAAGCACAAACAGAACTTCTGCCCAGGTACTATTTTGCAAAACACTTCCGCTGAAAACAAAATCATCAAAAAGGAAGGTCCTAGAAATACTAACAGCCTTTTAGAGAAACCCTTATTTGAGCTCCCAGCTACGCATGGAAAGATTGAACATCTGAACGCAGTGCCAAATTTTGACATCCAAGCTTCCAGTGAGGAACAACCAATCCCACTAAAAGATGACACTAGGAGCATGTTTCAGCCCTCTGGGGTTTATCCAAGACCTGCTAAGAAAATGAGACCTGATGAGCAAATTTGGCCTTACTATGAAATCAAACCCACCGATTACGCTACAGGGATGCTGGTCTCACAAAGTGAACGAAGGCAGAGTCCAAATGAGGGCAGTGAGGGGGAAAAAGACCAGCCGATGCCTGATGGTAGCCATCTTAGCATAGATGACCCTGGGAACCAGAACAAGTCTTCATCCTTAAAGGACAGCCTCGACCTCGAGGACAAGATGGAAGATGCTGGGAATAAACAACATGGTTCCCCTACACCGGAGAGCCGTAAGGAAAGCACAATGTCTGTGCCATCCTTAAAGACTGAGGAAGTCTCAACAAGCTTCAAGAGATTGTTGAATGGGTCCATTGCAACCACAAGTAATGTAAAGTACTGCCGTCCTTGTGACATCCAGTTCAACAACCTCTCAAACTTTATAACACATAAGAAGTTTTACTGCTCGTCTCACACAGCAGAGCATGTGAAATAGTGGACCTGCACCCTGTCTTAAACCTAGTCCCCCCCAGTAGAGATGTTTACCTCTCAAATTCAGATTCATAAAGGTGAGCACCAGCCCCCATAAATACATACTCAGTTGTCCCCCTTTGACGATGGCCCTGCTGTTTTTAATCGGACAACAACTCTTTGTTGATTGAAAGTGACCACTTGCCCACCTCTTCTTTTAAGTGGACATATTACATTTTTCACAAGCACCAGTTTCTCCCCTTGTGGTCAACAACATAAGACATTTTTACAATTACATGCTGGTGTACTCAGCAGCAGGAGGACAATCAAATCAGGAGATTTATCCTACAGTCATTTATTAGAAACTTTTAAAATATTTGTTGGAAATACTGTGTGTTGATTGTGTTTTATGTATTTATTTATTCAATAATAGTTGCAGCTCTAAAAAAATGCAGATCTGATATGAAAAACTGGTTTAGAATTACATAAAGAAGCTACATGAATAGTTATAAAGATAAATATACAGACAGTGGAGCAACCTCTGGCCGACTGATGTGCTAACATATCCTTATGTACTGGCAATCACGTTTTCTGAATTAATAACTGTCAATACATGTAGAGTCTAGTTTGTCTTTGATGTTTCTTTACGCTTCCATATGTTTTTCTTGTCATTGCAGAACTGTTCTTAAAAAGTGACCTGTATATGTGTTTGCTGATTCATTATCTCTTTTTTAAATATTTGACTTCAAAAGCAATACTTTTTAAAAGATAGAACATTATTTATAGCAGTATTATGAAAGGGTAAGTTTTTTACTTGGACCTTCAGAAATTGTCTGTGTGAAGTGTTTACTAAAGTCTTGCTGGAGAAGGGTTTACACTTGGTGTGGATGAGTCGTTGTAATTTTTCCTACAGAAAAAAAAAAAAAAAAAAAAAAAAAGGCAAATTTGTGTTGCTATGCATGTACCTGTATGGAATAAAATTCCAGAAATGTGGGAAATGTTATTTTATGTGACTTAAAAATTAAAATTCTTATCTCAGGACAGCGGTTTCAGTGAAGTTGCTATATCTAATCTTTTTTATCATTACTGCGCATATTTAGTTCAGGACTTGCTGAGCATTTATGGCTAAATGTGTAAGCACTAGCACCGTCTAGTGTTAGTTATGATTCATGACATACAAGCAGTACCTTCCTTTAAAGATGAAACATAAGCAGTAAACACTTAAAAGAGGGGGGGGGGGGTATGAAACCATTTAAAATGATTCATGACTGTATCCTGAAAGCTTGTGCTGCATTTTTACATTTTAAAATAACTGATATGCAGCAATTTTGTGAGAGTTGGTGTGTTTTGCAATAGAGCATATCGAACATATTTTCAATCATGATCAAATCAAGACAATATAACACATGAATTTCTCTGGAATCCAGGTAGTTTATTTTCTGAGGACACCAGACAATCCCTAAGCTCTCCAGAAGCTTCAGCATCCGTGTCAAGCTTGGTCGGATGCACGAGACTGGCGCTTCTCAGAGCCTCCTCTACACGAGCAGATCACCTAAAGGGTTAGAGTGATAGAGCACATCTCTTGTCTCATGGAAGGCTGAACAAAGATGAATGTTGTTCTCTGACACAGACCCTAAACCATCCTCTCTTTTTCACTTCTGGAGCTGATGATCGCTCATCCTTTATCTGGACTTGCCTCTGTGATTGACTGCTGTGGTTGGAGGGGCTTAGAGCTTAAGCCCACCTGACCTTCCTTTACACTCTGATGTGACACAGATTCTTCTCGCATAGAGTGGATTCAAGCTCCCAGTAGCCTATCAGCTGCATTTAGCTTGGGTGTGAGAGAAGGGTCTGAAACTCAGAACCACTTCATCTCTTCAACACAGGACAAGGAACATGTTTCGCTCCTAAGCAGGAGATGCACAGATGTGCCGTTATCATGGAACCACTTTTCATTTTAGCGGAAGCCTTGACATGTGTTGAAGCCCAACTGCAAGGTTGCCATGTGTTCGCTAGTCAGGAAAATTAGCTATAAACTACTCTGACTGCAACATATACATTTCAAATTATATCAACAAAAGCAGCAGGTGAGGAAGATACACTGGGAGGAGCAACAAAGATAATCTGGGGAAGAATCTACTCTTAATTCTTTAACTTTAGATGTCAAAATGTAATGTTGTCCATCTAAATTTATTTTTCTTTTTTTTTCACTGTATTTACGTTTATTAATGGTGCCTTCTGTAGCAAAGAATTACTATTAGGTCACATACATATTCAAATAGTACTATTTATTTTATTTTTGTTTTAACTGAACAGTTTATTGAACATTGAGAGAAATCTATGAATGACAAAAAATGACTTGCTCCTTCTTAAAAAACATAATTATAAAATATCAATCTAACAATTCTGATCCACGCCAGTAACCTTCCCTCATACTTTAACAACCTAATCGTTTTTTTTTTTTTAGATTAAAATGCCATACTACTTCACAATAGAAAAGAACAGATTCAATAAATAGTTCATATAACAACATTTTTATAATAACACTACTCTATCACTTACTGTGTGTTTCTGATACTTTGAGTTTAGTTCTTTACCCGGTCCTGGGGCCTGTAGCATGATAGTAGCTGAACAAATTCAGAGTTACAGGATTAGTTTTGAGTTGACAAAACCAAACCTCTCCAATCCAGCCTGTTAGTACTATGATGCCGTTTATCAACTTTCTTTGTCAACTCGGGCTTTGATCCTGAGTTTGTGGAGCGCGTGCATATGAATGTGTGACATCACTGGTGAACAGCCAATCACGAGCCTTGCAACACAAAGCAAGTTTGATTTACTTCTCGCGAGAGAAACAGCGAGATTAAAAACTAAAGGTTTTGCTAAAGGTTAAGAAATTGAAGAATATGACAAATCTTCAGTTCTCTCTTCACAGCAGTTCAGTCAGTGTACTGTTTGAGTAAATGAATTACTCCGGAATATTGGTTTGTTTTAACTCAGAGGGAGTGTCAGCCACATTAAAAAAGTTAACAGCTTAAGTCATTTGTGGATTAATGCGTATTAGAGATGTGAACCGCTTCAAATGATTCAGTTCGATTCTGTGAACTTGTTCAAGAAGATCCGGTTACATCGAGTGATTCGTTCACGAACCTGATATCACAAACTGCAGTGTTTTGAACTCTCTCTCACAACAGACCCGGAAGAGAAGACGATGCTGAATAAAGTCGTAGTTTTTGTTATTTTTGGACCAAAATGTATTTTCGATGCTTCAAAAAATTCTAACTGACCCTCTGATGTCACATGGACTACTTTGATGATGTTTTTCTTACCTTTCTGGACATGGACAGCAGTGTTGTGGGTAACGCGTTACAAAGTAGTGAAGGATTTAATTCGGTTTGTTATCATTTTTGTTTGACAGGCAGCTGTTAATTTCTCTTAGATCGTTGGCTGGCTGGTTGTTCATCATTTCTAAATGGATTTAAATCTGCAAGCCTGTTTAAGGTTGTGTTTACAAGTAAGCATACTTGTACTTTGATAACTGCATTATTTAAAGTTAAAGAAAAATCAGGAGTTATCTTGTGGTGCTCATAATATACAGTAGCCTAGGCTACCCGGGCTGAGTAGGTGCGAATTTTGATTAATAATATGTTCTGTGATAATAAATAAATAAAACGCCATGTGGAATAGCCTATTGCTGACTGTCTTTCCTGTTATTGTTATCCTGCAGTGTTAATTTAGTCGGATGACTGACGTTATTCATTGTCGGGAGTCACGACTTCTAGGTGCATTTAAAGGGGCCGGGGGCTGTGTCTGTCATGTGTGAGCCGCTGCAAACGGCTTTTAATTTTTGGTAACGCATGAGTACTCTAACGCGTTACTTTTATGAATAGGTAACGCTGTATCATAACTGATTACTTTTAATTGATGGTAACGTTGTAACCTAACTAACTACTTTCCAAAGTAACTATACCCAACACTGATGGACAGTAGACCGTACACACAGCTTCGATGGGGGGACAGAAAGCTCTCGGACTAAATCTAAAATATCCTAAACTGTGTTCCGAAGATGAACGGAGGTTATTAATGACATAATTTTAATATTTGGGTGAACTAACCCTTTAATACTCATTAGTTCATTGATTAGTTCCACCTGTTCCTTGTTTTCTCCCTCAGTTGGCCTGTGTATTTACAACCCGAATTCCGGAAAGGTTGGGACGTTTTTTAAATTTTAATAAAATGAAAACTAAAAGACTTTCAAATCACATGAGCCAATATTTTATTCACAATAGAACATAGATAACATAGCAAATGTTTAAACTGAGAAAGTTTACAATTTTATGCACAAAATGAGCTCATTTCAATTTTGATTTCTGCTACAGGTCTCAAAATAGTTGGGACGAGGCATGTTTACCATGGTGTAGCATCTCCTTTTCTTTTCAAAACAGTTTGAAGACGTCTGGGCATTGAGGCTATGAGTTGCTGGAGTTTTGCTGTTGGAATTTGGTCCCATTCTTGCCTTATATAGATTTCCAGCTGCTGAAGAGTTCGTGGTCATCTTTGACGTATTTTTCGTTTAATGATGCGCCAAATGTTCTCTATAGGTGAAAGATCTGGACTGCAGGCAGGCCAGGTTAGCACCCGGACTCTTCTACGACGAAGCCATGCTGTTGTTATAGCTGCAGTATGTGGTTTTGCATTGTCCTGCTGAAATAAACAAGGCCTTCCCTGAAATAGACGTTGTTTGGAGGGAAGCATATGTTGCTCTAAATCCTTTATATTCCTTTCAGCATTCACAGAGCCTTCCAAAACATGCAAGCTGCCCATACCGTATGCACTTATGCACCCACCCCGGCGGATTGTGTTTACCGACAGTGGTTGAAAGTATTCCTGGGCCCATTTAGTAATGTCATTGACACAATCATGCCGATGAGTGATGCAGTGTCGTCTGAGAGCCCGAAGACCACGGACATCCAATAAAGGTCTCCGGCCTTGTCCCTTACGCACAGAGATTTCTCCAGTTTCTCTGAATCTTTTGATGATGTTATGCACTGTAGATGATGAGATTTGCAAAGCCTTTGCAATTTGACGTTGAGGAACATTGTTTTTAAAGTTTTCCACAATTTTTTTACGCAGTCTTTCACAGATTGGAGAGCCTCTGCCCATCTTTACTTCTGAGAGACTCTGCTTCTCTAAGACAAAGCTTTTATAGCTAATCATGTTACAGACCTGATATCAATTAACTTAATTAATCACTAGATGTTCTCCCAGCTGAATCTTTTCAAAACTGCTTGCTTTTTTAGCCATTTGTTGCCCCCGTGCCAACTTTTTTGAGACCTGTAGCAGGCATTAAATTTTAAATGAGCTAATTAAGTGGACAAAAGTGTAAAATTTCTCAGTTTAAACATTTGCTACGTTATCTATGTTTTATTGTGAATAAAATATTGGCTCATGTGATTTGAAATTCCTTTAGTTTTCATTTTATTAAAATTTAAAAAACGTCCCAACTTTTCCGGAATTCGGGTTGTATGTCACCCTGTTTGGTTCAGTTTATTTCTGTATATGTAGGGCTGTATTTTTATTTTTGTTAAGTGTGTGTGCGTTAGCATGAACACAAATGTTATTTAAAATAAGAATTTATATACAGTACAGACCAAAAGTTTGGACACACCTTGTCATTCAAAGATTTTTCTTTATTTTCATGACTATGAAAATTGTAGAGTCACACTGAAGGCATCAAGGGCTATTTGACCAAGAGTTTTTTTTTCATTACTAACATATATTTAGTTTATTAACTAATGAATTTCAATAAAACTCTAGAGTTGCGTTATTCAGGATGTGTGTATGGCCAAGTGTGCAAGCACTAACACCACCTAGTGTTAGTTTTGATTCAAGAAAAGAAGTCATTACATTGTCTTTAAACCCTTTAACTGCCCCACCAAGAAAAAGGCATTTGAAAATGTTTTGTTTGCATTTCTTGTCTGCATATGTTGCTAGTTACCACACCAGTTTCAACACATCCCATAATTTTTTAAATATCGGCCTCTACCAGATGGATGATATGTCACTTAAAGGTAAAAATACCGGAATTTATACACTCACTATAAAGATCAGAAAATATGAACTATAATACTAATTTATAAAAAAAACAAATCAAAATAAAATAGTTTTGTTTATTGAATCTTTATTGAAAATTATTTATTGAAGTATGCTATAAAATATTTCAGGTTTTCATTTTAGCACAGGAAATTATACGTTTTCTTGTTTTGTTTTTTTTAACAATAAACAAAAATAAATAACAGAAATAACTAAAACTAAAAATAAATAAAAATAGCAAAAGATAGTAATATAACGGCATTTTAAGCTTTTATGTTTCAAGAAACACGTTGTCAAGTGTGGTATTGCAACAGGATTTTATTTATTTATTTTTGTAGATAAATGAACATTTCTTTGTAAACCAGCAATGCTGTGCAGTGTAAGTCTTGAGCCAGGGGTATCCTCTGGCTCCTTCAAGGAAACTGTTTTTAGAGTGTGTTTGCCTTTTCTTCTCTTCTAACATCGAAGCTTAGTAGAGGATGTGCTTGTTGAGGGAGCATCTTCTTCATCCAGGGACTCAGAAGAACTGTCTCCAGCTACCTCTTTTTGAACGGGGTGATAATCCAGATCCTTCTGTGGTTCTCAAACCTCTCCATGAAGTACCCCCAGCACTGCAAGTTTTGTGTGTCTCCCTAAATCTGACACACATCCTCTTCAGGGGTATATTCCAGAAAGCTGGTTAACTTACCATCTGATTAACCCTGAACTCTGGGTTGATTAACCCAAAACCTGCTTACTCAGGGTATGTCGGTTCCAAAACAGGTAGTGATGCATTTTAAGAACCAGTTGCTTTTAGATCTTTCACTTTTTCTGCCAGACAAAGTAACCTTGCATATTTCCACTCTAGGATGATGATGAAGAGACCACATCTCCTGTGACTGAATTAGAAAGTGCTGGGAGACCCACAGAGGTATGATGCATATACTGGACAATGCATAGCTTTTTAGATGGAGTGAAAAATGTGTTCGGTGCTAAGCGCTGACCCGTGGTTTGTCACGTTTGAGATGTGTGGTTTTAGGTTTGTTAAATAAATTAACGACTCACTAGAAAAACGATAGGGCTCCTGCAAATATTCATTAGAATAAGAAAAGACATCGATACGTGGTTTTATCACCCTCTCACGGTGAAAAAAACCTGTATAATCTGTGCCTCGATGTCCACAGGATCCTCATCAAAAGGGCACGCCATACTCAGAAACCTCTCTGAAACAAACTAACCCTGCAACATAACCTGCTCCGGAGCAGGTTATCTTCAGAGAGTCAGTTGCTATGGTTACTTACATAACCCGAAAGTGAACTCCGTTTTTGGAACCGCAAGCAGAGGTTATCCGCTTACTTACTCCTAAACTTACCCAGGTAAGTCACATAACCTGCTTTCTGGAATACCCCCCAGGTCTTGCAGTCTCCACTAATGAGCTGATGAGTTGAATCGGGTGTGATAGATGAGGGAGACATTAAAAATGTGCAGGGCTGGGTACTCCAGGACAAATTTGAGAACTTTATTGGGTCATCCACATCATTGAGATCAGCATCAGAGTCCTTGGGGGTTTTCTGGTACATGGGCCTGAAGTTCTTATACCATAGAAACTGTTGAAATCCATCTAGTAATTGTAAAAAACAAAACAAAAAAAACAACAACAACAAACAAACAAATAAATAACAATCTCTTACATTTTTAATAATGTTAGTACATCAGCATTTGTCATTTAATAAGTAATTGCCTCTGATAATTATGATTTTCCACACATTAATTCTATGAATTCATTATATTTACATAAAAAAATATCCAAAAGTGGCAAAAAACACACGTTTAAGAAATTAAATCAGTATTTTAATGGAGAAATAACAAAAGCTGTGTCATAGTCATAGCTATGAATAATCAGAATTTATTTCTCAGCAAATTGTACATTCTGACTCCAGAAATTGATGATCTGACAACATTAGCATATTAGCAACATTAGCACTTTTCTACGTTTACCATAAAGTGACAAATCAACCGTTTGGTTGAGCGCGTTTTTGAAAAATTATTAAAATCATACTAAAGTTTTTTCATGACACCAAGTAACATAATTTTGTAAAGTTAGGGATCTTACAGTGTAATATGTTAAAAAAATGCTTACCTTGCAAAATTTCACCAAAAAGGGCTGACATGGAATGGGTGATTTCTCTATTGCTGAGTCCCAATTCGCCTACTTATACTACGACCTAAAAGTATGTACTTTTTTTGTGAGGAAAAAGTACATACTTTTAAGTGTGTAGCAAAAGAGTATGCACGTTCTGGGACATACTTCAATGACGTCATGCAACGTGAACGACAACGTGGTTGCCTAGTTACGCACACCACAACTGTTAACGTTTCATTCATTCTTGTATGTCCAATAAAATTTTATTTACTATTCCCATCTTTTTTTCTCATCGTTTTTTTTCACAATACATTTTACAATGTGTTCTTCTACCAAGTTGAGGGGTGAAGAAGCAGGGCGGCGTCGTTTGTGAGGCGGCTGGTTCTGACGTTCATGTGCAATGTGTGTAACAAAGCCATCGCAAAGCTCCTCCCTCCCGCACGCAATGGGTTGTGGGCAATATTAGCACTTAGAGTGTGCATTGATCTGCACTTCGAATTCTAACCGGAAATAGTAGACCATCCGGGTATCTTTGGAATACTCTTTTCAACATACTACGATTTGGGACGTACTAATTCTAGTTTCACATACTATTTAGGACGGATAGTATGCGAATTGGGACTCAGCGTGTGTCTGACATACTGTACATGTTAGAAGAAGGATTGTGACAAGTGCTGTTGATTGACACTCTGACATCTAGTGGATTTTTTTGGGCATAACATACATCAACCAGATGGTAGAGATGGCTCAATCAGCTTGAGTCAAGTTAGGTACTCCTCATAATAAAATATAGCGTCTCAAAATGTGCTCAACCATTTGGTCAAGCAGGCAGTTAAAGGGTTTAACAGAAAGAGTCTGCAGCTCCAGCTAGAAAAGCAGATTAATATTTTGGAGGATTACTGTTTCACTCAGACTGAATCCTTGAAGCTTGTGCTGCATTTTTTAATTATAAAATAAAAACACAATGTCATTCTGTTGTGTTCACCAACACCCTCCTCACCCCCTCCCCCCAAGCCCACAGCCAATTCTAAAGATTTGATTGGTCAAGTCAATCAATGATGAATGATTATAGAAGTGGTTCTCAAAGTTACACAACATTTTACCAAACCTTATTTTTTCGTATGGGCTGCCACAGAATTCCAGAGCGGAGGAGGAGGAGAAGGAAGAAGAAGGATAAGAAGAAGAAGGATAAGAAGAAGAAGAAAACTGTAGATATACCTTCTGTGCTTGGCCCTTAATAATATTTTCATTCTTTTTATGCAAATTTAATTGCAACCACTGACTATTTAGCTGCATCTGCCACAAGTTTAGAATGTGGATTTCACAAAGAAAATGTCTGCATTGCTTTACTTTTCCCCTTCATGTTGGCTCCATTGTCATATCAGCAATTACTAAATGGCTTGCCAAGATAATCCGCAGAGCAAGTGGATTTGTTTTTAGATTGTGTGGTTTTCTCAAGTTTTAACTAGTCTGATGTGCTCTCTTAACACAGGGTGAAACTAAGCCATGAGCTTAGCCAAGAAATTACAATGGTTGAAAACCATTAATTTGTCTTCTTGCCTTGGAAAGCAAGGTTTCACTCTAAAGGAAAAAAAAATAAAAAAAATTGGAAGTCAATGGCAACCACCAACTGTTTGATTTCCAGCAATCTTCAAAATATCTTCTTTTATGTTCAACATAAGAAAGCAACGCATACAGGTTTGGAACGACATGAGGAGGAGTAAATGATGACGGAATTAAAATTTTTGGATGAACTATCCCTTTAAGACTAAAATAATCTGGTACTGAAAATATGTGGTTTGTTTCATGTTTGGCTCATATTTTCATGGTGTTGTGTATTATCAAAATCTTCACTTGGTCAACTTTAGTTACTTGATGGTTGTAGTGTATGTGATGGTGGCTCATCTCTGCAAAATAATTCACATAGGAATGGATACATTTTTTTTTAAGTATTTCAAAATATTTATATTTCAACTTAAAACTTACGTTCAACTGATAATTTAATTTTGTAAGTATAATCAACTTGGTTGTATAAATAATTTCGACTTAAATTATACTAAACTGACTTAAAAAAAATTGAGTTGAATCACATATAACTTGTAAAAAGAGGTAGGTGTGTTGAGGCAGTTTGTAGCTAAACTCTGCAGGACACCGGCCCTCCAGGGCAGAGTTTGGTGACCCCCGAGTTAAAGTTATGCAAAAACACAAGTTGCTATGACTTACTGATCATATAAATGTTTACATTGTATGCTTCATAATCAAACCAAAAACTTTTTTTAGGATATTTAAAGGGATAGTAATGAATTTTCATCAATTGATTTGCCAGATTTTGGTCTTTAGCATGAGCTATTTTCTGTACTGCTTTAACATGTGATTAATGCGTATTTAAGCTCTATAAAATAATTTAAGGAGTTAAAATTAGTAATTAGTGAGAAAAGTAAAGCAACAACGTCTATGCAGCTCTTTAGTATTTTCACAGAATTGCTACAAGACTCTTATTTTGAAAAACACAAGGTGGGACTCTTAGTTTGAAGCTCATATAGGTTGTTGCTGTTTTCCACGTCGGGCTGCCGCACGGACTGGTAAAATGTCTCGAGTTTACGTGGGGAAATTAAGCTATCGCGCCAGAGAGAAAGATGTCGAAAGGTTTTTCAAAGGCTACGGGAAGATACTGGAAGTGGACCTGAAAAACGGGTACGTGATGTTCTCTTTATTCGAGCGAATGAATGTGCCGCAGGTTGTTAAGAAGGATAAACGGTTGGTTCTTCTGCTCCGCGTGATTAAAAAAAGACCTCCGTTATGACTCAAATAACTCGAATTATATGAAATTAAATGAATTACCCTTAAAATATGCTTGGGGATATAAAATCGGAATATAATCAATCTTTTAAAAACTGTATTAGCGGTTTAGCCCAGCAAGCTAACGTTAAACTCCATTGTTTCCAGACTGGCCTCGATTGACTGCTTCATTTCAACCCCGTTCTCTTAAAATGTATTATAGTTGATATTTAATTTATCATATAGATACAATAGAGTCAAGACGTCTGAAGCCTAGTGAAAATGTTTATATTTTACATATTAAAAAAAATTGTGAGGGAAAATCTACGGATTAACATCCTTATTAGTTGCACGATCAGGGTTTACAGACGTGTTGAGTTCATGTGTTTGTGTGATCTTATTTATTTAACTGTATTGCTAATAAAAATACGTCCATGAAAGAAAATCAAAGATCACGTATGTAAATGTCATCGCTAAATAAAAAGAAAAACAATTGGATGCAGTCCTTTTGATGCCCCGCCCAAACCCTCTGTTTCATTTATAGTATGTTAATGCAACATAATATTGAGTTTATTAAGCTATTTAATAGTGTCTTCAAAAAATGTCAACTAATATAGAGGATGACAACAATAAGCAAGGGAATGTTTGAAACATAAAACTCAATTACTGAACATTGATACAATGATTATACAACTGGGTTTTGTTGGTTTGTAATATCATAAACTCCATCCCTGCATCTCTTCAGATATGGTTTTGTGGAGTTTGATGACCCCCGTGATGCAGATGATGCAGTGTGTGATCTGAATGGCAAAGACCTCTGTGGGAAGAGAGTGATCGTGGAGCACACCATCGGACAGCGGCGCGAAGCTGGCAGCAGATCTGGAAGAAGTAAGAGATTCGTTTACTTACTCTAACACAATACTACACACCAAAAGCTATTTCAGTTTCATAGGAACTTCTTTTTCATTGGTTGATGTTGGATTGATGCCAACGTTGCATTTTTTCAGGCTTCTCAAATGGAGAGATTGGTGCTCAACGTGCTCATTATAATTGATAATCCTTATACCAGAAATAGATGTTTCCAGAATGAATGTTTCCAGTGACGTCTTCAGGTGAAGGAGATCGGCTCTGACATGGTTTCCACCGTTTCATCCATGAATCTGCTGAGTAAGACCCTGGTGGTTTGTCAACAGTGAATCACTTGTCCTTAGGCATGATAATGTTAGCGATTTCGGCTTTTTGATCATCTTCACATTAAAAACAGAATAGAACAGCATTTTTAAAGGGATAGTTCACCCAAAAATGAAAATTAGCTTTTAATTTACTCATGCTCAGGCCATTTGAGATGTATATGACTTTTCTTCTTCTTCAGTGGAATAGTAAAGAAGATTTTAAGATGTAACCATGCTCCTTTTTTCATTTTAATGCAAGTCAGATCAAGGAGCACAAAATGAATACCTGTGGCTCCTGACGATATATTGAGAACTTATGAATGGAAACGATCGGTATGTGCAAGAAACTGAACATTATTAACTGTATTATCCATAGCATAACATGGAAATCTGATTCTTTTTCATGAACTAGTTCTTTCTGACAGTTCGTTTAAATAAACTGGTTCAGTACACTAGTTTTTTTACGTTAACATTCAATGATTTAACATACGCAGTTATATCATTAAAGTACATAATGATGTTAAACTTAGATGTTTTACACACCTTAAGTTTGTAATATTAATAAAACCTGTCTTCGTCAGCTCACCTTTTTACATAAACACAGAGAAACCGATTCAGTAAACTGGTTCAACTAGTTCACCAAAAACAACCAGTTCAAAAGAATGATTCGTTCGTGAACCGGACATAACTCCAGACCATTTGCCTGAATCTTTGGATTGTAGATGATAATAATGTGGTTAATAATGCTCCTTTTCTTGCACAGACAGATTGTTTCTCTTCATAAAGGCCCGTTCACACCAAGAACAATAACTATAAAGATAACGATATTAGCATCCACACCAGCAAACAAAATCGTCTGCTTATTATTACCGCAAGCGAGTCTGCCGTTTTAAATTTGAGTTTGTTATAGCAGGATGGATTCTGATTGGCTTTCAGCTATATCATTGCTCTGTGATTTTATCGTTATAGTTGTGGTGTGGACTCTGCTATTCTTTAATATTGAGAATGATTTTTAGAACTTCATAGTTATTGTCTTTGGTGTGAACAGGCCTCAGTATATGGTCAAGGAGCCACAGGTATTAATCGTGTTCTTTGACTTGCCAAGCACCACAGTTTCAGCTAAAAATCATCTTTCCTGTTCCACCCACATCTGGAATGGCATGAAGGAGTAAATTCAGATATTTTGGGGTGAACTATCCCTTTAAGAGTGTCCAGACTCTGTATGAGAAGCCTGAAAATTGTATGTTAAATTCCAAACCTTATCACATATGCAGTTGCTGTTTAAGTTTTCTAGGGAGTGGAAATTATATGAGTGGCAATCTTTAGGATATGACTTTTGGGTGATTCTTCATTTGGGATAATCTTTTTGTCCATATATATATAAAAACGATATATCTCAAGTAAGCTTTCTCAAGTGTCCCTAAATGAAGAATCACCTTGAAAAACTTGATAAGTAGTTTCTAAGTATTATAATTTCTGCTTCACTAGGCTATATGCAGATTAAAACTGTTGCAGTATAATGATTGATTTTAAGCATTTTTTTTAAGCATCATAAATGTCAAAGCTAGAAATTTAACCCTCAATGTTTTATCAAAAGAGTCTGACTGCCTGCCCCTTTTGCTGGCCATGGTGTCCCCCTCCCCATGCGTGTGGCTCTTTGACCAAACTGGGCCCCTGGGCAGACCATTAAAGCGAGCCAATGTGAAAGAGGACCGCTTTTCCCATTAAGCCGGGTGGTGAGGATCTCAAGGGGTTTAGGAGATGTGGTTTGAGCTCTTTTAGGTGTTTTGGTTTTGTTTCTTTTGACATTTTACCTTTCCTCAGTAAATTAATCTCATTAATCCAGCGTAAGTATGTTATTTGGTGAAATATTTACAGTTCTTGAAGAATGAATCCCTTAAAGGGATAATTCACGCAAAAATGAAAATTGCCCCATGATTCACTCGCCCTCAAGCCATCCTAGGTGTTTATGACTTTCTTCTTTCAGACTAATCTAATCTGAGTTATATAAAAAAAAAAACCTGGCTCTTCCAAGGTTTATAATGGCAGTGAAAGGGTGTTGAGATTTTGAAGCCCAAAAAAGTGCATCCGTCCATAATAAAAAGTGCTCCATATGGATCCGAGGGGTTAATAAAGGCCTTCTGAGGCTAACCAATGCATTTGTGGAAGAAAAATCCACATATAAATCTTTATAAACCATAATCTCTAGCTTCTGCTCACTGTCCTACACATGTTCACAAGAGAGTTGTGTTCCAGTGGATAATGAAGGATGTAAGCATAGCGCAAACTCTGATGAGAAGTGACTAACGTGGAAGCACAGAGGAGAGAGCAAAACATAACACTGGTCCTCATCAGCTGGAACATCTGGTGGAAGCTAGAGATTACAGTTTATAAAGTTGTAAATATGGATATGTTTCTTACACAAATGTGTCATTTCAGATGGCCCCCCCGGAGCCGTATGGAGCAGTTTTTTTATGATGGATGGATGCATTTTTTGGACTTCAAAATCTCAACACCCATTCACTGCCATTATAAAGCTTGGAAGATCCAGGACATTTTTTAAATACAACTCTGAGTGTATTCGTCTAAATTAAGAAACTTATATAAACCTAGTATGGCTTGAGGGCGAGTAAATCATGGGCTAATTTTAATTTTTGGGTGAACTATCCCTGAGTAAATGATGACAAATTCATTTTTTTAAATGAATCTGTCATCATTTACTCATACTCATGTGATTCTAAAACTCAAAATTCAGATTCAAATTTATTACAGTAGTAAGTATAAGATCAGTTTCTTAAACCATTTATAAAACTTACTTTTTCTATAATTTTATGAGGTTTTTTTTCTTTCTTTTTTTGTAGATATTTCTTTGTCTCAATATGATTTTAAGTTTTACTATGTGTGAAATTCACTTAAAGGCTAGTGTGCAGACTTCATTGTGTTTTACCGTTCCTGAGCTGTGTTCATCTTATTCTCGTCACTCTGAAGGTAGTCGGTACAGTCGTGGAGGAGGAGGGGAACGGTTCGGCCCACCCACTCGCACAGATTACAGGCTGATTGTGGAAAATCTGTCCAGTCGCTGCAGCTGGCAGGACCTGAAGGTATAGAAACATTGTAGTACTACTATTTTTTAGTGTTATGTTTGCTGAGGGAAGCACCACTTACTGTTGCATATGGTGGCTGCCACTAGCCAAGTCACTCCATTTCTCTCTCTATTAACCTTTGTGCATCAGTTTAAAAAAAGTTACATGGACAGGGCTCGACATTAACGCTTTTTAATTTATTTTATGTTTTATTTGTCTGATTTATCTGATTGGACAAGTAACCTGATTCAGATTTTAATAACAAACAATAACTAGGCCAGCACTGAAACTTTGGCGAGAATGACATAAAAAGAATAATGTATTGACAGAATCAAGGTCGCGTTATTTGAGGTTTGTGCAGCCGGTCTGACTCGTTACTGAACGATTCAGCCTTTTTGAATGAGTCAGTGATTCAGTGAGCCATTCATAAAGACAGTCACTTACTTCATATATTGAATGAATCAGCCATTTGAATGAATTTTGAGTAATTTATGTAACCTTTACTCTTCATTAACAGTCTGAGTAAATACATCTAAATGGCACTTCCGATGCAGCTTCTGTGTTTCCTCTGCAGTGGAAAGATGGAGTTTGTTGATACTGATTTCATTTGAATAGTAACAACCATATAGTGTCCTATTATTCTAACTTAATGTATCGATCAAATTTAAGAATTTGATGTAAATGGTGACATGTACATTTAATCATGTTAGGGAAATTATTGTCCTTCATAAAGTTAAAGTGTAACAACAATCAATTTAGGCCAAATATCACAAATATGCTGATTAAAATAATACCTGATAGAGCACGGATGAGACTATTGCTTCAAAATAAATTACATTTGCCCCAAAAGTATGGAATAAGTCATTTTAAAAAAACATTAAAAATAATAATTTTGATCCACAAAAAATGATGCAGTGTCAGAAGAAACTAAAACAACTACCATTCACACACACATTTATTAGTACACAAACAAACCACACTTTGATATCCATACTAATATACCCACACCACTATTTTAATTGCATAATTTAAATTCATCTGGCCTTTTTTTTTCTTTCAGCAGAAATAAAAACAGATATTTGCTTAAGTGAGAAAATTGTGCCATCAGGTGGAAAATAATAATGTAAAAAAAAAAACAATGTTAATAATTTTGAGTCCATGCCAACAAACTTCCAACAAAAAATACATTATTTTATGCTTCAATTGCATTGAGATGAAATATTGTTTTAATGGGTTTCGGTGGGTACATTTTTGTCCTTAACGTTCTGAGTGTGAATTTTTTTTTTTTTGTACAAAGTATAAAATAGATTTATGAAAGGAAGTAATGGTGAAATATAAAAATTCCAATAAATGGATATTTTTGGCAAAATGTTTACACAAACCAAAGACCCTAAGGATGCACAAGGGGTTAAACCATTATGTATTTGAAGCATTTAGGAAGTAACTCCTCTAAACATAAGTGATTTGTTCTTGAGTCACTAATGTGTCATGGATTCACAGGACTACATGCGTCAGGCTGGCGAGGTGACTTATGCTGACACTAACAAGGGTCGCAAGAACGAGGGGGTCATTGAGTTCAGGCAGTACTCAGACATGAAGAGAGCCCTGGAGAAACTGGACGGTACTGAGGTCAATGGAAGGAAGATTCGGCTGATCGAGGACCGGCCTGGTGCCAGACGCCGTCGCTCCTACTCCCGCAGTGCCTCCAGGTGCAAACAATTCAGTTTTATTATTCAGTGATATTGTAAAAGTGGGAGACATTTAACTGATAATTAAGTGAGACTTTGCGTTCGCACCAATGTCATGAAGCTTTATGTATGAAATTAGTGATTGGATAAACAAACTTTACTTGTAGTAAATGTTGCTTTAGAGTTTCATAGAGAACACTGTTTTAAAGTGTCTTGCTTCTTGTACACGTCCCTCAGGTCTCGCTCCAGGAGCAGGAGGTCTCGCAGGAGCCGAACCAGCAGCCACTCACGGTAGGCCACTGAGGTCTAAAACTGTAGTTTCAAGTATTGTCTCAGCCAAGAATTTTCATTTCAGTGCATCCTTACAAATTCTCACATTCACGTTTCTATATTCTCTTATGATGGTAGTATTGGTATAGTTTTGATGTAGGAGTCCACTAGAGGGCAGTGACTACTATAATAAAAATAGAAGTTCTGTGTGGATTCAAAGGTACAAGCTAAAATATATTGATTTGGTGTATATTTCTTTAACGGTTTCTCTCCTTTTCAGAGCCTCAGGCTCGCGATCACGCAGCAGGTCAACCAGCAAGAAGACGAAGGGCAGGAGCAGTAGGATGGAGGAGAGCAGTAATGGAGCTCGCAGGGGAGGTGAGAGCGCCAGGGATAATAGCCTGAGCTGCAGCCCTCCGAGCAAAAAGAGCAAACGGGAGAACAAGAGGGCTCGCTCCTATTCTCGATCCAGGTCCCGATCCCGGTCCAGATCTCGATCCGAATCGGGAAACGACAGGGATCTCTCCAAAGAGTCTGGGTCCAGATCTCAGGAGGTTACCAAGAGCGGCGATGAAGGCCGTGTGGCTGAAAGGGCGCATTGCTCTAGAGCTCATTCTAGATCCAGATCACAAACGCCACCAGATGCTGATCTGCGGAGGGAATGTAAATCCAAATCTCGCTCACATTCACGCTCGCGATCTTATTCCCGATCTCGATCCCGCTCAAGGTCTCGGTCCTAGGTACAAAAAATATATATATATTTTCTTGTTTTCCAGTCTATTTAAACATCTTTAAAACAAGAATATATCATGAGTTAAATGTTTTTTTTTTTTTTATACCCCACTGACAATTAAATTGTTAGATCTGTGTTAAAACAAGAGACAATCTGTGGTTGAGGTAAGAAAATAAACCGAATTCAAGATATATTATCTGAAAACAAGTCAGAATATGTTACTTTTTTGAAAAGCTAAATGGTGTGTCTTTTGTTTTTAATTATTTTTTTTTCTTGAATAACACAAAAATAGACTTTTAAAATTGTCTAAATGTTCTGCCCTGCATTTTTCTTCTTCAAAGCAAATTTAATTTCTCTTTTTTTTTTTTTTTGTCAGATAGTTTAATTAGGGAAATTGCTTGCTTATTCAAAGTTCAGTATTATCTGGTATTGTTAACCTTATGCATCATTTTTAGTAATTTTTATTTTAAAATTGCCTGCGATTTATATTTGATTCATGAAGAGTGAGTAAAATTAAACCAACAGTAGATGTCCTTGCCTGTGCATCATATATTTAGAAATGTATCAGTTGTTGTTAAGCTGGGGCAGAGTTTGTGCTCTTTTTACAACAAAGTTCGCCATACAAAATAATAAAAAATAAAAAAAACTGCCTCACAATACTTTGTGTCCATTCAGTTTGTTTACAAGGGCCTTTTGTGGTGGGTTTCCTAGTATTGTAGTGTCATAAGTAAAACTGTTTAAAGGAAATTGACTCGCACTCATTTTGGTCCAAATCCAAAGCAAAAGGAGATGTTTTTCAGAAAGTGTGCTGCTCTTTATCATTCAATGAAAATGGAGAATACTCAATTGCCCTTCTGTCATCTCGCTAATCTCATTCTTGCTTGAGCATTAAAAAATAAGTAAAGCTAAAATAAACCCTGCAATAAATATTATCCTGACATCACTGACCTCAGACCTGGAGTGACGCGTTGAGAAGGTGATGCCCATCTGTGCGAAAATGTCACCGCTTCCGGTTATGACATGACCGTGAATAGACGATGATATTCAATGCTAAATTAACTAATACTACTATCTACTACCAATGACATCAGAATCTAAGCAGCTGAATTAATGTTTTAGATCTATGTAATAATCTATAAAGAACATTTCCAAGCAATTACTTTCCCGCCTCGACAGGTAAAACTAATTCCACAAGATGTCGCCAACATTCAGATAAGAGGAAAAGGCTGTCCGGTGTCTGTTTTGTGTAATACAGGCTTGTCTGCCTGCTTTTCTATATAGTTTCCCTCTTCTGTTCTGTCAATATTACACTAAAAGCCTTTTTATATTCATATCCACCAGCATGCATTAACTTATTCAACAAAACCCCCAAAAGAGCAACATAGCCTGTTGAACGTTAGTGTCTGTGTGGAAAGCGAACTGAAGTGTGGTCACTCCATTGAGTCTCGACGAGGGCGGCGCTCTCCTCAACACTTCACTGAGGGGACAACACGAAAACTGGACACTGGGGCACGGACGGACGGTGCTACTGATGATGGAGCTACATTTACCTTCTCTGTCTTTAGAAAGTCGGTTCTTTTAACCCTTCAGTGTCATCTTCTGGAGAGGAAGAGCTGTCATGGGAGACGCGCGGCACTTCACGCGCGTCTGGATTGATGTGGATCCGCGAAACTTCGCAGCGCGAGAAGATCATCACGAACATGCGTGTCCAGCGCGGTAGAACGATGGAACGCGAACGCGATACATTGTAACAAAGGCAAGTATTCGCATTGACTATTGAGGCGCTTTTGATACATTTGTAACCTTGTAACCCCAAAGCGGCAACATCTGTAAAGCAACTGACTTGACCTTATTAGAGGTCGATAGGTTTCTAATGTTACTGAAGTAGTCTAATCTCAAGTTTGGGCACAGAGAAATGGTGGGGTGTAGGGCTGTTTCGTTCAATGTGATGTACAGAGAGAGAGAGAGATTTATTGGAATGAATGAATTGGAGATTGAGCCCACTATTAAGGAAATAAATAAATCACGTTTTGATGTCTTTGATCGTTTTAGCACAAGATGGACAGTCTTTGAAATGCTTTCTTAAATGTGTCTGAAATTATAAAGAATTTCACATATCATTTGGTGCATTTGTGAACATTTTAAATGTGGTGCATTATACACAGCATGCACAAAGGAATTGGGGATTGAGCCCTATATAATTTATTTATTTATTATTATTATTATTATTATTATTATTTGGTGATGTTACAGCCACAACATAGTGTTTTACGAGGCTTATGGCAATGCAAAAAAAAAAAAAAAAATATGAATATACTATATACTGTGAGTTGCCCTTCCCCCTCATTTTAAATGCAACGTAAATTATTTTGTCACAAATGATTAATTCAGACTGTACATGCATTTATGCCAATGATGGCAGGAATAATTGAGTGTTCAGACTCGTCATGTAGAGTCCTGTCTACAAAGAAATGACTAAAGTGCTTAAATAATACACAGATTATCAAACAATAATTTTAAATCTTGAACAATTCGGATTCATTGATTGATCCACATCTGCTGTATATATTTTATACTCTTGTATAATTAATTTCACCCATTTGGAAACCAGAGTGAACAGCCATTAAAAGTAAAGCTGAACTTGGTAATGGGGAAAAAAAGAGGTCTGGAATTCATCAGTCCAGCCTTTTGATGAATCTGTGTGAGATGCATATACTATAGATTGTTTTTCTGTGTGCATCTCATTTTACTTATGGAGTTTTATTTTTGCCTAGTTGTAAGTTCAATCATTTATGATGCAACATTGCAAAAAGAAGTTAGTGCCAAAACTACACATTATTATTATACCCAAATTTGGCCACAACCTCAGTTTTTACAATTAGCCACTTTACTTTGCATTTCTGAATACTGACATGTGGCTTACAAGTTCTAGCTGATCTAAGTTTTCTAGCAGAACATCCAAAGCATTTCCCATGAGCTTAAACAAACCAAGTGAGTTGACAGAATTGTAAATTACATTTTCAGAGTTGTTGAGAAACCTCTGCCAATGGAGCGTTTGTTATTCCAGAGTGGATTGGCCACATATCATTTCTCATTTATGGACTGTTGTTTTTTTCCCACTACATTCTTCCTCACCCAAATGTGGCATGGACTTTGGAGTTTCTTAATGGTTCTTAAAATTAATTTTTGCCTTGGTCAGTGCAATGAGTGATTTTAACTAGAAGAAGAAACAGGTGTGCAGGGGAAGGCACACCTGTTTCTTCTTCTAGTTAAAATCAACAACATAAAGAAATGGTGTCTTAGATGACCTAAAATTAGCAAACCATGTTTAAAATCTGGAGCTCCCTTTGGGAATCCAGCTGGGTAGTTTATCTGTCAGTGTATCAAATAAATATGTCATGCCTTAAAACTAATGCAACAGTTTACAAATTGTTTGAGGGACTGGGAAAACTCTCGCTGCAATAAAACACAGCATCAGCCACTTTACTTCTAAGAATGGTTATATTTAGAGTCTATACGATTTATTGAAATAGATTTAATACAGTTTATGATTTGTGCACCACACAGAGGCATCAGAATTTAGTTACTCTCTAAACATCTCATGCTGCAGTATCTTTATGTTTCTGTTTTTGATCATTTTTTTGTGCCATTTATCTTTGACTTTCTCATCATTCAAGATGCAAGATGCAGTGGTTCAGATATGGGCAGCCTTTTCTCTTTTTATTTCACTTTTGACTCATCCAACAGTTTTATTTGACCTGGAACAATCCTTTAATTTATTATGCATTATAATTATGAATTAAATGCTTTTTCAAGGCTGTGAAGGAGAAATCACAGCACTTGTTTTCTTAAATTATTTAAAAGAAGACAAGCCCCTATGGATTAAATAGTAATGGACGTCAATTAGTGTCCATTAGTGTCAATGTTTCAATCACACAATTCAAACAAAGGAGAACAGTAGTTAGTAGCACATACTGCATATTCCTTTAGTGGTCTAAAGCAACCATTAAGATGAAACTGTTCTCTTGACTTGACTCGACCTTAACCTTGATCTCACTTTTCCCTCTTCACCCTTTTCAGACTCCCATTAGGGACCATCACAGACCAGTCTATGCCATGAGGAGTCAGAAGTCCCGTGGCCAGACGTCAGCCACACCTTCCCGCCAACGCTTGCCACGCTTCAGTCTTCACTCCAGGAGAAAGAAAGAAGGTGTAATCCAGGGAAAGCTGCGTATCCGTTCCATGCCGGGTGCCTTTCTGTTGCTTGGGATGGTGGTTGTTGTTGTTGGCACTGCGCTTGCCGTGGCAGGCTACTGGCCGTACAGGACCCATCGATCATCAGTGGACACGGCAGAGGAAGGATACTCTGGAAGTGCATCAGGATGGGGATTAGGGTCCAAAGGACTGTTTTCAGCAGCAAGTCTGGTTCATAGTGAAAGGATGAAACTACTTGGACCTGTCATTATGGGAGTGGGACTCTTCATACTTATTTGTGCCAATACGGTACTCTATGAGAATCGGGATAGAGAAACTCAAATGCTTCTGGCTCAGATGCGGAGTGTCATTTGCTCTGTTTCTGCAGCCGTGCCTTCGGCAGACCTCTTGCAGGTGAACGCTCTTGCCAGGCACTACCAATGGGTCAGCAGTTTACCTGCAGCCCACCTGAATATCCTCTGCCTCCAAGAAATGTCCAGTTCGGAGCCTCTACTACAAGTAAAGAGCATGGATGAGGAGGACAGCATTCAGCAGCAAGATACAGTACACACTGAGGTTCTTCATCATCAGGACTCTTCCTCCACATCCTCGATTCACTCCTCCAACTCTTGCAATGACAGCAAAGAGTTTTTTTGCACAGAGGAACGGGTGACAAACTCTGCACTGGATCTGCGGGAAGAAAGTCACTTTGGACTAAGCAACTGTATGACTGCATCCTCTATGTCCACTCTGGGTGGGGAGGAATTGGAGATCTTCTCCATCCCACCCAGACGCTCCTACAGCATGAGCCATAGGACTAAACCACATATACTGCCCAGGGATCTGGTGTATTCTGAGGACAAGCCTGTGTCTTCTATGGGTCACTATAGACTCCTTCCAAGGCAGTCCAGCTCAGAGGTGTGTGTGAACATGGTTGGAGTTGGCGTTACAAGCCTTGACCTTATACCTGTGGAAGAGCAGAAACACAGCAGCTGGCCTCGGCTAGATCTCGGAAGCGCCAAGAAGTATCTCAAGCTGGAGAACAAAGAGGACTCCGTGGACAAGTTACTGGACCAGCTTGAGCAGCAATGCTTGCAGTTGAACAAAAGCTATGGCTCAGGTCCCTTCCAATGAGCCGAAGTTTAATCTTTACATCAAGGTCAATGGCTTGCCTGAGCCAATGGTAATAAGAAGGAGCCTTATATAATGATATACACTTGGAATAACCCAACCTACAATTGGGCACAAGTTTCCAGTGGATATTGTTTGCACAGTTTCTGGAATCCCTTGAGGTCAATTAACTTCCATGACCTAGTCATTTATCTCACTTGACTAGTTTTGTAACTTGCTTGTTTTTGGGATTTAATTTGTTTTTGTCACTAGTTTGTTCGGAGACTTGATGGAATGAAAATATAAACACACGTCCTGAAGGAAGCTAGGGATGGAGGTATATTACAGTCATTTGAATGTGCTAAACAGCTTGTGATGTCATAGATGATTGGGTGGATTCCAATTGGAGGGATCCATTTGTTATTGTTGCTAAAGCCCTACTTGTTACTGGGACACAGCAAGCAACATTTCTTAGTCTACGAGGTAGAATAAACGAAGACCTCGGCAGTGACTAGATTCAAAGTAAACACATTTCTGACTTCCGAATTCAGGTCAGCCAAAAACATGGCTCTGGTTTTGATAGTTTTATAGGCCAAAAAATAAAGAATGCTGGTTATTTGACTCATAAGTGGATTGAAACTGTGTGTCTGCTATTGGAGAGTTCATTTGTATGCAAGGTAATGAGGTAATGCAACCTCAGTTGCAGTGTCTGTTAATATTTTGTGTCTGGTTTCCTTGAGTATCTGTTCTTCTTGTGTTTCACCTTTCTTCCATCTCTGCCAGGCGGCAGTGAAACAGAAGCATTGTCAATGAGGGTGCAGTGCCCTCTTGGCATCATTAACTAAGGTGATCAGTGTTTTTGCATGCACTAATGCGGGTACATAATTGCTTTCCCTTTAAAGGGTGGAGTTGGAGTGATCCCGTCTTTGCAATGAGAATGTGTAACTTCACTCTGTTTACAAAAATAAGGCAGTCACTCGTCTCTATTACGTCCATGTAGCCTGTTTTTGTGCGCTGTGTTATTTGCCGTGGGTTCTTAATGTATGACTGACCAATCAGTGATCAGAACCATTACACCACCTTTGGATTGAATTCCATGCCTGTGTGGCAAATAAAAGGCAAAAGAAAACCACTTTAAATGGAAGTGTTTGTTTGTTGTCCATGATTTTACGTTGATGCAAGGGAGCATCTGGGGGTCAAGGTGTGGCTTGTTAGCTGCAGCATTATACCCCCTACTGGGAGATGCTGTAACAAAAAGCTTCTTTCTCCATCGATGGACACTCATATGCAACATATAAATCAAATTTTTTAGCAGTGACAGTTTTTTTTAGTTCTTATATACAGTGATCCATCATAAGACATTTTCAGCTCAGATTGTCTCATAAAAAAGAAATAAAAGATTCTGAAATTGAGTATATATGAAATGTGACAGTATACCGGTTCAATATCTAACAAAAACAATAGCATTATTTTAATATTTGCATACTGCATTGTGATTGGTCTTCTGTCTTGCATCTATTTGCATACTGACTGATTGTTCTTTTTTTCTTGTATCTTTTAACCAACCATAGTCACTAGAGGAGTTGAGTTGTGTGTTGTGCACAGACAACAGAAATCAAGGCACATATCATTTCATTTGCTTGATGCAGCATTTCATTTACTTTGGCCAAAGCCTAAAAACTAAACTATTTGAACTAAACGTTAACTGATAAAATTAAATTAAGTTGTATAATAATTAATAATTAAAGGAAAAAAAGCATTTGTTTCCTCAGAAAAGCAAAACATCTGACTTCACCTGGTTTTGAACACGAATCCCTGTTGTTTAAAGGTGCAGAGAGGCGTAATGGAGCAGAACTCAGCCATGTGCTTTGTTAGATGTGTCAACGCTATCTCACAACCAATTCGTACGTATTTTACGAGGTGGCTTATTCGTACGAATTTGTACGACCTCACTCGTACTATTTTATACGATTTGTCTAACGGTTAGGTTTAGGGGAGGGGTTAGGTGTAGGTCATTCGTACAAATTCATACGAATTGTGCAACTTGTAAAATACGTACGATTTGGCAAAAATCGTATGAAATTGTACGAGTGTGGTCGTATGAATTCGTACGAATAAGCCACCTTGTAAAATATGTACGAATTGCCGTGAGATCGGGTTGGATGTGTACGTGTAAGGCCATAGGGCCTTAAAAGCAAGGTCTGATTCATCGATGATGGATGAAAGCAGTGTGAAAGAGGTTTGCATAAGTTTAATATATTTCCAAGGTGCTTTTATTGATATTAGGCTACTCAGACATTCAATTTTTCTTGTACCCAAGTTTAAGAAATTAATTCAGCTCAAACTACTTATTGTACAAACTCCATTCAAACTTTTTTTTTCCGACATTCTATAGCCTATCATTCAACAAATTTCAGATTAAAGTCTAAAAATCTCCCTTTTATTGTTAAAAATGTAGAACTGAATTTGCATAATGAATTATGATTGATCTTTCTGTTCTTACATCTATTTACAGTTTTCCCTAAATGTTACTATCAGTCTTTCTCTCCCTGTTTTTTATTTGGGTTTACAACATTTCTAAATATCATGTTAGTTCTTTATTTTGATGCTTTCAATCAGGAAGTTCACATTTTTGGACATTCAAATTCATATCATAAGCCTCAATGTATGATAAATATAGGAAGCACACAATGTTTTCAAAGTGTAAAAATACAACTTCCAACCGATCTCCGTTACTTTTGAATTACGCTTACAAAATATCTTTAATAGCTCTGCTCCTAAATACTACAATATTGAAATAATTACTATTAAAAAAAAAAAAAAAAAACCTTATGCTCTTGTTTTCCAGTGCAAACGTCTTAAGATTCTTAAATCAAGATACATTTACTTAAGAAGAACAATTACATAAGATGTCTTCTTTTCTGTAAAAAACAAAACAAAAAAACATTAAATGCAAAGGGAAAATTGGTTTTCATACCCATTAACAAAATGTGTTATTTTTAAGCATAAACTTTCATTTTTCAATTTTCATTTTGTTATTATTCTCAGAAAAACGAGATATCTTTATTTTGCAGTCTCAATTAAATGTATCTTGCTTTAAGGATGGTTAGATATTTGTATTGGAAAACAAAACAAAAATATTGAGGAAGATATTCATTTTATTTTGTAGTGCATGCAACATTTGATGCCATGACTTTGTGAATTTAAGACTTTCTGCTTTAAGATCTTTTTAAAGCCTAAAATGAAGACTTTGTAAGAGCAGCAGAAACCTTGTTTATTTGACACAGCTGATTTTGATTGGGTCATTAGTAGAGTCTCTGACCTGCACTCAGTGTCACATAAGGAAGACATTTAAAATAAATGTCTTAAAATACGAGTCCTACTCTATTTCAGTTATCCTGCCAGCAACAATCATTACTTATAAAACTGAGTTCCTGTAGCTCTACTGGTAGAGCATGGCATTGGCCACGGGCTCTTTCTAAAGGAAACACACACTAAATGACGACATTTCCAGCCGTGCCCTGCAGTGTGACATGTTACACTTCATCTCAAACCATTGTACATTCAACTGTTTTTTTTTATAGTCCTTTTGCTTCAACAGCTGTTGCTCAGACAAGTTTCACAGAACATGGAAGGAACTGGAGATTTCTGAGTACAGCACAATTTTCAACATGTTCAGTGTAAAAATGGATATTGTTTTTACACTGGTTTAATGAACTGTGACTTGCAAAGTATTTTTTAATCCTTTCTTTTCTTGAAGCAAATTCTAAATTAAGCAGTAACATGAAAACAAAAATCTGAATCAGGGTCAACACTTTTCACAGATAATATAGTAATGATTATTGGAGTATGGTTTACAAAAAATGATGATATTTCAGTTTTTCTACTCTAAATTCATATTTATTGCAATGTGTTACTTGCTGTCTCTTTGTAATTTATTTGAACTGTGTTTTAAAGTAAATTCTAAACCAACCATTTTTTTTTCCATATAAACAACCAGGAAATCAGAACGTATGATTAACAAAAGTCTGGTAATTTGGCAGATCACAATAACTTGTGCAGCTTTTATTATTACAGAATATAGAACACCACTATTACAGAATATGCCAGAATTTTACAGAAACTTCTAGCTATGTTCCCATCCTTACAATATATATACAATTTATTACAGTTTATGTATATATCTAAACATGCAAAATTGGTACAAAACATAGCTGTACTAAACCAATGCATATAATATTTGTGCTTTCACTTGTCACAACACAGGACTGCAGAAAATCCTGCTAAAGCTAAATAGTAACCAGTCATAGCAGCTAAGAATACCTTTCTCTTAAACATTCACACAAAATTTGACCAAAAAATATTTTTAAAAAAAAGTCACGGCTCTCAGCTTTCCAAATAACTGGCAAACTGATGAATGTAAAATATAACGAAAAGATAAAAGCAGACTGAAGCTGGGCGAGTTTGGTTCAGTAAGCAGAAGGAGGAGGGGAAGAGAAATTCCCCTTCTGTAATTATCCTCAGCAGTGTTTTTGTCAGGGGCCAACCCTTATTAGCTTTTATGGCTCCTTCTGGGCAGGTATGCAGTCTCTCGTGATCTCTTCTCATTTCATTGGTCGTTTACAAGATGGCTTCTGGGATTCTAACAGCTTGTAAAGGCATTTTGGCATTTTTCCACCAAAAATTCAAGGAGGAAGAGTAGTATGTGGAGAGGAGGCAGAGCAGAAGACTAAAGCGCAGAACTGTTATTTGTGTCTGTGTAAATTTGAATATGATGTTTAAAAGAAGAAAAAAAAATGCTAGCTGATACTATATACATGAAATTTTGCTATACCGCTATATCACGATAGATAGATGTGCATATATCAGAGGGCAGGACTGCTTTATCTTACAACATAGAAACATTAAGCCATGTGAAAATACAGAGCGTGTCCCAAACGAGATGATAATGAACAGTGTGACTTTTTGACACAATGCAAAGTGAAGTTTGGTTATTGTTTCTCATTTCTGAGCAACTTGTGATTTGTAATTTGCTTTAATATTCTGATGCAGTAAAAAAAAAAAAAAAATTGTTTATGCTGTAAATTGGCTATACTACCCACCCCAAGCTGTATATATGTTACCTTACTTATTCTGTCTTTGTCAACAATTGTGCAGCCATTAATTTGGCAGATTTGTTGAGAACATGTTCTTCATCTCAGATAAATTGGCATGGCATTGCAGCTTGTGCTTTACCAGATACACTCTCCTCTGGCGCAGGGTAATTAGCTACCCTCAGCATCTGCAGTGCATTAAAAAAAAGTTTCGTAAAAGCTTGCACAGTTTCAGAGGTCCTCTCTGCACTTTTAACGTGTGACAGAAATGCGTTAAAAGCAACACGGCTCTGCTCTAAACGCAGCCAGATGCCGAGTTTGGGAGACACAGTCTGCTGTTTACCCAGAGAACTGCAGGTCACAGTATTTTTTAAGTGGAATATAGTTTTGAAGAATACATCATGTAACTCAGCATTTTGATTTAAAACATGCTGTTTGAGTTTGTTTATATGTGTGTGTTCAGGATGTTAGCAGGAGGCTTGTATAAACGGCCTGGGTGTAATTGTTTTTTACTGCTGCAGGTCCCAGAGGCACAGTCTCGTTGGCTTGTGTGTGGCCAGTCAATGGGATCCAGGTGTGATTCAGAACGATTTCATGTTTTGGTGAGTTAATATGACGCATGCCGGTTAAAAACCTGTCCGAGCGTCTGATGTCATGCAAAAAACTCTCTCTTAAGGTAAGATGGGAAACGGCTTGATGAGAATGAACACAGCTTATTGTTCACTGGTTTAAACAACCATGATTCATTGTTGTCTTCTAAAATGTTTGTATTGTAAGACCATGTGTGTGAATATTCAAAAATATTTTGACAGTGCGATCTCTTTGGGATATGTCATATTTTCTAAAAATGAGTGTAAATGCATGGAAACTTGTATTTCAGTTGGAATTAATAAACTAGTCTTTTTTCATCCTATTTATTTTCTTATAAAAGCAACCGAAACTTTCTTTTTTAAGAGGGTAGTTCTTTACTGGGAACTGTGCTATCAAACATGACTTTCTTTTTAATGAAGTTCAAACCTCAATGACTTGTGACTTTGGCAGAAGCATATATCATCTCTTTAAATCTCAGAACTCAAAAGTCTCCCCCGTGTCTGTTTTAAAAGGAGAAACTGAATGCGATCTTACTTCCCGAAGCCTAGTGTGGCATTCTATACCCATGAGGTTATTTCTAGAAAGCAGTTCAGAACACACCGTCTGCAAATCTATGCAAATATTACTCAGACAGGAGAGAGTGAAAATAAAAATAATAATAATAATAAACATATATATATATCAAGGAGAAATGATTTGATGGAACGTCCGGCGAATAAGGCTTTTATGTTCCTTACAGAGAGTCCCAGGGGTCTGTTGATGCTCCGCAATGAATCACTGTTCATATGATGAGTATTTGGACTTTGAGTGAGACTGATGAATAACAATATTCTAACATGGCTGAATGTTTACCTGAATATTATCAGGGAAATGAGGGGAACAGTTCTCATTTGAATTTGTGAACGTAACATTAAATGCATGAGATGTTTTGCATAAGATGTGACATTATTTTCATGACAATAAAGACCTTTTTTTCACTTGATTTCTCATCCTCATGTTATTATAAAACATTATTGAATATAGTGAGAATCAACATAATGTTTTGTGGGACAAGTGTGCTCATTACAAGAAATAAATACATTTAAAAAAAATCTGCATACTGTTGCATAGTTTATTTTTCTTTCTTTTTTCCTTTCGATCTTGGGGGTGAAATATTACCTTGACATGTTTTCATTATATTCTGCCACCTTTATTATCCTTATATTTTTTTTTAATTCATTAGTAGCTGCACAGTTGTTAAAAGTTAAAAAATCAAGTTAAAGGTTATGCACACACAAACTACAACTGAGGTGAAGCGGCACATGTCTTTCTGAGAGAACCTTCTGTCCTGGAATGAGGGTTCTAGAAGGTGTTTTTATTAACCTTATGAAAAAGACACTAAAGTGTATTGAATGTGCATAGTTGAACATTTAAATTAAATTTAAGCATTTAGCAGACGCTTTTATCCAAAGCGACTTACAGTGCTTTCAGGCTAACATTTTTTACCTAACGTGTTCTCTGGGAATCAAACCCACAACCTTCTGCACTGCTAACACAATGCTCTACCACTGAGCCACAGGAACACTCAGTGTATATATTTAGAAATATATATTAAAAAAGGACACTTCCAGGGAATATAATTTAAAGTAATTACAGTGCATTATACACTAACGTGTAAAGGATATAAAGTTTTAAAGCCAAATGAAAAATATTATTTAAAAATTACATTATAATTCAGCATATTTTCTAACATACTGAAGCACATAAAAAAGTATATTTGATTATCATGTCTGTCTCACTCAATACATCTTTCGATCGGGACTCTATTAAACAAACATAAAAACACCTTTGAACAACCTTTTTGCTTTATCCAGAAGGAAACGTTATCATGACCCAGTGCCCAGTGCAGCTTTATTTTGATTTCAGCATGAATTCTGATCTTTCTACATAATTCTATATTTCAGAACAAATTACTTCCGAAGAATAATATGCAATAATATCTTATTAAAAACTCCATATAAATAGCTCATCATTTCTTCAAGTGCATTTGGTTGTTCGGGCCACATACAGTCTTTGGATTGCTATCTGAATGGGAATACAATCACACAAGACACAATAATACTGCAGGTGTACTCTAGTACAATAATGCTTACAGATTGTAATATCATGTTGCTTAGAAATGGGCCAGTGACAAAAAAAGAGTTAATTAAATAACAGTAATAATAATAAAATTATATTCCAAAACTGTATTTTTTCTTTTAATTCACAAAAACTGAACATGTTTATGATAGACGTGTATTCATTGTCCATCTGAACTGCATTTATAATGATTTTAATAACTTAATAATATTCAGATCCAGACCAAAAATGATTGTTATGCTACTTCAGACCTGTCTGAGCCACAATATATTTCACTCCTCTTTTTTTTTTTCCGGCAGGCAGCTCTGGTTTTCACTTTCAATAGATTGCCATTGATATATTTTCAGATTATCTAAGTCTCAAGTCTCCATCAAACATACACAGAGAGCTGTTTGGCAATGTGTGAACCACCTCGCGCAGGATTTACAGCAATCTGTTGTGCATGAACATATGCTGATGACTGGTCACTGACTGTCCAGCAATGAGTTTATGTTATCATTTGAAACCTATCCTTCATACCAAACACACACACACGTTGGTATAGGTGGTTTATGGGGACTCGACATACTGTACAAACTGTATTTTCTATTACCCTACACCTAAACCAATCAATCACAGAAAACTTTGTGCATTTTTAGGTTTTCAAAAACACCATTTAGTATGTTTTAAGCCTTTTGAATATGAGTGTCCTCATAAACCACCTTCATATTGTAATACCTATGTCATACCCATGTCATTATACAAATTTGTGTGCTCATGAATCACACAAATCAGTACACACACACACAGACACACGATTCCCTCACAGATAAACTTGTGTTGTTGTCTGTTGGAAGTTGTGGTTTTGATTTGCAGTCCACACAAAAATATGCATTTGAATGGTTTTCATAAGCTTAGAATGGAGACATGGAAACTTTCATTCGTCACAGATAACATGATTTCCACACTATTTGTGAATCTCACTCTATTGAGACGGTCCTGTTTGTTGCATGTAATCACTTTTATTGTCTTTCTTGCATGTGTGTACAGATTGCTTGAAATGTGTCAAATAAATAGTTAAATAACAATTTTATTTACAAACCATTTGTCATTGTACTTTTCTGTTTCATTAATAGTTCAATCGAAAATGAACAAACAAATAAATAAAGGCTCTTGAGTGTGTCAGAACCAATTTGATGGTTGAAGCAGAAGACATTTTCAGCCATTATGACCTAATCCTCCACCTAAATTAAAATTCTTCAGTAGTCTTTAGTAATTATGACAACAGAAATACATGAGGACACAGCAATAGCCTGAAAGTGTAAAATGAATGTGGATAGCAGCTCTGATCTTGGAACAGTTGGATGAGAAATGTTTCATATATTTCATAAATTCCTTTGATTTATGAGTTCATACTGAGAGACTTTTAGACTGCAGAGTATTTTGGCAAAGCCGAGTGCAGTGTGAGTCTTTAGAAGAGACATGTGAGATTAGGGTCTTTCCACAGGATAAAAGTCTGAGAAGCAGCTCACAGTGTCCTCATACGCTCTTCATTTCCTCTCAGTGCTGTCTACATTTGAAGTTCTATACAGACAGTTTCTATCTGTGGTCATGTGCATGAAGTCCTGTAATCTCACGTTCTGAGTTTTGCTTCGACTGATTCTGAAATTGCGACGGCTCTAGAAATCTGCCATGTTGGGATTATAAGGATTTGTCCAATGCTTATGTAACACGGCATGCTGAAGTCTGTTTAGTGAGTGTGTTTCAGCTGGCACAGAATTTCTTGTGTCATGAACTCAAATGTCACATGGACAGTGTATGAGATCAGATTAGGGATATGTACATACATTGGATTCACAGGTTTTATGCGTGTGTTTTGATGTGAGAGAAGCACAGTGGGTCTACATGTGTTTGTAATCATGCTTTATTTTCAAGTTTTTTTTGTGCGTGTGTTTATTTAACAGTTCTTTGTCTCCAAATTGTCCTCAAGTTAGCTACATGTGAGTCCGGGGACATCTTGAAATGTAGAAATGTAAAAATATACATGAAGTAAATTATGTTTAAAAATGCAAAAAGTTTGCTTTTATGGTTAGGGTTAGTTTTATGTAATGACAATACAAGTTTACAGTATCCTCATGAGCTAAACCTAGTGTTTTTTTTTACACTACCATAAACACGTTTGGGGTCATAATTAATTAATTAATTAATTGATTTAAAATTTCAATTTAGCAAGGATGCATTAAATTGATCAAAAGTGACAGTACAGATAATTATAATGTTACAAAGATTTCTATTTCAAATAAATGCTGTTCTTTTGAACTTTCTATTCATCAAAAAAGAAAAATAATAATAAAATATAAAATAATAAGTTGTATCACAGTTTCCAAAAAAATATAAAGCAGCACAACTGTTTTCAGCAGTAAAAATAATAGGTTAAGAAATTATAAAATAATAAGAAATTAATAAGAAATTATCAAAGTTTTCTTGAGCATCAAATCAACATATTACACTGATTTCTGAAAGATCATTGTGACACTGAAGACTGGAGGAATGATGCTGAAAATTCAGCTTTGATCACAGCAATAAGTTACATTTAATAATACATAAACAACTATTTTAAATATTTCACAATATTACTGTTTTACTGTATTTATGATAACATATTTGCAGTCTTCTTTAGCATCAGAGTAGTCTTTCTAAATGTTTAAAACCCTTGTGTGGTCTTCCGTCATTTCTGACAGGAGAATTTAACATTTTGAATATTTAAAGAAAATCGTAGCTTCACCAGAATGGTATGAAACTTGGTGATATTCAAAAACGACCAACCATAGGAAATGAATGGGAAAAAAAAAATCGAAAATGGTGAAAATTTGTATGTGTACAATCTACAAATCCCCCACTATGCAGAAAAAAAATTGCACAGCAATGAAGGGGTGAAACGCTAAAAAAATCTAGAGTGCAAAATCAACACACCAACTCACACACGCAAATGTAGTTATAATAATGCAAAAAAAAAAAAAAAAAAAAAAAAACTACACTTCAAATCAACATTAAAAACCACCAAAAATATAAACCTTGACAAAAAGTAGTCTTTGGGAATACCTTAATATACGGTACATTTAAATCCATAACCTAATAAAAGTAAACAATTATGTATAAAAACAACAAGGGATTTCACAAGCCTCTCTATAGAGCCCTGTACAGGAATCTAGTGGTTACTTACAGGTTTTTCTTTTTTTCCTCTCACGTGGATGTGCTATTCTGCCTTCAAAAATGGGATTTTAAAAGCCTAGTCTCTTTTTTAAACTGAAATACTGCATTAATTGAAAAATTATTTGAATAAAAAAATATATATATTTAAACTATTTTCAATGGGGGAAAATGATCATAATTATTGCATAAATATTAACTAGTAACATGAAATTATCTTAAAATAACAAACGAAAAAAGAAAAAAATATTTTGAACGAAGATATATTATTTTACTGAAGAAAAGAAAAGTTACATTTCAGGTGTCTTTGATCATAAAGACCATGAGTGTGACTCTCAAATGAAGAGCGCACAGGGGTTAAACGACACCACAATACAGACTTAGACAATAATGTGAGTTTGGGGCGGGACTATTTGATTGACTGACCAATGGAGGCCATAATGTTTTATTTATTTATTTATTTATTTGATATTCCATCTGGTGACACTAATGTTGCACACTAATGACACACTTCAGCTTACATGTAATTGTGTTTGTGTGATTGAGAAGTGGTTGTGTTCACAATCACATGTATGTCCTCACTTGTTCTCGTGTGGATGGTGCAATAGCGCTGTAGGGGGTTCCTCTGGCTCAACTGTTTGTTCATCATCTCCCAGTTCACAAAGCTGAAGGGAGAAGTTATTCTGTTATTCAAACGGAATAATCAAACCCTCTGCGGCTCAATTTACTTCCTTACTAAGTTACTTTATGCCTCTGTAAGTCTATCCTTGTTACTTCTTCATCTCTCTCTCTTTAGACGCATCAAACTCTGCAGTCTCCTTTCCACATGCTCTTATATAAGATTATTAATTTTAAATGGAAATATGAATGAAAAACTTTTTTTTTTCATTTGCTGTTTTCCATTTCCTCCACCAACTCTCGCTCATGCTGCTGACAGACCGCTGGACTCCAAGCCAATCACATGAATCAGTCTTTTCTTAAAGGGTTCATATGCTAAAATATTCAGAATTAAAACCCTTTCGCACATTCGCACACAGTTTAAAGCGTGAGTTTCTTTAGGCGACCGTTATTTTAGAATGTACCGCCTTATTGTTTCCACGGCGACATGTCATGCTTGTCATGTGACACAACACAGCCACAACAGATCTGTATGACACATGGATCACTTTTATTTTATTTTTCCTGTTTTATTCAAAATATTTGCAAACATACTCACTATACCTTAATACTGAAAATGGCTAGCTTACTCTTGGGACTGGGACTTAGTTGGGAACACATTTTATATTTTTAACTAGAGGCAGGACATTTTAATCTTTCTGTGTGTGTAACTTGAATAGCGTTTGGAAGGTATTTTCGTGAAGATTGCATAGAAGTGGAAAACTGCCAGTTACCTTACTGCTGGCGAGTGTGATATCATGGGCCGTGAACTTCGCCGGCGGATGATGTTGGAATCGTTTGAGTGCTATTGATACTTTGTATACCAGGGCTCGAAGGCTGAAACGAAGTGCGCGATTCAGATTGTGTTTCTGACGGCAAGTGAGCAGGCAACACATTTAATTAAACTGATGGTAAGTGATCTTATAATAGGCTCTGGTAGTTCAGCCGAGACGAGGAGAGGCTCTAGTAGTTCAGCAGAGACGTGGGGAGGCTCTGGTAATTCAGCAGAGATGCGGAGAGGCTCTGGTAGTTCAGCAGAGACTTGGAGAGACTCTGGTAATTCCGTGGTGTTTAGACTGGATTCAGGAAGATCAATGGTGACCTGACTCTGCTCATTAAGATCATTGGTGACTTGCATTTGTTCATGAAGATCAATGGGGACTTGCCTTTGCCCATGAAGATCATTGGTGACATGACTCTACTCATGAAAATCAATGGTTACATGCCTTTGCCCATGAAGAACACTGGTGACTGGACTTTGCTTATGAAGATCATTGGTGACTTGACCTTGCCCATGAAGATCATTGGTGACTTGCCCTTGCCCATGAAGATCAATGGTGACTTGATTTTGCCCATGAAGATCACCGGTGACTTTGACTCTGGAGTGTCAACGGTGACTTGACTTGACTCTGGAATGTCAACGGTGACTAGCCCCGACTCTGGAAGGTCAACGGTGACTAGCCCCGACTCTGGAAGGTCAACGGTGACTAGCCCTGACTCTGGAAGGTTAACGGTGACTAGCCCTGACTCTGGAAGGTCAACGGTGACTTGACTTGACTCTGGAAGGTCAACGGTGACTAGCCCCGACTCTGGAGGGTCAACGGGAACCTGACTCGACTCTGGAGGGTCAACGGGAACCTGACTCGACTCTGGAGGGTCAACAGGAAACTGACTCGACTCTGGAGGGTCAACCGGAAACTGACTCAACTCTGGAGGGTCCACTGTGGCTGTCATCTTGTGCAGAGGCGTTGGACAAGCGGTCATCTTGTGCCATGACTCTGGGCCGGCGGCCATCTTGGGCAGTGGCGCTGGGCCGGTGGCCATCTTGGGCAGTGGTGCTGGGCCGGCGGTCATCTTGGGCTGTGGCGCTGGGCCGGCGGCCATCTTGGGCAGTGGCGCTGGGCCGGTGGCCATCTTGGGCAGTGGTGCTGGGCTCCAACAAATAAACAAACAGGGAAGGAACAGGAACAAGAATAGGAACTCGGAAGACGAGGAACTCGGAAGGCGAGGAAACTGGGTGACGGAAAGAAAGGACTCCATGAAGACAAACAGAAAAGACCAGTTAATATAGGCAGATAAATGACTATCAAGTGAAGACACCTGAGTGCAATTAACAACAGGAATGCAATTACTGTGATGAAGGGACAAGGCTTTGTGGGAATTATAGTGCCTACAGTGAAGTGCCTATGGGGAAGTGAGACCACTAGTGGAGACTCAGGGAAACAGAGACCAGACAGCGTGACAAGTGGGCCAAGAAAGAACATTTAGCAAAATGCTTCAGGTGTAGCACGATCCCTGTCCATGATTGCAAATGCGGTATATAGACAGGTTACTTCCGTAAACGCTTAAACAACTTCCTTTTACACTGAAACACCTTCCGTTTACACTGAAAATTCACGCACATCCACAAATTAAATCACTTGCATATATATATATATATATATATATATGTATATATATATATATATATATATATATATATGTATATATATATATATGTATATATATATATATATATATATATATATATATATATTAGGGGTGTAACGGTTCACAAAATTCACGGTTCGGCTCGATACAATACACTGGTGTCACGGTTCGGTTCGGTACGTTTTAGATACAGCAAAAAGAAAAAGTTGGCAGATAAATTTCCTTGATTTTTAAAAAATGTTTTATTTATTAAAACTAACCAAGTATGTTTTTTTTTTTTTTTTTTACATTGAACAATGATGGAGCTATTCTTTACCCATCTTCTATGGTGTTTTCTTAGCAGCATACTGTATAAAACAAAAACAGCTCCTTATAAAAAAAAAAAATGAAAATGTTATATTAGTTATGAACAAATACAAAGATGTAACTTTTTATATGGAACTCTATAACTCTTTATATTGAGTGTGTTTTTACTCAATTGGTTCTCTATAGGGCTTATGTTTTTTGGAACAAAGCAGGAATTACGGTCTGTCTGAAATGGGCTCGTGAAGGAATATTGTAACGGGGCTCAATTACATTAAGCATGTTCTTAAAACCTACGTTTTCCACTACAGAGTAAGGCGCTCGCTCACTCAGTACGCGCTGAAGGCTCGTTGCAAAATGGCTAATGCATTTAACAGACCAGAAATAGAAGATCCTCCAATAACCAACAGGTCTGGTGTTTGGGTGCACTTTGGATTCCCTGTAAGCTATAATGGTGATGATAGAATGAATGGTAAATAGTAAGGTCTCATATCCGCGGCTATAACGTAAATGTAGCCTACCAATCGCCGTGGTGATGTCTTTTGCCCTGTTTGAATCCGTTGGAAATGTCTGTCTAAATGCTGCGGGGATAGTTTGTTGCATTTATGTTTCTCCTTTTTTCCGTCTTTTCCCAGATACTGACACACTAAGGTGATGTCGGCGTAAATGAGTTGACATGTTTCAAGTATTCCCGCTGGTGTTTTTTTTTTTTTTTGTATTCCCGCTGGTGTAACCCTAGATGCGACATATCGTTGTTTTTTTTATCCACCGCTCTCTTGCCATCACCATTATAGCTTACAGGGAATCCAAAGTGCACCCATAAACCAGACCTGTTGGTTATTGGAGGATCTTCTATTTCTGGTCTGTTAAACGCATTGGCCATTTTGCAACGAGCCTTCAGCGTGTATTACTGAGTGAGCGAGCGCCTGACTGAGTAGCCTAACATAAACATATAAGTTGGTGTTTTTTTCTTCTTCGGGGGTGTCAGGGGCGTTGCCTGTTACGTCGTTTGGGTTATTGGGCTACCTTGTTGAACGCATATCATTATATTTTAAATTTGTTTTTATTTTCCAGATATAATTAATTAGTCCAACGAACCGTTCGGTCCATAATGCGTACCGCGTACCGAACCGAAAGCCTCGTACCGAACGGTTCAATACGAATACGCGTATCGTTACACCCCTAATATATATATATATATATATATATATATATATATATATATATATATACATATAAATATATATATAAATAAATATATATATAAATAAATATATATATAAATAAATATATATATATATATATATATATATATATATATATACACACACACACACACACACACACAAATAGAGCACATGTTTTTCTCATTTGAACTGTATACGTTAGTAAATTTTATTTTTTATGTACGCGCGAGTGTTTTATGGATGTGTATGCGCGCATCGAGTTTACATTTAAGTGTTTAATTGGTGTATATGCACGTATCAAGTTTGTATGTGTATACATGTGTCTGTAGGTGTATGCACGCATCAAGTTTATATGTGAAGAGTTTGGTTCCAAAACGCGATAAACGCCAATTTTGAAAAAAACGAGTTACCGCCAAAACAAGCTCCCCATTGACTCTCTATTCAAAGTTCGATAATCAGTTTTTAACAAAACGCGATATCCGCCGTGTTTCGCTGCCCTGTTTCTTCCCTTTTTTCTAACCGAACCGTGAAGCAATTTTATGCCTGATAACAGTAAAACGGGTACAGCGAAGACGTCCCAAGGTGGCAATTGAAGATGCACAGAAGGAGAGGGAGGTCACGAACGAGTACTACTTGCTCTCCAAGGATCATCCCACGAAGGTTCCTGTCTGCAAGGCAACTTTCTGTGCAGCGCTGGGTGAGTTTATTTGTTTTATTTCATGACACTAGATCACTGCCTTAATAGTCAGTGATAGGCAAGCTACTTGATATGTGTAGTGAGCTCAGCTACCAGCTACTCTACAATAAATGCAGCTTCACTACACAGAAGCTACCACCCATAAAAGTGTAGCAAGCTAAGTTACAAACTGTCAAAAGTAGCTTGATAGGCTACTTAATAGTTTTGTTCCTGAATAAATAAATAGATAGATAGATAGATAGATAGATAGATAGATAGATAAATACACAAATAGATTAATAAATAACATGCTAAAAGTGAGATATTATGTAAAAAGATATTCAATTTATTGGTTTGTAGGCCAACCCATTTCAGGCTGAAATGGGTTTGTGGTTGAATGCCACTGTATATTCTGATGAGCCATTAGCCTATGCTATCTCAGTTTCCTCTTAACAAAGAAATAAAATGTTATTTTAACTTTTGTTGTTGCAGGTATTGGCAAAGATAGAGTAGCTCGAGTGGCAAGATATTATGCAGAGAATGCTGAGGCCAGACCAGAACGTAGGGGTGGTGCTCGCAAAGTTACAGAAAATGAAGAAAAGAAGAAACTTGTGATGGATCACATTCAAACATTCACTTGTAGGGCAAGCCACTATGGCAGAAGAGGAGCACCTGGGCGGAAATACCTTCCCAGTGACCTCAGCGTAAAAAAAATGCATGATTTGTTCAAGCAGCAAAATCATGATGCTGTTAGCTACTCTCTCTATTACAGTGTTTTCCGATACAGTTTCAACCTTGCATTTGGACATCCAGCCACCGACGCGTGTTCTACATGTGCAAAGTTTCATCTCACAGTAAAGAACCCCAGCTTGCCCGAAGAGGAGAAGCGTACAGCATCAGCATCTTTCATTTTGCATCGCAGACGAGCAAGGGTGTTTTATGATTTGCTCGGGCAAAGTGACAATGCAGCATTGACAGTCTGCTTCGACATGATGCAGAATCTGGTACTCCCAAAAACCCCCATTGGTCAGGCGTACTACTCCCGCCAGCTCTACATGTACATCTTTGGTGTTGTTGTCCATGCTGGGAAAGGCAGCAAGCAAAGCAAGGATGACATCCATCTTTACACATGGATGGAACACGAGAACAGAAAAGACAGTAATTTGCCTGCTTCTGCTCTGAACCACTGTTTTCGGCAGCCATTGAATGTTGCACTTTGCAATGTTCAGAAGTTGAGATTATTCAGTGATTCCTGTTTTGGACAAAACAAAAATGTGAATGTTCTGTCAATGCTGTTTGCTTTAACAAAGCAGAATTGTCGTAATATGATCACGGAATATGTGTTTCCCATCAGGGGACACAGTTTCCTTCCTGTTGACCGCATTTTCGGGAGGATTGAGCAGCAGATTCGAAAGCACAATACCATCCTCATGCCAGAAGAGTACTATGACATTTTGAGGAACCATGGACATGTCCATGTCTACGGCCAGGACTGGCAAGCTTATGATTTCAAGACGGCAACACAGGTTTTTGTAAAGCCACAGAAGTCATTCAAGCTCAGTGATGCTAGAATGCTGGAACTCAGGAATGACAAACTTGGATTCAAGACTGTGTACAACAGTGACTTCTGCTATCACTCGGTTTTGAAGCGTGGACAGAACTGGGCAAACTTCAAGCCGAGTCAGCTCCCAAATGTAAGCACAGTGAAGGATGCAAAAAGAAAGGATGTGCTTAACTTGCTTGCTGAAATTGGTGCCAGTGACACTGTGCGTGCCTTCAATGATGGAGCACTAATTGTAAATGATGCCGACCGTGACAGCCCTGAAGAATAATTCTGCCGATTGTGCCTTTTGAGTTCACTGTTTCAGTGCATAATAAGTGTGTGTGAACATGTGTGTGTGAGAAAGACCTGAGCAAACAGGAGGAGGAGTTAAGTGAGTGCGGAGAAAGTCTGTGTGTGGTTGAGTGTGTCTAGATAATGGCACTGAATTGTAGTTGTCCATAATAAATAAATAGATAGATAGATAGATAGATAGATAGATAGATAGATAGATAGATAAATAAATAAATAAATAGATAAATAAATAAATAACATGCACTACAGCATGATTAATGTATTTCATATATCTGTGTTCCACTATAAGAAATTTGTTCAAGTTGGCATTGTTATGTAAATCGAAAAAAAAGAAATCTGTTGTCCAAGTTTGGGACTTGTATAGATAACTTACTATTTAATACTATTTAACTTAATAATTGTACAGTTTCGTACATTGTTTTGAAAATTTAATGAATGTAGTGTACAGAATAACAAGATGAATGCAACAGAAACAAAATTTTGCTCTAATGTTACATATGAGTTCAGTATGAATTTGAAATGTTGCTATTAACAACATTAATATCAGACTGAAATGAATGCAATCTGAAAAAGGCAGCGAGATGAATGTACTTTTAAAAATTGGTTTAATGGTTAAATATAAGTGATGTTGTTCAAGTTTTGGGGTTTGTCATATGTATAGACAGCCTTTCCTTGTTATTTATTGTTATGTCTTTGTTCAATTTCATACAGAAAGTGAGTTTTTGTTGATGAAATGGATTTGTAGCATTTGGGGGGAAAACGTGTTATGGATATATTGCATTTTGGAGAAAAAAAAATGTTTTTGTTTAATAAATGTTTAAAATCAAAATATGGATTTGATTTTTTTATGTTATTACAAACTCATAATGATATATTAGAGTTTGAAACAGAAAATAACAGTTTTCATACAAACAGTCTTTTGGGAAAGAAAATGCCTTTTTTCTCAATTCAACAATTTTGGATTTATAGCGTTTTGGAACCAAACTCTTCATGTATACGCAAGTTATTCACAAGTTATTCATATTTATGGGAGGCAATACATATTAGTGTTCATGTGTATTTTATACATGTATTTTTTAACATCCAGTAGTATGCATGTATATGTGAGTAATTTATAGGTGTATATGCACGTGTTTTATGTATGTATTCATAAGCGAAGTGTGATTTAAATCCTACGTGGTGCCTGATATCTAATAAACAGTCGATATGCTAGTAATATGCATGCTAATAAGCAACTAGTTAATAGTGAGAAATTGTCACTAAACTAAAGTTTTACAAACAGTGTTAATGATACTCTGTATTTTGCATTGTTGCACTGTAACTGTCAGACTCTGTTCTAAGTTTTGGTTGTCTTTTGCTCCCCATATGTTCCTGTCCTGATTATGTTGATTAATTTGATCCCAGGTGTGTCTAATCATTAGTCCCTGTTGTCTGAGTATTAAAAGAGTGTTCTGTTGTATATAAATAAATATAAATCAATTTCTTGGTTTTGTACTCCTGATCTCATGGTCTCCTCGTTCCTCGCTCCATGTTTCCTCACCATAGCAATCTCGTGACAGTAGCATTGTAAAGTGAATAAATGTTTTGTATTGAGACGCCTGTTTACGGTTTCATTACAATATCAGAGAAAAATCTATAAATATTTAAATACATATTGAATACATTTTGAAAAAAAAATGGCTCCTAAAAATAAATTGGTAAATATTACTTTAAAAATAACTAGGTTTATGTTTGATGAACTTAAAACTATAGTTTGTAAAAAAAAAAAAAAAAATAGCTGCCATTACTTAAGAGTGCAAATTTACAACATGTAAAGTCTAATAGACCAAACAAAGATAAAATGAGTTTAAAATACTCAAAACGCTGATGCTACTAGTTGCCTAATTTTTTTTAATTTAACAGGCACAATATCTTTTACAGTGCAGAGCACACATCATGAAATAGTGTATCCCACAATTTGACTTTGCATTTCCAGTGGGACTGATTAATCTGTTAACTGTTAGGTGCATATGTCTTATTCTTATGACACAGTACTGCAGTAGTTGAAGCTTTTTTTTTTTTTTAAACAATCAACCTGCTGTGGTGATCACATGGTAATATCATGGTACTTTGCTGAGGTTTATTAACAATCAACCTGCTGTGGTGATCACATGGTAATATCATGGTACTTTGCTGAGGTTTATTAACAATCAACCTGCTGTGGTGATCACATGGTAATATCATGGTACTTTGCTGAGGTTTATTAACTAAAACAAAACATTATTTGAAATAAAACTTATACTTTTAAAAAAGTTTACAATTGTTAGTAAAATAACTAAAACTAAATGAACTAAACTAAAATCTAAAGCTTAATAAAATTATAAACAATTCTTTATAATAAATTGTAATAAAACAAACTAAAATTTAAATTACAAAATAAAATGAAGTGTAATTCAAAATATTGATAATTAATTATTACTGTAAAAAAAATAACACTGATTTTAAGTGATCTTGTCTCCACGATACAGCCATTTATATTTTTCAAGATGCATGCAATGGTCATTTAAAGCAAGTAGTTTAAAAAAGTTGTGCAAACCAATGATATATGAGTGGCGGCTGTTGCTGACTATTTAAATCTATTGGGTTTGGTGTCTTGTGTCAATCTAATGACACTGGTAGTGATGATTCTATCTGACCAGTCATCTACAGTGTTTACATGTCACGATTTGAGTATCAGTATGGCTCGCTCAACCGAGGTGCTACTAAAAAACGTACCAGGTACTTGGTACTGTACACAGTGGAAAAAAAAAATAAACAAAAGTGAGCTGTACAATGCAGTGGAAAAACACCATATGTAGACAGTTCCCTAGGTTTTAGAACATAGCCAGTATCTCTGTGTTTATCATTCTATAAAGCAAAAAAACATACACATCCTCTGATTTTTTGCTCTAGCTTATTTTCCCTGTTATCTTCCCTCTCAACTTCAGCTATCTCTCTTCCATCTTCCCAACATCCTGCTCTTATGATTTTCTCCTTGCAAGTGCTTTTATCTGCAAGCCATGTGATCTGTCCATTCACATTGAGTTTCAGTGTGATGCAAGCCTTTGTGTTCTTCACTCTGATGAAGCGAGTAAGAGCGAGTTAGCCCACATCATTATATCCAGTGGTTTACCCGGCTTAACTTCCCACCAGCGTGACATTTCAGCCCAAGCAAAAGAGGCCATCCCAAACATTTCAGAAACAATTACACCACTCCAACAGTTCCCAGCAAAGAAATTCACGCTCCATCAACCTTCAACCATCAAAAATATCTCAGTGGGAAAATGACAGAATGGGGAATTGTAGTTGGAAGCCAAGCTATTTTGCCATCACTGTTTCTTGTCCAACCACAACAATTCACAATGAGTTTACATTATCAAATTGAGGAAAGTTGGAGCTAAATGATTACTGGGTTTCGAAACAATCACACTTAAGAACTGAGGTTGTTTGTGAGTGGCTGATTGGCTAAAAGAACCTTTGGTATACATTGCTGGGCTACTTTGAAATGGGAGCATAAAACACTGACTTGTCTTTTCAGAGAGCTGTAGGCAGGGTAAAAACACGTTCTGACAGCATGTGTTTGAATGGCTCATCCCCTCCTGAGTTGAAAGAGTAAATCATTGAACTGCTAACTCCATTCTAAAACATACTTAATATTTATAAAAAAAAACAATAAGGATGTGAAAAAATTGTGTAGTCCTACAACATTATTAAGACCAAACGGACAACGTAGGCTCACTGGAAAAATATGTCTCTGACTACATATTTGCAAAACTCCAGAAACATAGAGAAATTAAGATTGCAGAAGCAGATTTTGGTGCAGTTCCTTGCACAGTACTATATTGTGACTTATCATAACACATATCAAACACTTTTATCATAGTGCATGGTTTGTAAACTAATACTGTCAGGGTTATGGACCTGTCTGTTTGTTTTTACCCTCCATGTCCCTGCCCTGACCCAGTTTCCCGTGTGTTTGATTGTCCATTTGGATCAGGTGTGTCTAGTTAGTTAAGCTTGTTATCCACTGTATTTAAGTCCTAGTCTGGGCAGTTTGTCTCTGTCGGGTCTCCAAGTTACATTTGTGTGTCATTCCTGTTGTGAATTTTCCCCTGTTTGTCCATTTAAAGATTGTTTAACGCTTCTCCACATCTCCTGCGTTCCTTCTGGCAGCAAATCGTGACAGAAGACCTGGCCTACAAACAATTAACCTGGCTTCCAGAACACAGCCAGACCCAGTGCCCAGCCCACCATCTCCCCGCTGTGTGGAGCGTGAGCCCGAGCCCACCGCTGACGAAGAGCAAGAGCTCATCGCGACCAACAAGCCATCGCCTAGGAGTGCGACAGAGTGGAAGATTGTCACGGAGCCAGAGCCTTACAGATCATCAGACCAGGTGTGAGAGCCGGATACAATGAACGCCACGAGGAAGAAAGCCATGGAAAGTGAGAGCGCAGAGAAGAGAGTCCGTGCAGGACTCTACTGTGTTACCCTTGTTGGCATTTGTTGGAGCTCATTTTCACCAATTGAACATGCTGTATCTCTGTTTGTTGGGTTGTTGTCTGAGAAGTGACATACTGTAATTTGGTGATTGTCTGCATTGGTTGGCATCTGTCGGTTCAGTGTGAATTGGCCTTTATAATAAAGAGCTTAAAAACATGTAGACGCAAACTAAAATGGCGTAGTTGCTTTAGCACACTGCTTTTTTTAACACTCTCGGACAGTGTTGGGGAAAGTTACTTTTAAAAGTAATGCAATACAATATTGCGTTTCTCCCTGAAAAAAGTAACTAATTAAGTTACTTAGTTACTTTTTATGGAAAGTAATGCCTTAAGTTACTTTTGCGTTACTTTTTAAATGTGAGCAGGGCTTGATTCTTTTTAATATAAGAAGTTCTGTTTATAGTAGGGTTGGGCAAGTTAACACGTTAGTATCATGGTAATGGATTATTTGAATAACTCTGACAATTATTTTATCATGCGTTAACACAGTTTTTTTATTATTATCATGGGTCAAAGGTGTTACAAACAAGCCAGGTTCCACCTCCACTCATTCACAACGCACGCCCTCACCTGAGTACTGAGCACTTCCACCTGACCCTCATCATTACCCAATCACCTCGGCACCATAAATACCACCCACACGCACTCAATCAGCGTCCGGTCTCGTTCGCGACAAGGTCTTACCTGTATGCTAACTCAAAAACTAACTCTTCCTCTACTTACCTCTCTCCAGCGATTCTCAGAAGATCACGATCCCCAGTGTGCGTGTGTGTGGTTCACCTCTCTCCTCTGACGTCTTCACCCAGCTCTCACGGATCCATTCATCACTCTACCCAACACTACCTGCTCCTCTGCTTGTGTCTATTAATAAACCCTTCTGTCTGTTACTCCTCAGCCTCCCGAGTGATCTGTAACAGAAGACCGGACCTACACCGCTAGGCACAAGCATGAGCCTCACGGACCCCTTTCAAGGTCTGGTCGATGCACTCCGAAGAACACTCACGGCTACACCTGCATCCCCAACACCAGCGAGCACTTCCGTCAACGATACCAGCACTTCCTCACCTTCCGTTCACGCCAGTCCCATGGCCCGGCCAGCACCCTACTCTGGTTCGGCGGAGGAGTGCAGCGGTTTCCTCCTACAATGCTCGTTGGTCCTGGAGATGCAACCGCACTTGTACCCCACCGAGAGATCCAAGGTAGCCTTTGTAATTTCTCAACTGCAAGGTAAAGCACTACTGTGGGCAGATTCAATATGGACTCAAAATAACCCAGTTATCCAGTCTTATTCCAGCTTCTTCGACCATTTCCGAGAAGTTTTTGGCAGACCAACTTGGGACTCTTCCATTGGTGAGAAGCTGTATAATCTCAAACAGGGAAAAATGTCTGTCAATGAATATGCCCTTCAGTTTAGGACTCTAGCGGCCTCCAGTGGAAGGAACGAACAGGCTTTACTGACTACCTACCGTCAGGGATTGGAACCTTGAGTGCGGTTGCATCTTGCTGCATACGAGGACCCCATCGGGCTTGAACAATTCATCCGGCTGTCCATCCGCTTCGCCACCCATATGCAGTCGTGCTTAGAAGAGCACCAGGGCCAGGTGAATTCCTCTATGCCACTCTGCCGACCAGAGGCTGTCAGCTCCCCAGAACCAGCCAGCGAACCCATGCTAGTGGACTCATATCTTTTCTATGACTGAAAGACAAAGACGGCTGGCCCAGAATCTGTGCCTCTACTGTGCAGCCCCGGGGCATGCCATCGCTGTATGCCCCGTCTGTCCTCCTCGTCCCATGGTGAGTGCCATTCTCCCTTCAAGATACCAAATGAAACCACTCACCACTGTTGTGACACTTACTGCCGCTGACATATCTCTTCCAGTTTCCGCCCTCCTCGATTCTGGGTCAGCCGGCAACTTCATCTCCGACGCCCTCTGCCGTCAGCTCAAGCTCGCTACCACGGCAACGCCGTCAGCCTACCAAGTCCACACTATCACTGGCAAACCGTTAAGTAGAAGATGCGTGCGTCATAGTGTGGGTCCCATTTCCCTCCAAACCGGACTGCTCCATCATGAGGAAATCCATCTGCTGGTTCTGGAGGAATCCAACGCTGACTTTGTGGAGAAAAAGGACAGAGGTTTAAGACCATGCATTGATTATTGGGCTCTCAACAACATCACTGTCAAGTTCAGGTACCCACTTCCCCTCGTCCCAGCTGCATTGGAACATCTCCGTGGTGCCAATGTTTTCACCAAGTTGGACCTCCGCAGCGCCTATAACCTCATCCTGATACGAGAGGGGGACGAGTGGAAAACAGCCATCATAACCCCTACTGGCCACTATGAATACTGCGTGATGCCGTATGGACTTGTTAACGCCCCCTCCGTCTTCCAGGACTTCATCCATGAGGTGCTCCGGCAGTTCCTCCACAAGTTCGTCCTCGTATACATAGATGATATCCTTATATACTCCCGGAGCCTGGCAGAACATCAACACCACGTTGCGGAGGTCTTGCAACGCCTGAGGGCCTTTCAACTCTATCTCAAGGCCGAAAAGTGCTCTTTACATCAGCCCTCAGTGCAGTTCCTTGGATACAACATCAGCAGCAGTGGCATCTGAAAGGACGAGGGGAAGGTAAATGCCATCAGAGATTGGCCCACTCCTACCACCATCAAAGAGTTACAACGGTTCCTTGGCTTTGCCAACTTCTATAAACGGATTATCCAAAACTTCAGTACCATCACCAGCCCTCTCACCAGTCTCCTCCGTAACTAACCCAAATCTCTCCCATGGACTCCTTCCGCCACAGAGGCCTTCCACACCCTCAAAGAGGCCTTTACGACCGCCCCACTCCTGGTTCATCCAGACCCCGACCGACTTTTCATCGTGGAAGTCGACGCCTCAACCACCGGAGTGGGAGCAGTCCTTTCTCAGTAGCAGGGGAATCCCAGTCGCCTCCACCCATGCGCCTTCTTCTCCAGAAAACTCAACCCGGAGGAGGTCAACTATGATATCGGCAACTGGGAGTTGTTAGCCATCAAGTTGGCCTTAGAAGAATGGAGGCATTGGTTGGAGGGATTTCATCACCGATCTTCCTCCTTCAGATTATAATACCTGCATTCTTGTCATAGTGGATAGATTTTCTAAATTCTGTCGTCTTCTCCCCCTGAAGGGTCTGCCCACGGCCATGGAAACGACCGAGCTATTATTTAACCATGTCTTCAGATACTTCGGCATCCCAGAGGATATCGTCTCGGACCGAGGTCCCCAGTTCATCTCCCGGGTATGGAAGGCTTTCCACTCACTCCTAGGTATGGCCATCAGCCTGTCCTCCGGATACCATCCCCAGTCAAACGGCCAGATGGAGAGGAAGGTCCAGGAGATTGGACGCTTCCTCCGTACCTTCTGTCACGGCCACCAGAACTCCTGGAACCAGTTCCTTGGGTGGGCAGAGTACGAACAAAACTCCCTTCGTCAACCTACCACCGGACTCACTCCATTTCAGTGCGTACTCTGCTACCAACCTCCACTCTTCCCCTGGTCAGGTGAACCCTTGGATGTCCCCGCCATCAACTACAGGTTCCGTGAGAGCGAGAGGGTCTGGGACGCGGCACACCACCAACTCCAGTGGGCCTTACGCAGACACAGAACGACAGCCGACCTTCGCCGATCTGAGGCCCCAACATACCAACCCGGTCAGAAGGTCTGGCTGTCCCCTCGGGACATCCGCCTGCGCCTGCCCTGCCGCAAGCTAAGTCCCAGATTCATTGGCCCATTCACCATCCTCCAGCAGATCAATCAGGTCACTTACAAACTCCAATTACCGGATTCACCCCACCTTCCATGTGTCTCTCCTTAAACCTCACCATCCTTCTGTCTCTTCCTCCACAGAACCTGGCGAAACCAAGGCCCCCCCTCCACTCCTCCTAGACAACGGCGCAGCCTATGAAGTTGGTGACATCCTGGACTCCTGGCGGCGTGGTGGACAACTGGAATATCTAGTGGACTGGGAAGGATACGGTCCAGAGGAACGTTCCTGGGTCCCACGCAACGATATCCTGGATCCTAACTTACTCGACACCTTCCACTCCATGGATGCCCTTATGACATGTCTAACACCCTATATCTGGTACAAAAAAGAAAGATCTAAAGATTGTGTCAGGCATATTATTAACAGTCCCTTTAACCTATCCACTTGTAAAGAAAACTTTTGTATCTCTTAATAGGAGATGAGGCCTCTTTCTTGTCATTAATCTCAACTACGGTAGCACTATGTGTACCAACTGCCACTGATGCTGGGTTCCCTAGCAAGTCATAAGTTAGTCTGATTGGAGCTTTCTTTAGTCTCTGAGGTCGGGTTGTCTTGTCAGAGCTTTCTGTTACACTGTCTAGTCTCTCAGCTATTTCGTCTGATGTCTGTATTTCAGTGTCTCTTTCTCGATTCACAATTTCTGCAGTCACATTTTCTACCAAATGGTCATCCTCCTCCACTGCAGCAGGTTCTTCAACTGTCTCATCCATTTCTGGGTTACTTGTCAAAACAGCCAGATCCAAATCCAGATCGAAAGGCTCACCATGATCAATGTTTTGAGGTTCTGATCCTGGCAACTCTCGTGGTACATAATCATGCCATACACCCATCTCATCATCTTCGGAGTCAGATGTTGCCTCCATCTAATCATCCTGTTCAGGTGCTGGTAAGCAAGGAGAATCATAGTTCTCTTTTCTCTTTTCTTTGAGCCGTCTGCTTGCTCTCCTTCGTTTTGAAGGCTCCTTGTTGATCTCAGGCCGCAGCTGCATTTCCTTTCCGATTGGCAGAATGTGATTGCAGTGCAGTATCTTTTCAGCGCCATGTCCACTTTCTGGCTTCAGTTTGAACACTGGTAAACCAGACAGTTGACTCTCCACAATGCAAGGAGTATCTTTCCACCCATCAGCAAGCTTGTGCTTCCCTTGTAAACCAAGGTTTCGGATCAAGACCCTGTCCCCGGAATCTAATGGACAGAAACGAACTCCCTGATCATAGCGTTTCTTGTTTCCTTCATTTTTCTTTTCTGCCATACTCCCAGCCAACTGATAGGCAGCCTGGAGCTCACGTTTCATGTTTTTGACATACCTCAAGTAGGATTTTGTGGAGGGGCCATCACTTGAGACGCCGAATGTCACATCTACTGGCAGCCTGGCTTCCCGTCCAAACATTATAAAATATAGAGAATAGCCTGTTGACTCATTCACTGTGTAATTGTACACATGTACAAGATGGCTGAGGTGTTTACTCCATTTACATTTGTCTTGTGTTTCCAAGGTTCCAAGCATGTCAAGAAGAGTTCTGTTAAAACGCTCAGGCTGTGGATCACCCTGATTGTGGTAAGGAGTGGTTCTGGATTTCTTTATGCCAAGCATACTCAACAGTTCATGGATAAGGCGACTTTCGAAATCTGAGTGCACCCTTCTTGGCAAACCATAGTGGACAAAGTACTGTTCCCATAGAACCTTAGCGACAGTCGATGCCTTTTGATCCCTAGTTGCAAAAGCTTGAGCATATCTCTTGTAATGATCTATAACTACGAGCACATTACAGATATTTCTAATTTGACTCCATAGCATTCTCACAGTCCTTGTCCCACCTAGCCCCAAAAGTCTCAGAAAGATTGTACCAATCTTTTGTCGTTGTGCCTGCTTGTGCTTTCCTCTGCTCTTTGATGTCTTTATTTTTCTTTGCTCCTTTCCCTCTCTTTCCAGCCACAATGCAACCCTGAAGCAACTGGTTGAGTGGATAACAGACTCGGGAGAAATCTTTTACAAAACATCTGTAATACCCACAGAAACCAAGGAAGGAATGAAGAGCAGTGATATTTTCTGGGCGTGGCCATGGTTTCACAGCTTCAATCTTTGTCTGTAGCAATGCCATTTCTAGATACAATGTGGCCAAGGTAGGTAACAGAAGGGCAGAAGAACTGACATTTATCCAATGATATCTTTAATCCTTCTTCCTCGATCACGATCACGTCATCCAGATAAACCAGCACTTCCAGTAGGTTCATCTCACCCACAGTCCTTTCCATAATTAGTTGAAATATGGCCGGGGCCCCACAAATCCCCTGTGGCATTCGCTCAAACTGATAAACCCTGCTGGGCAAATGAAGGCTGTCTTTTCTTGATCAGCAGCAGCTAAAGGGATCTGATAATAGCCACTTCTGAGGTCAAGCACACTAAACCACTGGCTACCACCTAGGCATGACAAAGCATCTTCCACATGAGGGACTGTATACTGGTCCGTAATCGTTCTCCTGTTTAACGTCCTATAGTCCACACACATACGTATGGTGCCATTTGCCTTGCGAACCACAACTATTGGAGAAGCATAGGGGCTTCTAGAGTCTGAAATGATTCCTGCCTCTTTGAGATCATTTAGATGCTTCCTCACATCCTCCAAATCACCTGGTGGTAACCGTCTAGAACGTTCTCTGAAAGGTCTATCATCTGTCACACGAATGCTGTGTTGTGTGCTCTTTGCACAACCCACATCAAACTCACTGCAGGAGAAAACCTCTTTTCTCTCCATCATCTTTTGACACAGTCGCTCCTTCCACTCAGGAGGCACAAGGGAGTCACCAAAGTTGAAAGAGGACTGGGACAATTGAGGTGTTGGCAGCTTAGAACCCTCCTTTTTAAGGACTGTATTTATTACATCTACAGGAAATATATGAGCAATAGGAATTCCACGTTTTAATGTCACAGTATGACTGGACACATTTCTCATGGTGACTGTGATACGACGACATTGGACAGCAGTGGACTTTTCAACAACAGGCATGACTAGAAGCTCTTCAGGAAAACAATCCTCCTCTGGACGGTCTATAAGAACAGCTTGGCTAGAGAGACCTCCAGGAAACTTTGGAATACCAACAACTGTTGCAACACAGCCAGGTGGCAGAGTGAAAGGCTTGTCTCGTGTGAACCAGATTGTTCCTCTTTTTGTCTCAGATGTGTCATCAGGAGTTTCCAGAAACTTCTCAAAAGCTTCTTTTATTACTGATGAACAGAAAGGGTGCTAAGAAAATTGTCTCCTCCATGTGTTTTGCATGCATGGAACAGTCTTCGAACTATAGAGGTGTTTGTGCCAACCACAATGGAAACATCCCCTGTCATGACCGGATCTGGACACACAAGCACAAGTGTTTCTATGGTCTCAGCTACTCCAACTACATCTCCAGTAAACTCAAGCTTCAAGCACATATAACCATTATATGGATACTCCTTTGCACTGAGGCCCCAAATCTCCAGGCACTCAAAAAGGGGTCAAAGGCAGGTGCTTCAGATACTTGTCATAAAAGGAGCGATACAGTAAGGTAAGGTTTTCTCACCGTCTTGCTGGAATGTATTACGAAACCTCACCATGAGATCAGCTGCACTGTCTGTGGTTCCAAAAGCTGTTTCAAGAGCGTTAAGGTAGTCATTGGCTGTGGCCCGGGGATTAGTGACTCTCAAACCTCTGACAATATCTGCTGCTGGCCCTTTAAGACTCTCAGATACTCTCTGTCTCTTGACAACATCAGAACACTGCCATTCATCCAACATGTGGGTGGTCTGTTCCGCCCAAGCATCATACTCCTCTTCTCCATGTGGAGTGGGTTTCATACCTGAGAACATGCGTAGCTTGCGATAGCCCGGTCCATCCACAGACGTGGCTTGATATTTTTCAACTAGTGAGCAGATGGCATTCACCAGCTTTGTGTTCAGGTCTGGAGCGGTGGGTGGAGCAGAAGCAGAGGTTAGTAAGCCTGTGACATCAGCTAGTGTCTTCCCTTCATTTGCTAAGAATGACAGCAACTTGGACTGGAAGTCTCTTTCACCAGTTACATGAACACTCTGGGTCTCTGTAACATTCATTATCCAAGGTCCAAACTCATCTCCAGCTAGTAACTGTTCAGGCATGTCAGTCTTAGACATATCGTTAATAGTTTCAACTAAAACTAACTTGCTTTTACTGACGTGTTCTATACACCGTCCTCTTATTTTACAGGGACCGAAAACTTTAGCCTCATCCAGTACCTTATACATAGTCTCATCAGTAACACCAAGAGAAACCTTACTAAGCACAAATGCTTTCCTTGCATCAATACCTTTGTCTTCACACCATTTGATAATCTGTTCTGACTCCATGTTATATTAGCTTTAGATACACAGAATAAAAAAAAATCTCTTTAACACAAGTGGCTATAGGGCTTTTAAGCTACCTCATTTAACACGGACTTTCCTCTTTTTTTTCTTAGAACATGCTCACAAAAACAAAACAACAGTAAACAACATCCTGGACAACGAGCCCCCACGTGTAACCCTCCTCCTCAATTTCACTTTTAAGGGATTTATCATGTGCATGGAGAAATGAATTGGTGAGAGATTACTAGAATTTAAAATCAGGATGTATACACACAATCTAAAACTTTGGGCATGCGACTCTGTCTAGAGTGTAGAGAGGCCTGGTTATCTTAAATATAGCTATACTGCATTTGCTTTTGTTTTTTTCCCCTTGTGAGCATAAAACTCCCATGCACATGTACTTAACCACTATAACCCTTATTTGCCAAATAAATAAATAAAAAAAGAATCACACCAGTCGCACACACTTAAATATCAGACCACAAAGATTGAATGTTAAACTCAAAATGTATTTATATTCATTTTCAGAAACATGTGAATTTACCTTTCAAAATGTCCTTATAGTCCAAATAAAATAACTGAACAGTACCCTCAGGTTTTTTTTCTCTACTTATATGTCTCAGTTTTGTGGTACCACAACGATGGCGCGCTTGTTGGAGCTCGGTTGAAATATTTCCAAAGAATATTGTCTGTACTCACAGTTCCTTGGTAAAACAGGAAGATTATAGTGATCGTCTGTCCAAACCGTTCTGTCCCGTGGTGAGATACGCAATTAAGCTGTCCTGAACCTCCGTCCCGTCCTTGTGCAAACACAGACACCTCCGGAATCAGCGCGAATCATGAGCACATCTACTACAGCAACATTTACGGCCGCATCCGACGCACATGGCTATGGAGTAACAGTTCGCACATGGCTATGGCGTTAGCTCCTCTTCAGTAGAATCTCCGTGGCCAATTTAACCAGCTCCAAAACAAGGCTCACTCTCCCATTTTAACAGGGTAACACACTGACAAGAAAAATAATTCACCTGGCTCTTAACTTTGATTAACAGTAATGTAATCAATCGTGCAGAGCTTACAACTAGCTCATAGCTCTCTCAATTTTTTTTTCATCCCCTCTTTCCGTTTCTCTCTGTTTCTTTAGTCCCGACCCCTCAAAAATCCGGTAGGTTACCAAACTGCTCTCTGGATGGCACTGATTGGATAACAAACAAAACTGACACCTAGCCACCCAATCCAAAATAAAATGACAGAGGGTTCAAAGGTTAATCACAACAGAGGATATTTCAACCCCTTACAATTGTATAACTCAATAACAAATATGAATTAATATTAAATATTAATAACAAAAAAAGTATTACACACCAAGAACAATTGAACTGGCCCAGTTCTGTTAACCTGTTAACCTGACCCCCCATTATGGGACTCACAGCTGAAAGTGCTCTAACTAACTTATAATTGTAATAGTTTCCTACTTCAGTGTGTTACAAACATAATTGTGGTGTCTCTAGAAAGAAGACCCTTTGGGCTTCACTTTTTATCAACCAGATTTGATAATGCTCAAAAATATGAAAAGTTATAGACACTGAAGTGCCTTGAATTTTTTTTACCACTCTTAAATATTTTTTTATTTGATATAAAAAATACATGAAATGAGTCCTGGAGCAATCTAGAAAAGTAATAGGTTGAAAGCCACATGTCTCATGAGTTTCTATTTCAAATCTGTTCTCAATTAAATAAAATGGGATATGTATCTAATTTTTGGTAATTATGTTTTATTCCCTATATGAATAATAAATGTTTGTAAAAATGTTATCTATTTTAAAGCCCAGTGTCAGTGAAGATGGTGTGATCAGGAAATCTGAAGGAACATCTCCCAGTATTCTTCTACGATGTTGCCCTGATGATTGAGGTAACGTTAATTCATCTCTTAGGTGATGCAGATGTGGTCAAAAGTTTACACACACCTTGCAGAATACAATGCTTCATCAGTGCAGTAATTGCAATGTTTTAATTATTCTACCTCTCTACCCTCTTACTGCTTAAATTATTAACATTTTGCTGATACTGCAAGGTGTATATAAACTTTAGACTGCAACTGTGTCTATTGCTTTCACTCAACTGAACCATTTATAATTACTGGATATGTTCTATAACAATTGTTCTACTTTCTTTCCTCAAGGAATTTTTTCAGACTTTCTTGCCTCTTTGGATCATTTTTCTGTTCACACAGACTGTGGAAAGATGGTGTGCAGCTTCATGACATGTGGAGTTTAGTGCCGATGGAGAGCTTTTGGGACATTGACAGACAGCACGTCCCAGCAAGTTCATTTGGAGTTCTTTTTTTTTTTTTATTAATTAATCAAAACAACTTGCATTCACTAATGCTGGAGTAAGATTTTAGAAGAACACTTTTGGTCCTGTTTAATGTTGGTGCTAGTAAAGGACATGTTTGAGAACTAATGGCCTGGTTTAACAGACGGATCACAGTTCAATAAGGACATTTAAGTCATTTTCCTTGACAGGCCTTAGAAAAAACATTACTGGTGTGCATCTTGAGACAAAACAAAGGCACTGGTATTTTTAAAGATCAGTCAGTGCAAGTTTCTATCAGTTAAAACAGCTCAGAATTACATTTTAGTCTTGGGCTGGTCTTAAGCCTTGTCTATGAAACCAGGGGTACAAGTTAAGTTGGGTTAGGGTTAGGGTTAGCTAACACTTTGGTAATGTTTTTCAATAAGGTATCATTTGTTGTACATGGGTAGGTAATTTTCTTTCTTTTTTTGTATTAAATGTGTGTCGTTTGTGTGTTAGTAATCCTATATGTTATGGGGACCAAATGACTCCACAAGTATAGTAATACCAGTAATTTTGACCTTGTGGACATTTTTAGGTCCCCAATGAGGAAACAGGTTTACACATCTTACAGAATTATGTTTTCTGTGATGGTGAAATTAGCATTGTTCTCCAGACTCTTTCTAATAAGTGAGTTGAAGTGTTGTAACTGTATAGTGTTGGGTTTTTCTTGTTCATCAGCAAAAAGCATTTTTGTGTATTTGATTTTGAGATTGTTTTGTCAATAAATGTAGAGGGTTTAGCTTTTTGTGTTTTTTTTTCCGTTGATTGTAGTTAGGTTATTAAGAGGTTAATATATGACAATATTTAGATATGACATTGAAGTATATTTTAGTTCACATTAATTGCTTATTCAGAAGTACATATTTACCATATTTCAAATCAGATATACAATATATTAAAGTCCCACTTAAGTGGTTCAAAAATATCACTCAAATGTTAAACTAATTGCAATTAATGTCATTTTAAATTGTAATATGTTTGAAATTAATTACAAATAATACGCATTTGTGTGGTCAAAAACATTACATTTAATTCACACTTAAGTGTATTGTTAACTGACATTAAAAGTGTGTTTTAGTTCACAATAATTGCATGTCAGTATATTTTAAAGACACTAGAAGCAATTAGGAACATATAATTGTACATATGAAGATGTACTAAAAAGTGCCACTTAAGTCCCACTTAAGTAGTTCAAAAAAATCACTCAAAAGTTCAACTTATTGCATTTAATGTAACTTTAAAATGTGATACATTTGAAATTAATTACAAATACAATGTACTTAAGCGAAAATAACATTTAATTTGCACTTGTGTGTGTTCTTTTAAAGTATATTATTTCCACATTAAGTACACTTTATAAAAGTATACTCAAGTGCACTTCTTTTTCACAAGGGTGTCCACTGTTATTTTAATAGAACAGAATGCAACCAGCTCGTAATCATGACTTTATAAGTTGGAAATAGGAAGTTTCCGATAGCACGTGAAGACTACAGAGAAGCGCTCTCACTCTCACAATGGAGTGAATCATTTTGTTAACTATTTTGGTTTATTATTTTGAGTTGTATGTGTTGCAGTAACACATGTCCCTCTATATTCACGCAATCATGCAGAACGTATCAGAAGATCTGCACTCCTGCACGGTTAGCGCTCACACTGACTGATCTATATATAACTGAACTGTGCTCTTGGCCACCTCTTCCAACCGAGCCAGGGACTGCTATATGAACGATCACACTAGTCAAATGAACCAGGCTTTGGGGGTCAAATGAGCTCCATCACGCTTAAAATTATTCTCCCACATCCCGTACACACGAGTCTCTACCCACCCATCAAGTGTTGCCCCATGCCACATTCTGCTGCGATGTGTCCCGCAATCGTGCAGGTCTCTAATAGGAAGGTGCCTGTTATAATGTTATGATCGAGGCTCTGGACTCTGAGCATAACTTGTTTTACTATAACAAACTATAAAATATTTTCTATAAATGGGAAAACAAAGTAACTTGCGGTACTTTTTTGAAACAGTGACAGTAACGTGCTCAGCCAGTGATCCAGCCCTGCCTCTGCTGGATGCTTGTAGCACTTCTTCAACCTCAGGAACGCTACATTTGAGTTACATGTGTTTTCTGCTATCTCCTGTTTGTTCTGTGAGGATTCTCATAAAATACATATGTTGGAATGGCATTCATCTGCCTTTTTTGGACACACGTGTGACACTTCCATCCTCTCTGAAACAAAATCCAATGGGAGTCTCCAAAACTTGATCCAGTTCACATGTGCCCAGCCTTTGAGTTATGCTGCATACAGATAAATCAGCTAATTTCTAAGCATTTTTGATGATGAAATGTACTAATGGTACTTCAAGTTTATGACACATTTACTGTCACATTGAAAAGATACAGCACTATTTATATATCTAGAACTAAAATCTGGGAGCATGCATTTGTGCATTTTCTTTTATTTTTATTAAGAAAAGCATTAAAATATAACAAGCTTTAAGTGATTAGCTTTTAAAAAACTACTTTTTATCCTGGAAGCAAGTCCAGACATTGAAAAAACAACCAGGGGCTTAATGTGGTTATACTGTTTAATCCACAGAAATCCAAGAATGCCTATGTAAATTGTCAGTCAAGGAAATCTATGTAGCATTTAATCCTGCTTCATGTTGGGGTCCTTATCAGCCTGTCAGGTTTTATCTTGTGATAATGACCGACTGGTCTAGACAAACAATTTCCTTATTTCTGATTTCTTTAGTGATGCTCATATTTCTACATTTTTTGTTTTTATCCTGTATTTTTTTAATATATATTTTCTTTCTATTCACATTATAAAATCATTCTTAAATGAATATTTCATGCCCATTTATTTATCTGGTAAGTAGCCATGGAATAGGTGGGATAGTGTCCAGTCAAGCCCATCATTATCAGAATATAATAATACCCCTTCACAGTGATGCAGGACCCCAGTGCATAAGACATAATAACTCTGTGATCCTGAACCCAGGGACCTGCTGCTCACGTGCTCAGCCATATTTTTTCTCATCCAATATTTTGAGGAGACACTGGCTCCCTTGCATCCTCGGAGGAAACGCCCTGATTTGTACAAGCATGTAGTGTTTCTTTACAATGCCAACTACTGGCCTGGCATAATACAATGTTTTTAGTTGTTTTGTGGATCCATGTGAACAGGGACAGTTTTGACAACTTTGTTGTCTGTACAAAAAACACTTTCAGTTTTTAGTTCAGTCATTGTTGTGTAAACATACCCTAAAATGCTTGTTGATTAAAAGTCAATTAGCTAAAATTATTTTACATTTAAGCTCAATTTATTTATTTTAGGCTACTGTATATCACTTATAAGAGATCAACCAGAAATAAACCTGAACCTCAATTGAAAACATTTTCAGATCATCATAGTCCCTTAGGTCAGCATCAGTAAAAAACCTGCACGTGTGGAACATGTTAAGTTTGTGAAAACTAAGTCACAGGAATCATTCCACTTACATTCTGTGGTCAATGCGTGCCTCCAACACAACATAGATCATTTTATTTAGGCCACATTGCCCAATGTGGGCTGACAAATGTTAACTGTTCTAGCACTGGCAAGAAAGCTTTTCAAAATATCCAAAGTACCAGGCTATAATTGAAGCTAGATGTCAGTTCATGCTCATCCAACAATTGCTCCTATTCAAGTTTGACTTCAGTGTAAAGCTCATGAACTTCATCAGTGCTGTATACACTCTGAGCTGAAAAGAATAAATGTTCACTAAAATTCAGTTTGTTTGAATGTGAAGGTGCTTTTTCAGAATTATTTTTATTTTCCTTTCCTGTCTGCCTTCTGCAAAAATAAATAAATAAATAAAAAATTGTGTGGTTGTTCAGAAGGTCATTTGTCATCTGCATATGGTTTTGGGTGGTCCACAAGCATACAGAGTGAAAGAAGCACTGTGCCATTTTCCATCCCCTGACATCTCCTTTCACCAAGATAAGAACATTACTGGAATATTTTTAGTTTACAGTCGACCAAAATAAAACTAGTGCTACTTCTGAGAGAAACTCATGAAAGCAGTCTGGAAATAGGATCTGAATTATTTACAATAAGCTTAAAGTATTTCAAGAAGTAATGTAATGATGTGCAGAAGCCAATGATAATTTAAAATGATCTCACTATTACATTACTCTTAATGTACACTAAGTAATAAAAAACTTGGCTGCAGGGAGCTGTAGGGGTTTTTCTAGGAACGATTACTCATGGCTGAGCTGACCTCTGCGAGATTAGCCCTATTGCCTCCTGCAGCACTTTCCCGGCAAATTACTTGGTCCCTTTGGGCCCCTTGTGATGCTTAAGGCAAGTTCAAGTATGAGTCGTTCCTCTAGCATAACATGGCAGGTTTGTACTGGTTCTCCATATATTCTTAGCAAAGCAGTACAAGTGAAGTACATAAGACCTGAGGATCCTATGGCAGACTTTTTTAATGTAGGGAATGTGCGAGAGCCTGAGACAGAACTTGTGGTGAGACCAAAGACTGTTAAGTCAGTACACCTCAAGATGCAGAGAGCATTCTGGTAGGTCAAGATTTCCTTTTAGAAATGAGGCAGTGCATGAAGCAACAACAAAGAAATGAAAAGATATTATTTGATGAACTGAAGGGGTGAAAGTCTACTATCTTCCCCAGAAAACCCCAGACTGAGTGGGGATAATTTGAACAGATCAGCCAACTTACTCACCACCAATCCCTTACCAACATCCGGAACAATTCCACAGTCATTAGGAGGAGGAACGTTGCTTCCAGAACTTCCTAATGCACAACCTCAAGATCACGTGCAACTTATGTCTCCACTACTTATAGCATCTTTCAGACGCTATCATGAACCTTGAATGCCCGACTTCATAGAAGGTGAGGATGTGGAGAGTTTTTTCATGCGGTTCGAATGTATTGCTAGAAACTGACGATTGGGGAGCCTGAATGGCAACTTTGTTGACAGGCAAAGCTTTGGAGGCCTATGCGAGCACTGAGAAACAACGCTCTGGCATCTATGAGAACATCAAGGCTGCAGTATTGGCCAAATATAACGTGACCGAGGAGACATATTGTCTGCATTTCAGGAGCCAGATTGTGTCATTTGTTCTGATCGTGGGTCCTCAAAGGGCCAACGGCAGTCAGTACAGGTGCAGTCAGTGCGGGGCAGGTCTGTGCACCGTGCCATGCAATGAGAGGTACCATACTCTAAAGAACTATAAAGCATGTCTAGACACCTGATTGGGCAGATAGCTGGTCAACTGATAAAAAAAATAGGCACATGTATTTTACTATGGCACAGTAATATAGTAATAATTTACAACTTTCTCCTGTTTTACTGTTGATTTCCTCTTTTCTGATCATTTGGAATGAGGATTAAAAAAATGCAAATAAGTTCAAACATCAATTCAATATCTACTATTTCCTAAATATTATAGGGCTGCCCCCTGATGATGTAATAATGTGCAAATTAGATGAGTATATTTACACCCCATATAAAATGCGGTCATGCCCAACATTTTTCTAATTTACAGTAGATCTCTATCTTTAATCCCTTTCATGCCACAAGCACCCCCCCAACCCCCCCCCCCCCCCCCCCAAAAAAAAACAAAACAAAAACATCCAAATTGTGTGCAGTAGTTACACATCCTCAGACTAAAGGTTTACAACCCCTTCCTAATGCTGGTGCTGATTGGTTTGGTACTGTTGGTAAAGATAAAAAAAAAAGTAAAAGACAGAGAAGGCAAGAAAAGCACAGGGAGAAAGATAAGGCACAGGAGATTTACCCAATCTCCTTGACTCTGAGTTGGAGATGATCAACTCCCATTGGCAAGTTCCTGATAATTTTAGTGAGTTGCAAAAATCAGATGTTACTTTACAGCTCCTGTTCCAAAAGCTCTGTGAGGAAGATGGCAAGCCTGTGGGGTACCAACATTTTGGGGGGAACAGTACATTTTAAAGAACAACCTTTTTTACCTAGCTGATACAGAGAATCCTAAACTGGTAGTACCCAAGGTCCAGTATCAGATGATTTATCATCTGGGCCACACTGTCCTTTGGTCAGGACATTTAGGCCAACAGAAAACATATGAGTGAGCCATTCAAAGATTTTATTGGCCAAAAATGTATCAAGATGTGCAAGAATACTGTAAAACTTGTTCGGAATGTCAAATGGTAGCACCTGCTCATGAATCCGATAGAATCTATCTGCAAACACTGGCAATAATTGAAACTCCATTTGATTGTATAGGGATGGATATAATAGGCCCTTTGGTGAAGAGTAGTTCGGGGCCAATTTGCATTGGTGATCTGTGACTATGCTACTAGAAATCCGGAAGTATACCCTTTGTGTTTAAAGTTAAAAACATTGTGAGATGCTTGATTGATTTGATATACAAAGTTGGAGTTCCCTCTGAAATTATTATGGATCAGGCAACAAATTTTATGGCTAAACTGATGAAGCTTCTGTACAAGCAACTAGGCCATACTGAGATCCTTATGAACAATATCATCTTGAAAGACACCTCTCCTATTCGGCAGAAACCGATTGAGTCCCTGAGAAGATGGTAGAATAGGTAAAGACTGAGATCGAGATCATGCTGGAAATGGGGATTATAGAACCGTCCAGAAGTGAGTGGTCAAGTCCCATACTAGTGGTGTCAAGGTTCTGTCACTTCAGTCTAGTGTTATTCGTGGTTTTGTGACAGAGCCGCGACAATCCTGTCATGTCTTTGTTTTCATGTTGTTTTCAGCCGTGTGCTCTCGTCTGCGTGTCCTGTTTAATGCTGGAGCATGGTGTTTGGATTCCAGCACTCATGTCTTGCTGAGTTTTGGTTTCGTGTTGTTGTCTGGACACTCGTGCTCCGTGTTCTGTCTTGTTGTGGGAGTGTGCAGTTTCGAGTTTGCTCGTCCGTGCGCTCTTCTGTCCATGTGTGTTGTGTTTGGTGTAGCACGTTTGCTCATTAGTTGCATGTTCATGTCTTGTTCAAGCACATGGCTTGTAATTGGTTTGCTGGCCATGTGCTCGTGTTTTTTTTTGTGTGAGCAAATGGCTTTTGTCTTAGTTCCTGTGTGCCATGTGCTCTCATGTCAATTGTATTTACCCCACCCATCTTGTAACCTGATTACTGATTTAATTTGCCCCACTTTTGTTCCCTCGTTACCCTCATTAGCTCCCTATTTATACTCCTTGTGTTTGCAGTCTTAGGCGAGTTCGTTGTCGAATGTTTGTCTGTGCTCCTCGTGTTCTGCCTTGCCAGTCAAGTTCTTGTCTGTTTCTCCTACAGGGTAGTTTTAGTTTGTTTATTTTATTTTGTCATTAATAAAGAGCCCTTCTCTCTGCAGAACTGAGTCCTTGCCTCATCCCTCTACCCGAACCCTGAGTGGTCCCTAAAAAGGATGTAGGAATTAGGTACTGCACTGATTTTAGAAAATTAAACAGTATATCTGGATTGATTCCTATCCAAATGCCTCATATCGATGAGTTAATTGAGAGACTGGGTAAAGCAGCCTATATGACTACCTTAGATCTGTGTAAAGGATATTGGCAAGTGACACTTTATCCCTTTTGCAAGACTTACAGTATACTGCTTTTCGATCCCCCACTGGGTTATATCAATATACATTTATGCCCATTGGTTTACATGGAGCACCGGCCACATTCCAAAGAATAATGGATCATGTACTGGTGGGATGTGAGCAGTATGCAGCTGCCTACCTTGACAATGTTGTGATATACAGTGGATCTTGGCCAGAACATATGCGGCATCTGGCTGACATTCTGAAGAGGCTTAATGAAGCTCGGCTCACAATCAAAACCACCAAATGTTCATGGGCTCAGGCAAAGGTGAGGTATTTGGGGTACTCTCTAGGACATGGACAGATCAGACCACAAGTGGAAAAGCTCAAGGCTATTCAAAGCATTACTTGCCCTAAAGCTAAAAAGCATGTGAGGTCTTTTCTTGGACTAATTGGCTGGTATCGACGATTTTTTCCCCATTTTGCATCACTACTGGCTACCCCACTGACTGATTTAACCAAGAAGAGTCCTGCTAAGATATGTTGGAGAAATGAGTGTGTAGAAGCCTTCAATAACCTTAAAGATTTATTATGCCATAGACCAGTGTTGCAAAGTCTTAATTTCTCTAAGAGATTTATCAGTCAGGTGGATACTTCTGATGTTGGGTTAGGAGCAGTACTAGTCAACGGAGGGCTAACGATGAAAGCCCAGTGCTGTATCTGTATGTATTAGGATTGTAAATCTAGTAAAAGAAATGGACAAATACAAGCAGTGTGTGGACAGTGCACAGTAAAAGTGTACAGCGTGTGCGCAGCTTTCATAATACGATACATACATTTAATTAACTTTTTTTTTTTAATTCTGCAATTTTGCACCCCGTCCAGCAGATGGCGCCCCAGGCGGCCACCTGTGTCGCCTGTTGGCAAAGCCGGCCCTGTATTTGATTCTTTTCAAGGTAATAATACAACTTGTTAGAGGTGATGATTAATGTATTGTCTGTAAGGTGATAAAACCTCTGTAATGTGTAGAATGTGTTTTTCATGGACATTTATGGAGGTTTTGCCATTTTTGCTGCTTGTTTAGCCATTGCACAGACCATCATATGACATTAAACTTATGATAAGCTTATGATGCCCTGTTTTGACTCTTGTCAAACAGAACATAGCATGACAGACACATCTAAATCCAAAATTCTCCCTGAGGACATCATTCTTTAACACTCCCAGTTGATCGTGGCCTTTCATCCTGTATATCTTCATCTGCTCAGGCTGCAGATGGATAGAAATAGTGTGTGAGAAATAGTTGTGAGTCGCAGTGTTTTTGTACGTTGTCGTCGCGTCTACCTGTCTGTAAGCGCAAATACAGTCGCGAGTTTCTGCTCGATGCTCTCGTCGCAAGAGGAAAAACCCGCGGCGGCGGGCTTTGTGTTTACATCAATGATGCGTGGTGCCGCGATGCTGTTGTGATCTGCAAACACTGCTCACCCCCGGTGGAGTTTATGATTATTAAGTGCTGGCCAATCTATCTGCCGAGGGAATATACTGCTATACTGCTCATTTCGGTGTACATTCCCCCGTTCAACATCATCAGCAACAGGAACGACGCACTAAATGAACTGTACCAGCACATCAGTGAGCAGCAGACAGCACACCCCGATGCTTTTCTCATCATAGCTGGGGATTTCAACCATGCTGACCTAAAGAGTGTGTTTCCAAAAATACACCAACACATTAACTTTCCAACACGAGGTAATAACATTTTGGACATTGTTTACACCACACAGAGAGGAGCTTACAAAGCCCTCCCCCTCCCCCACCTCGGAGCCTCAGACCACATCACTGTCATGCTAATGCCTGCATACAGACCACTCATTAAAGCCTCGGAACCAGTTTACAAACAGATTAAAGTGTGGCCAGAAGGATCATCAGAGGTTCTTCAAGACTGCTTCAACACAACTGACAGGGACATGTTTAAGCAGGCTGCCACATGCAATAACACCACTCACCTCCAGGAGTACTCAGAGACTGTCACTGGCCAACCAGAAGCCATGGAGTACAGGGCAGGTCTACAGACTCCTGAAGACACGGAACGCTGCCGTCAGAGCTGGAGATGAGGTGGGCCAGAGAACAGCTAGGGCCAACCTGTCCCGTGGCATCAGAGAGGCTAAGAGACAGCACTCCAGGAGGATAGCTCATCAATTCAGCGACAGCAGAGACACTAGGAACCTGTGGCAGGGGATACAGACCATTACGGACTACAAGCCCCCACCACGGACCTGCGACAACCACATCTCTCTGCTGAACGAGCTGAACACCTTCTTCGCTCGCTTTGAGCAACAAAACAGCACCACTGCACAGAAGACTCCACCTCCTCCCAGCGACCAGGTGATGACGCTGACCTCAGACAGCGTGAGGAGATCCTTCAGCAGGATTAATGCACGCAAAGCTCCGGGTCCTGACAACATCCCTGGGCGTGCACTGAAAGACTGTGCAGCAGAACTCACTGATGTCTTCACAGACATTTTCAACATCTCACTGAGTCAGGCTGTTGTTCCCACATGTTTCAAAACTACCACCATCATTCCAGTTCCGAAGAAGCCATCTCCATCCTGCTTCAATGACTACCATCCTGTTGCACTTACCCCCTTCCTCATGAAGTGCTTTGAACGGCTAGTAATGCACCATATCAAGTCTGCCCCCCCCCCTCCCTGGACCCCTTCCAGTTTGCATATCGGTCCAACCGGTCGACCAATGATGCCATCGCCACTACCCTCATATCAGCACTCACACATCTGGACAAAAAGGTCTCATATGTCAGAATGCTGTTCATAGACTTCAGTTCAGCATTCAACACAATCATCCCTCAACAGCTCATTTACAAACTGATTCAGCTGGGGTTCAACACTTTGCTGTGCACACCAAGTTCCTGGGTGTGCACATCACAGAGGACCTCTCCTGGACTGAAAACACCACAGCACTGGCCATGAAATCACAACAGCGTCTCTACTTCCTCCGCAAACTGAGGAGAGCCAGAGCCCCGGCCCCCATCATGTACACCTTCTACAGAGGCACCATCGAGAGCATCCTGACGAGCTGCATCACTGTGTGGTATGGTGCCTGCAACGCATCCTGCCGAAAGACTCTGCAACGCATAGTGAGAGCAGCTGAGAAGATCATTGCTGTCTCTCTCCCCTCCCTCCAGGACATTTATGGAACACGTCTCACCCGCAAAGCCCACTGCATCACAGGTGATCCCACTCACCCATCACACAGCTTCTTCAGCCTGCTACCATCAGGGAGGAGACTGCGGAATCGCCAGGCCAGGACCAGCAGACTGAAGGACAGCTTCATCCACCAGGCTCTCAGGAAGCTGAACTCCCTCCCGAACTTGCCCCCCCTCCCCTCTTCTGCCCCAGGCACCACTGAACTATGACCCCCCCCCCCCACACACACACACACTAATTATATGATGGCATGCACTAGTCAATTTGTGCAGCATTGGTCTGCTCACTACCTCATTCAGCATGGTACTGACGTCATTCCACTACCTCATCAGTCAGTTAAATAAAATAACTGCTCTTGAGCCATTTGTCACTTGTCACTTTAATCAGACTTAAAAAGCTATTCTTAATAAGGGATTTGTTTTGCACTAAAAATCTTTTATCTGCACTGTTGTTCACTTCATTGATTTGCACTATATCTGTCATTTGCCTTGCGCTGCTTTATTTAATGTTATTTTTAATTTAATTTTTATTTTTTCTATTTATTTTTTTTACATTCCCTTATTGTATAGTTGTATCTACATTTTATATTTGATCTAGATTTTTTAGGCTTTAATGTTAATGTTATCTGTATGCACCGGGGCATGAGAGTAACGCAATTTTGATTCTCTGTATGTATGTACTGTACATGTGGAAATTGACAATAAAGCAGACTTGAACTTGAACTTGAAGCCGCGTTTCCACTGCAGGAACTTTACCCAGGAACTAGGGACTTTGGGCTCGGTACTCGGTGTGTTTCCACCGCAGGAACCAGGAACTAAATAAAGTTCCGGGTAAAAAAAAATGCCCCTAAGAAAGTCCCTGCTGGCGAGGTAGTACTTTTTCAAAGTTCCGGAACTTTCCGGGCCGGACTTGGGCGCTAAACATGCTGATTGGTTGAGTTCACGCAGCATTGTGACTTCAACCACCATTTATTCGGATCATTTTCAAAATATTACTGTTATTGTGTCATGAAATGTAATTTGAAAACTATTTCAGGCGAGAACGTTGTTTAAAACTCAAATCTGTGGTTTATTTATAAAGACAGCGCCTATTTAAAAATGTGTTTCGCCGATTTTGGAGACAGTCAGCTACATGCGATCAGCGGGAGCTCAGTGATCATGTATCTGCCGAGAGCAGTCTCTAATCAGCTTGTCCTTCTGATATGTGCCACTGGCTCTGATGTCTTTTTAGTAGTTAAACATAAAATATAATTAAATTTGGGTTAATCTAACAGGTAATCTTTGGTCTTTATTCAATTTATCTAAATGTTAAAATGGAAATAAAAAGAGACAATTGATATAATATTTTGTTTCATTGTAATGTAGGCTGTATATATACACATATCCCTGAACTGCATTTCTGCGGCTATTATTATATTCAGTGTTGGGGAGTAACTAGTTACATGTAACAGCGTTACGTAATTTAATTACAAAATTATTGTAACTGTAATTAGTTACAGTTACTACGAAAAAATGAGTAATTAAATTACAGTTACTTATGAAATTTTTAACGATTACAAAGGGGATTACATTTGAATGTTTACACGCATCCACATACAGATTTAACTGATTTATTTACCAAATTGCACTGACTATTCTGAGACATACCGCCCTAATAATTTCCGGGATGCGGAAATACAGTCTGGTTCGTAGAATCCAGTCATAAAAACGGAATGCCTAACGCGGACGCAATATGCCACATTTTGGATGACTAAATCAAAAGTAGGTCAGTACACTTGAATCAAAACATGACATGGACTAGTGTCTGTGAATATAAAACCCCAAGAAATGCAATATATGACTTGCACATTCTGCGTGTCTGTGGAAATCAGGCGTGGACTGGACACCGGGAGAACCGGGACAATTCCCGGTGGCCTGGCAGCCGATTTTGCCCCACTATTTAATATCATTATTGTATAATTGCCTGCCGAATGTACTAAAGCGATCATTTGCGAATCCGCCATTTGAGAATTAAATCTCTAATAAATCATGAATTGTTAGGCATGACTCGCGCGCTCTCCGCGCCTTCGCCAAACGGTTTGGATCAGACTCCGAGTAATCAATGCTAGAGAGAGAGAGAGAGAGAGAGAGAGAGAGAGAGAGAGAGAGAGAGAGAGTGGACTGCTGGAGCAGAGAAGCAGAACTACTGTTCAGGGTTTCAGGTCAGTTTCATCTGTAAAGATGCTTTTTTGTCTTTGTTTTTTTTATTTATTTAATCAAGCAGCAGCACGTTGCTCATCAGTCATCACTCAAAATACTATATAAAGGACGTCATTATTATCTGTTGTAATGTTACAGTAGTAATTTAGCTGAAAAAAATTCAGATTTTTTTTATAGGTTTAGGGGGAGCTACAACAGACAACAACACAACCCTTACGAAAATTAACATTTTAATATTTATCTATAAATCCAGAGAAAATGGTTACTATTGTTTAACTGTGATAACCAAAAATTTAAAATTATTTTACAAATGCATTTATTTAAAAATAAATACAAATCCATTTGCAAAAAAAAAAAAAAAATTTAAACAAGGTTATTTTACTTTTATATAGGCTAATAAAAGCATGGTTAATTTTTGTAAGGGAAAAATATGACTCGTGTACAGTATTAGGATTTTTCTATAAAGATATTGTAGTATTGTAGAGTATTGTTTGTAAAGTATAGTTTTGTTCAATCTTGAGTATTAAAGTCATGAGAGAGATGCATAACAGGGCAAAATAAAGAAACTGAAGAGAAAAATGGAAGTGAAGGTGCAGTTCAGGAGAGAACTTTTAATTATTTTGCATGTCCCCAAATTAAAGATTTAAAATCGATAAAAATCGTTAGATAAACGATTATAGATGAAATAGATAAAATAAAAAATAGTTTGGTCCATGAATTTGTTTGTATGAGTTTGAATTTTCCAGTCTGAATTTTTTTCCATGGTTTTTTTCCATGGTTTTTATTTCCAAAGACATGGTTTCATTTACTACACATAGGCCTACTGAAGCTCGCAGTGTTTTCAACCCCTGCCGCCTCAATATAGGAGTAAACGAGCACATAAACACAATTTCTAGAACTGCTCTGTGTCACTTCATGTGCATTTTACTTATTTTGAGAAAACTATCATCATATACAAAGAGACAGCAAAAACACCAATGTTTAGGAGTTTATTACACAGAATACGTCACATGCTTATTAGATAACTGTATTTAAGTTGATGTATATGCTTTTATTTATTATTCTTTAATTTTCACAAATTTAGAAAAGTAATCAAAAAGTACTCAAAAGTAATTAGTTACATTACTTTAATAAAGTAATTGAAAAGGTTACACTACTATTACATTTTAAACAGGGTAACTTGTAATCTGTAACCTATTACATTTCCAAAGTAACCTTCCCAACACTGATTATATTCAAATGAAAACGAAAGGAGGCAGTGGTATTTGATATCCTATTTCATTTTATTGTAAATATATAGTGAGGAAAATTGCAGTAGCCAAGGCGAACTGACTGATGTTATCAAGTACACAGCTGTTTGCAGAATTACCGGATTTGCGTCATCTTAAAAATGACCCATTTATACTCAAACACTATCCACTGATTTAAAATAATTATACTGAGTGGACATATTATCTTCAAATGATAACAAGCTGTCTACTTGCTTACTTACATGTATGCAAGTGAACCATGGTTTAATATCATGTTTGTTTTCCAGTGCTAATGTACCTTGTTTGAGTAAATTATATAAACTGTAACTGAGGGTAATGTATTGTAACTTGTATTGCATATTTAACAAAATAACTATGGATATTACCATAACCCTAACTGGAAATGTTAAATTTACTTAATTGCTTTGCTAAATTTACCTAACTTAGTTAAGTAGATTTTACTTAATTCAATACTTAAATTTTACTTAAGATTTCTGTGCAAAACTTGCAAAATAAAAATTAAGTAAATCTACTTATTTTTTTTTTTTGTAATGTAAAAAAATGTAATTTCAACATTAATTTAGTTAAGGCAAGAATTTAAAAAAATTAAGTAAATTCAATGTTAGTACTCAATTTAAGCTTGTAGAAATTAAAGTCGGAAGTATATTTTACTTGGAACCGTTTTGTTTACAAGGATTCTTTAAGTAAATTTCAAAGTTATGATCCCATATTTCCCATCATGCAATAATTAAAAATGTAAAATTGTTAATTTTCCGAGTTGTATTTACACTGTTTTATGGTTGGTTTTGATATTAGGTTTTATAACATACAGTTTTTGACATCTGAAGTTTATTTTCTAATCAAAATGACCCATTCATAGTAAAACACTATTGACTGATTGTTAACATCATTGTGTATGGTGTACCAAGTGTTGAGGTCTCTGTGTTCATTTGGCTAATAATTTTATTGAGTGGGCATATTATCTTAAAAGGATTACAGTCTGTTTAAATGCTTACTTGCATGTTTGCAAGTGAACCAAATGCTTTAATAGCATGGCTATTTGCCAGGGCTACCTTGTTAAAGTACATATGATAAACTTACAGATTTTATTTAATTCAATGCTTAAGTTTTACTTAAAGCATATGAGTGGAAAAACTTGCAAAATCTAAATATGATAAATCTAAAAAAAAAAATATTTCTTTCAGTGCAGTATTATTTTGTTTCATGACAAGAGTAACATTTACATTTATTTAATTAAAAATAATTACCAGAACTGCATAAAACAAGTAAAATGTATTTGAAAGATCAAATGGTTTTACTTAATTATATTAATCACATCAGATTTGTAAGTCAAGTCAAATCACCTTTATTTATATAGCGCTTTAAACAAAATACTTTGCGTCAAAGCAACTGAACAACAATCATTAGGAAGTGTGTCAATAATGCAAAATGATAGTTAAAGGCAATTCATCATTGAATTCAGTGATGTCATCTCTGTTCAGTTTACATTTAACATTTACATTTAATCATTTAGCAGACGCTTTTATCCAAAGCGACTTACAAATGAGAACAACAGAAGCAGTCAGGTCAACAAGAGAACAACAACAGTATACAAGTGCCATGACAAGTCTCAGTTAGTCTAGTATAGAACGCATAGGTAGGGTTTTTTTTTTTTTTTTTTTTTTTTTTAATTAAAAAGACAAGAAAAGGAAAAGTGCTAGTGTTAGTTGGTTAAGTGCAGGCGAAAAAGATGAGTCTTTAGCTGTTTCTTGAAAATGAGTAAAGACTCAGCTGTACGAATTGAGATTGGGAGGTCATTCCACCAGCTGGGGACAGTCCAGGAAAAGGTCCTTGAGAGTGATTTTGAACTTCTTTGGGATGGTACCACAAGGCGTCGATCACTTGCAGAGCGCAAACTTCTGGAGGGCACATAAGATTTAACCAATGAGTTTAGGTAAGTTGGTGCCGTGCCAGTGGTCGTCTTGTAGGCTAGCATCAGTACCTTGAATTTGATGCGAGCAGCTACTGGTAGCCAGTGTAACCTGATGAGGAGCGGAGTAACGTGAGCTTTCTTTGGCTCATTGAAGACAACCCTCGCTGCTGCATTCTGAATCAATTGCAGAGGCTTGACAGTACATGCAGGAAGGCCCGCCAGGAGAGCATTACAATAGTCCAGTCTGGAGAGAACAAGAGCTTGGACAAGAGGTTGGGTTGCTTGCTCTGACAGGAAGGGTCTAATCTTCCTAATGTTGTATAAGGCAAACCTGCAGGACCGGGTAGTTGTAGCAATGTGGTCTGTGAAGCTTAACTGATGATCCATCACAACTCCTAGGTTTCTAGCTGTCCTCGAAGGAGTAATGGTTGATGAGCCCAGCTGTATAGAGAAGTTGTGATGAAGCAATGGGTTAGCTGGAATCACCAGGAGTTCTGTCTTCGTAAGGTTAAGCTGAAGGTGATGGTCATTCATCCAGCTAGAGATGTCACTCAGACAGGCTGAAATGCGAGCAGCTACCGTCGGGTCATCTGGTTGGAATGAGAGGTAGAGTTGGGTGTCATCAGCGTAGCAGTGATAAGAAAAGCCATGCTTCTGAATGACAGATCCTAATGATGTCATGTAGATGGAGAAGAGAAGTGGTCCAAGTACTGAGCCTTGAGGAACCCCAGTAGCAAGGTGGTGTGACTTTGAAACATCACCCCTCCAAGACACACTGAAGGATCTGTCAGAGAGGTAGGACTTAACCCACAGGAGTGCTGTTCCAGAGATGCCCATCTTTCTGAGGGTGGACAGGAGAATCTGGTGATTAACAGTGTCAAAAGCAGCAGAAAGGTCCAGTAAGATGAGTACCGAGGATTTTGAAGCTGCTCTTATTTAATAGTTTAAATAGTGTCTGTGCATTTATTTGCAATCAAGTCAACGATATCGCTATAGATGAAGTGACCCCAACTAAGCAAGCCAGAGGCGACAGCGGTAAGGAACCGAAACTCCATCTGTGACAGAATGGAGAAAAAAACCTTGGGAGAAACCAGGCTCAGTTGGGGGGCCAGTTCTCCTCTGACCAGACAAAACCAGTAGTTCAATTCCAGGCTGCAGCAAAGTCAGATTGTGCAGAAGAATCATCTGTTTCCTGTGGTATTGTCCTGGTGGTCATCTGAGACAAGGTCATTTCAGGGGATCTGTATCTGGGGCTCTAGTTGTCCTGGTCTCCGCTGTCTTTCAGGGATGTAGAGGTCCTTTCTAGGTGCTGATCCACCATCTGGTCTGGATACATACTGGATCCGGGTGACTGCAGTGACCCTCTGATCTGGATACAGACTGGATCTGGTGGCTACGGTGACCTCGGAATAAGAGAGAAACAGATAAATATTAGCATAGATGCCATTCTTCTAATGATGTAGCAAGTACATCGGGTGTTATGGGAAGTGTTCCCGCTTCCGGTTTACCTAATTAATGCAGCCTAAAAATCCTTTAACGGATTTGGATATTAAAAACATATTAGTATGTTATGTGAAAGCCAGGTTAAAGAGATGGGTGTTTAATTTAGATTTAAACTGCAAGAGTGTGTCTGCCTCCCGAACAATGTTAGGTAGGTTATTCCAGAGTTTAGGCGCCAAATAGGAAAAGGATCTGCCACCCGCAGTTGATTTTGATATTCTAGGTATTATCAAATTGCCTGAGTTTTGAGAACGTAGCGGATGTAGAGGATTATAATGTAAAAGGAGCTCATTCAAATACTGAGGTGCTAAACCATTCATGGCTTTATAAGTAATAAGATTTTTTTATAGGGAGCCAGTGCAGTGTTGACTGGACCAGGCTAATATGGTCATACTTCCTGGTTATAGTAAGAACTCTTGCTGCTGCATTTTGGACTAGCTGTAGTTTGTTTACTAAGTGTGCAGAACAACCACCCAATAAAGCATTACAATAATCTAACCTTGAGGTCATAAATGCATGGATTAACATTTCTGCATTTGACATTGAGAGCATAGGCCGTAATTTAGATATATTTTTGAGATGGAAAAATGCAGTTTTACAAATGCTAGAAACGTGGCTTTCTAATGAAAGATTGCACACCTCAAATAAATATCATATATCGACCTCGATCAAATAGCACACCTAGGTTCCTAACAGATGACGAAGAATTGACAGAGCAGCCATCAAGTCTTAGACAGTGTTCTAGGTTATTACATGCAGAGTTTTTAGGTCCTACAATAAACACCTCTGTTTTTTTCAGAATTTAGCAGTAAGAAATTACTCGTCATCCAGTTTTTTTATATCGACTATGCATTCCATTAGTATTTCAAATTGGTGCGTTTCATCGAGCCACGAAGAAATATAGAGCTAAGTATCATCAGCATAACAGTGAAAGCTAACACCATGTTTCCTGATGATATCTCCCAAGGGTAACATATAAAGCGTGAAGAGTAGCGGCCCTAGTACTGAGCCTTGAGGTACTCCATACTGCACTTGTGATCAATATGATACATATTCATTCACTGCTACGAACTGATGGCGGTCATATAAGTACGATTTAAACCATGCTAATGCACTTCCATTAATGCCAACATATTGTTCAAGTCTATGCAAAGGAATGTTGTGGTCAATTGTTGTAAACACAGCACTAAGATCCAATTAAATTAAAAGAGAGATACAACCACGATCAGATGATAAGAGGAGGTCATTTGTAACTCTAAGGAGAGCAGTCTCAGTACTATGATACGGTCTAAATCCTGACTGGAAATCCTCACATATGCCATTTTTCTCTAAGAAAGAATATAATTGTGAGGATACCACCTTTTCTTGTATCTTGGACAGAAAAGGGAGATTCGAGATTGGTCTATAATTAAAAAGTTCTTTGGGGTCAAGTTGTGTTTTTTTTATGAGAGGCTTAATAACAGCCAGTTTGAAGGTTTTGGGGACATATCCTAATGACAATGAGGAATTAATAATAGTCAGAAGAGGATCTATGACTTCTGGAAGCACCTCTTTTAGGAGCTTAGATGGTATAGGGTCTAACATACATGTTGTTGGTTTAGATAATTTAACAAGTTTATACAATTCTTCCTCTCCTATAGTAGAGAATGAGTGGAACTGTTCCTCAGGAGGTCTATAGTGCACTGTCTGATGTGATACTGTAGCTGACGGCTGAATGGTTGCAATTTTATCTCTAATAGTATCGATTTTAGAAGTAAAGTAGTTCATAAAGTCATTACTGCTGTGATGTTGGGAAATGTCAACACTTGTTGAGGCTTTATTTTTCGTTAATTTAGCCACTGTATTGAATAAATACCTGGGGTTATGTTTGTTTTCTTCTAAAAGAGAAGAAAAGTAATTGAATCTAGCAGTTTTTAATGCTTTTCTGTAGGATAGGTTACTTTCCCGCCAAGCAATACGAAACACCTCTATTTTTGTTTTCCTCCAGCTGCGCTCCATTTTTCGGGCTGCTCTCGTAAGGGTGCGAGTATGCTCATTATACCACGGTGTCATAGTGGTTTCCTTAACCTTCCTTAAGCGTAAAGGAGCAACTGTATTTAAAATGCTAGAAAAGAGAGAGTCCATAGTTTCTGTTACATCATCAAGTTGTTCTGAGGTTTTGGATATGCTAAGGAATTCGGATACATCAGGATGATAACTTAAAAAGCAGTCTTTTGTGATAGAAGTGATGGTTCTTCCATACTTGTAACAATAAGTTGAATTTACAATTTTGGCTATATGAAGTTTGCACAAAACCAAATAATGATCTGAGATATCATCACTTGGCTGAATAATTTCAACACTATAAACATCAATTCCATGTGAGAGTATTAAATCTAGAGTATGATTTCGACAATGAGTAGGTCCAGAAACGTGTTGTCTAACCCCAATAGAGTTCAGAATGTCTATAAATGCTGATCCCAATGCATCTTTTTCATTATCAACATGGATATTAAAATCACCAACTATTAAAACTTTATCTGCAGCCAGAACTAACTCGGATGTAAAATCACCAAACTCTTAAATAAAGTCTGTATGGTGCCCTGGTTGCCTGTATACAGTAGCCAGTACAAACATAACAGGGGATTTATCATTAACATTTGTTTCTCTGGATAATGTTATATGAAGCACCATTACTTCAAACGAGTTATACTTGAAGCCTGCCCTCTGAGAAATCCTGAAAACGTTGTTAGAAATTGAAGCAACACCCCCCCCTTTGCCTTTTAGACGTGGCTCATGTTTATAACAGTAATCTTGGGGGGTGGACTCATTTAAAATAATGTAATCATCAGGTTTTAGCCAGGTGTCTGTCAAACAGAGCACATCTAGATTATGATCAGTGATCATATTATTTACAAAAAGTGTTTTTCATAGAAAGGGATCTGATATTCAATAAGCCAAGCTTTATCATTTGTTTATCCGTATTGCATCTGTTTTTTATTTGTTGAACCCTTAATTAAATTATTAATCTTAACTTGGTTTGGACGTTTTTTGTATTTTCTAGTTCGGGGAACAGACACAGTCTCTATAGTGTGATATCTAGGTGAAAGAGTCTCTATGTGCTGAGAATTAACTGACCTTTGTGACATGAGGCAGCTAGCAGATGGTCGGTTTAGCCAGTCTGTCTGCTTCCTGACCTGGGCCCCAGTTAGTCAAGTATAAACACTAAGACTATTTGCTATAGTTCTAGAGAGAAGAGTGGCGCCACCCCAGGAGGGATGAAGACCATCTCTTTTCAACATGTCAGGTCTGCCCCAAAAGCTCGTCCAATTGTCTATGAAACCTATGTTATTCTGTGTTATTCTGTGGGCACCACATAGACATCCAGCCATCGAGTGATGACAATCTGCCATGCATCTCGTCACCATGGTAAGCAGGGAGGGGACCAGAGCATATTACAGTGTCTCTATAGCATATCAAGTAAAAATGACTCAATAAAAATTTAACAGGTTGAGTTAAATGTACTAATTCACTATGTTAATTTATCTTAGTTAAGTAGATTTACTTAATTCCACGTGCGTAATTTACTTAAAAATATTTGTGCAAGAAATTGAATAAATTCTACTCTTTGAAACTGGATGGCGTTTTTTAGTGTAAAATGGCAATAGTTATTTCATATTACTCCAGGCAGGATCATGGTTTAGCTGGTTAGCTTTAGCAGTTAGCTCCTACCGGTAGATACTGTAACTGCTTCATTATGTGGGCAAATGCATTAATGGATAAAAAGTCAAATATGTTTGTTGTTTAAGATGAATCAGCTCAAGTGAAACATCAGTATATTAATGTTAAAAATATATCACCAAAAATACCCTACAGTTCAAAAGTTTGACCTCAACTATTGTTACAAAATATGTTTTCAAATAAAGGCAGTTCTTCTATGTTTCTTAAGCAGCAAATCAGCATTTTAGAATAATTTCTAATGGATCATGTGAAAAGAGTAATGAACGGTATATATATAATTTTAATAATAGTGTCGTTAAGGCATCTGCAGCCGGAGGATAACTGATATAAAGCTTACCAGCCGAACCCTGACCCCTGATACTAACATCCTGAGGAGTCAGCGGTTGCCAAGCTTATGGTCATTAGAAGTGAATCACCATTAAAAATCCACCAGTTCATGCAGTGACTGACAATGAAATTAAGCAGACACCATGGGAGTCTGTGGTTTTGGCCTGTTTTTAAGCATAGGGAAAGGCAAGATTCGTGGCAACAACAGAATCACAAGATCCTTTTCTGTTCTCTTACCTCCTGTAAAACATTATCTGTTTCTTTTTCTCTGTTCTGGGAATCGTTGCCTATGACATGGCTTTATCACAAGCTAAGCCACCTACATGTCAGAGAGGAGGAGGACAGAATGAGCGCATTCTTCCTCCTTCACTCGCCTCTCACTGGATCCAGTGAGGAAGCTAAATTCAGCAAACTGTTTTAGGCTCAAATATGTGAAGGCTAATTCTTCTAGCTGTGCAAGGTTAGTTAAGTTCATTGTTTCATTTCAAAATGTGCCAAACTGCAATTTATATGATAAAACTGATAGTTCTGCTTATGTTTGTTGTCTGACAGGATTCCAGCCATGCAGTAATCTACATGACTATCTACATGGAAACTTCTTCAACAAATCACATCACTAGTCCCATAAGTTGGATAGAAAAGTTCCAGTTTGCTTTATGTCTTCTAGCAGAAAGATTTACGGATATTAATTAATTTATTAAAATATTGAAGTGTGTGTGTGTGTATATATATATATATATATATATATATATATATATATATTTATATATATATATATATATATACTCTCTCTCTCTCTTTCTCTCTCTCTCAAGGCTGTCATCGTTAATGCATGTGATTAGTTTTACAATCCTTAATGCATTAAAATAATTTAACACAGTTAACGCAAAATTACTGAAGCACAATTTCTATACTAGGCAAGGCAAGGCAAATTTTTTTATATAGCACATTTTGTACACAATGGTAATTCAGTGCTTTACATAAAAGAAAGTGAATCATGAAGAAAAATAATTAAAAAAATAAAACAAGCAATTTAAAAACTTTGAAAATGATTTAAAAAAATACTTAATTAAATACTTAATTAAAATGAATTTAAAACTTTGATTTGACATAAAATACAGTGAATATGTAAAATACAGTGCAATCAGTTTGGACATCGCACAGTGCTCATTCAATAAATGCACAGCTAAACAGATGAGTTTTAAGTCTAGATTTAAAGGTGACTAATGTTTTAGCACATCTGATCTCTTCTGGAAGCTGATTCCAACTGCGGGAGGCACAGTAACCAAAGGCGGACTCCCCTTGTTTTGTGTGAACCCTTGGTATTTCTAACTGACTCGATCCTAATGTTCTGAGTGGTCTGTTAGGTTTATATTCAGTGAACATATCAATCCTAAATGTAACTGGAAGCCAGTGTTAGGACCTGAGGACTGGTGTGATATGCTCAGGTTTTCTGGTTCTAGTCAGAATCCTGGCAGCAGCGTTCTGGATGAGCTGCAGCTGTGTAATGGTCTTCTTGTGAAGGACGGTGAGGAGCCCATTACAATAGTCCACTCTGCTGGTGATAAAGGCATGAACAAGTTTCTCCTAGTCTTGACTTCTGCACTACTTGAGCATGTGGTAATCACCTTCCTGATATTGACGATCTTCTTTAGAGAAGAATGAAGCAAACATTTGCTGTCTGATAGCATTTCACTGGGAATCTGACTTGGGGGGTTTGTCAGTCTCTCAACAGTGGCAAAAAGAGTACGAGTGTTGTTTAAGTTACTGTTCATAAGATTTGAGAAGAAATTCTGTCTAGCTGTGGCTAGTTTCATATTAAAAGCATGAAGGCTGTCTTTATAGATGCTATAGTGAATTTCAAGTTTCGTCTTCCACCACATCCACTCAGTCTTTCTGCATTTTCTCTTCATAGTATGAACTGCTGTTGATCTTCTCCAAACTGATTTCTTTCTGCTAATTTTCTTAATGACTATTATTGGAGCAATATCATCAATAACATTCTTAAGTTTTGAGTTAAAGGAATCAAGGAGAATATCAACAAGAGTCTGCAGAAATGCTTGGTGTTAGAGATATAGCCTCCATAAACAGCACACTAGTGTTCTCGTTAATGCATCTCCTTCTGACAGAGACAGATCTAGATTCAGTGATAGCAGAGATCAATATATCAAAGAAAATACAGAAGTGATCAGATAGTGCTACGTCCTTAATTACAATGGATGAAATGTTTAGACCCCTACTAATAATTAAATCTAGGGTATGTCCACCTTTGTGTGTGGGTCCATTCACATGCTGAATCAGGTCAAAAGTGTTTAGAACTGTTATCATTTCTTTTGTAGTTTTGTTTTCTGCATTATCTATGTGAATATTGAAATCCCCTGCAATAACAAAACAGTCAAACGGGAACAACCAAACACAAATCCAAAAGAAAAAACATCAATAGCAGAAAAAGAAACAATGGAGAACACAGGCTATAAATACTGAGAATGTAATCAACAAGAACAGAAACAGGTGTGGAGCTAATTAATCAAAAACCATGGAAACTAACTAGGCAGGAAAACAGAGACCTTGAAAACTAATGTAGCGGGGTTGTGCACATGTCTGTATGTGAGCCGATTATGCACAGGTGCGGCTGATAATGGGGAACGATCAGCAGCCTTCATGATTAGTGGCTGGAGAGGATAAAAGCTGATGGATTCTGATAACCTGCGGGGAGCCGGAGCCCGAACACGACTTCACGCACCGCAAGGAACGAAGAGACTGAGACGGCGGCGATTCCCTTGTACTGTGATTTTGAACTGTGGACCAGCCGTGAGTGGTTGCGGGGCTGTTAATCCATTCTTGCATAGAAACGGGGGGTTTTAATAGGCAGACAATTAATGGTTAGGTTGTAAGGTCTGGCTGCTCGCTATACTTTCCTGAACAGTGAATATGGTGAAAGGGTATTTCTTGGGTAAACAGTGTTTTATCCGTGGTAGTAGTTTGTTGTGAGATGTGTATTTTTTTGTCACATTATGGTTATTTAACTCTTGTTTTCATGAAAGTGATTATGTGTGTGATGTGATTTGTACACGAGTGTAGATTTATTAAGGGTGTGTCTACCAACGTTGAGATAACTGTGACATTGAGACTTTACTTTCCCCTAGAGGGCGCCATATTTTTACCACTGGTTTTATAGCAGTAGTGCTACTTGTTTAATTTTTATTTGTACTTCATCTGTGATCTCTAGCGTGGTCATGGAACACGTATGTAGACGTCATTAATCTCCCTTTTTTTAGTGTGTATACATCTATATAGTATGTGTTTTATGTATTGAAGAATTGAAATAAATTGGAGCCTATACGCCTTTGTCTTTTGTTGTTGTACCTCAAGGGTCAATACAAAAATTCCAGCTACAATTTTGGCGTAGTCGGCAGGGCCCTTGACGTACACAACAATATGAACAGCAGCGAGCAGCCTCAGGTAGTAGGTACACAGCCACAAATGGTAGCTGCATTAATGCCATGGTTTATGGGGGGGCCATGGGTCCCAAAGTTTAGTGGAGAAGGGGGTGCATCAAAGTTTTTAGAATGGAAAACACAAATTGAAGCCTTTATCCGGGCCCAGGGGCTGAATGTAGAGCAACGGGTGGACTTTGTGCTGAGTGCATTGGAGGCAAATGCTAAAAGAGAGGTGGTGCTGTTGGCGGCTGACAAACGTGACACTGACATTAAAATTTTAGAGGCCCTAAGTGAACTGTATGGAGTCCAACAACCAGTAGCTCAGTTGCGAGTCCAGTTTTTTAATTGCAAACAGGAACCAGGGGAGGGTGTCAGGGATTTCATTCTCCATTTACGTGAGTTGCATTACAGATGGAGAGCCAGGGATCCTCTGGACGCCGGGACAGATGATGAACTACTACGGACACAGTTTGCCATGGGCCTGAGAACGGGATCCTTGAAGCAGGAGCTACAGAGGCAGCTCCGAAGGACCTCAACGCTTACCTTTGCAGAGGCTTGTGAGGAGGCAAAAGCATTAGAGAGGGAACTGGGCCACACAGAAGAAGCCAACTTTTGCCCAACCGTTGCTGCAACATCATACCCACGGCCTACTCCTATTGTCACAGAGTTGCAACAAATGAAGGAAGCTCTGCGGGCTGAGTTGCGCCAAGAGTTGAAAGAACAGGTAACCCTTCTAGGCAAGTCTATTGTAGAGGAGCTACAAGGATGCTTGAAATCCCTGCCGGAGATGGAAACTTCCCCTCAACCATCCTGGCAGTCACAGTCCAATGCCTCTCAACGCCAACGCCTGGGATCAGCCCCTCCTGGGCAGTCGTACTACCAATGGGATGCTCAAGGCCAAGCTATCTGCCGTGACTATGGGCATGTTGGACACATCCAGAGATTCTGCCCACGGCGACGCCCAGCCCAGACGGGTTTTCGGCACCCCCGGTCACAGCAGGGGAAGTGAACCGGGAGGGTCCCTTAACCATCCCCCAAAAAAGGCCCTCCATGGTTGGTAGATGCCCTGAAATCGAGGTAATTGTTCAGGGGCAACGAATTCCATGCATACTAGACACTGGCTCTCAAGTCACCATGTTTAGCCAAACACTATTCCAGCGCCACTTCGGTGATGAATGTATGCAAGACCCTAGCCGTATATCATGGCTAGCTTTAAAAGCAGCTAATGGCCTATATATTCCCTATGTAGGCTATGCCGTCTTAGACTTTTGCATTGGGGGAGTAGAGGTAAAGGGGAAGGGGGTAGTTATTGTCCGCGATGACTGCATTAACACTGAGTATGGACTCTTGGGGATGAACGTTGTGGCAGATTGCTGGACCAAGGTTTTTAAAGGTGGCCATCCTGGAGTTGCTGCATTTAAATCTGTGTTCCCCCCTTCTGCAGAAAGGATAAGGGATACAGCCTTTGCTGCCTGCCGGAGGGCTGAAGCTTCTGTGACTCGAGTGGAGCTTCAAGGTGTGGCTAGACTCCAACGACAGCCCCCCGTGGTATTGCCTCCCTCCACGGAAATGATTGTCTGGGCCCATGTACCGCAATCTGCTGGCCTGCCTGATTGCCTGGTCCTGATTGAAGATATGGAAAATCAGGGGTGCGAATGGCGAGTGGCTCGATCGTTGAGCTGGACCAGGGGAGGGAAGGTTCCCCTGCGTATCTGTAATCCAAACCCATTTCCCATGGAGCTGCCTCAGCGATGCCCCCTGGCCAAAGTCACCCAAATCGACCAAAAGTACGTGCGGGGACGGACGAGACTAGTGTTACGGAATACTGGCCCCCAAGTCATCGAGGTGGATGTACAGCAAGTGGGACAGACCCTAAGTGATGATCACCCAAACCTATTTCTGTATGGTGAAGGACTGGACGATGACCAACAGGCCCAATTGAAGGCCCTCTTAAAGAAGTGGTCTCATGTGTTTGCAGCCCATGAAGAGGATTTTGGCAGAACAGCCGTTGTCACCCATCAAATTCCCACTGGCACGGCGCCCCCAATCCGGGAGCGCTATCGCCCGGTTCCCCCAAACCTCTATCCAGAACTGAGGACTTTGCTACAGGGCATGCTGGACAGCGGGGTGGTGAAGGAGAGCTCGAGCCCATGGGCTGCCCCAGTGGTTCTTGCCAAGAAAAAGGATGGCTCATGGAGATTTTGCGTTGATTACCGCAAACTGAATGCAGTAACCCACAAAGACTCCTTCCCTCTACCTCGCATTGAGGAATCCCTCACTAGCCTAACCAAGTGTGAGTGGTATTCCACCCTCGATCTCGCAAGCGGGTACTGGCAAGTGGAGGTTGCGCCGGAAGACCAAGAGAAGACCGCTTTCACCACCCCTTTTGGCCTGTATCACTTTGAGCGTATGCCCTTTGGCCTCTGCAATGCTCCAGCCACCTTCCAGAGGCTGATGCAACGCTGTCTGGGAGCACAGGTGTATGATCATCTCCTTATCTATCTTGATGATGTCATTGTCTATTCACCCAACTTTACAGCCCATTAGCAGCACCTAGAGAAGGTTTTTGCCCGTCTTCAAGAACATGGCCTGAAGTTACAGCCACGGAAGTGTCGTCTGTTTCAAAGGAAAGTGACATATCTGGGACATATCGTCAGTAGCCAAGGGGTAGCGACGGATCCAGACAAGGTGGCGGTTGTCCGTGATTGGGCCATGCCTACGACGGTGAAGCAAGTGAGATCATTTTTGGGCTTTGCCGGCTACTATCGGCGCTTCATCCCAGCTTTCTCTAAGGTAGCAGCCCCCCTTCACCAACTCCTACAAGGACAAGCCAATAGACCCTCTGCCCCTATCCAGTGGACACCCGGTTGCCAAATGGCCTTTGATAATCTGAAACAGGCCCTCCTTAGTGCCCCCATCTTGGCCTATGCAGACTTCCAGCTTCCATTCAGATTGTAAACTGACGCTAGCCTGGATGGTCTCGGGGCTGTGTTAGCTCAGGTCCAAGGCGGAAGAGAGGGTCATTGCATATGCCAGCCGCAGCCTCCATTCCACCGAGCGTAATGACCAAAATTATAGCTCCTTTAAACTGGAGCTACTGGCTTTAAAGTGGGCCATTACAGAAAAATTCAAGGATTATCTGTGGGGAGCTGAGGTTACCGTTTTTACCGATAATAATCCTCTGGTCCATCTTGAAACGGCGAAACTGGGTGCAACGGAGCAAAGATGGGTGGCCCAACTTGCAAACTATTCATATAATCTACGTTACCGACCAGGGGCGGCCAATCGAAATGCTGATGTCCTATCACGGCTGCCAAAAGAGGCAGCGGAGCACACAGTGTATGGCGCGGCAGGCATTTCATCATTAGAACCACCTACCCTGCAAAAACAATGGGGGGAACGGCAGAGGGATGATCCTGATTTGCAACTCCTACATGTTTGGAAGGGGAGCAACGAGCCCCCGGTAGTCCATAACCTGGCGATCCTGTCTCCCCAGCTTCGCTGCTTGCTACGAGAGTGGCGACATTTGGAGCTGTGTGATGGGACACTGGTGAGGTGTGTTGCAGAACCAGATACAGGTGCATCGGTGAAGCAAATTATCATCCCAGTAGCGCAGGCCCGACCACTTTGGGAAGAATATCATAAGGCAGTAGCCCATGCGAGTGGGGACAAAATGGTCTCATTGTTGAGTAGGAGGTTCTACTGGGTAGGGATGAGTGCAAATGCCCGGAAATGGGCAACGGAGTGTACCACTTGTGTAGTTGGGAAATCAGGAGCTCAGCCAAAAGCCCCCCTGTGCCCAATTGTCTCTAGTTACCCCTTTGAGACCGTAGCCTTAGACTATCTGTCCCTTGGGAGACCTTCTGACACGTACCAGTACATCCTGATTATTACGGATCTGTTCTCTAGATACGCACTGGCTGTACCTACCAAGGATCAGACTGCTCTTACCACAGTAAAGGAACCTTCCTGTGCGCTACCGACCTTGAAGGTCGCAACAGACTGGACCATAAACTGAACTATGGGACATTATGCCCTATGACTGACCTTTTAGTGCTCGGGACGAGCTCTATTAAAGGGGGGGGGGGGGTAAAAATGTAGCGGGGTTGTGCACATGTCTGTATGTGAACCGATTATGCACAGGTGCGGCTGATAATGGGGAATGATCAGCAGCCTTCATGATTAGTGGCTGGAGAGGATAAAAGCTGATGGATTCTGATAACCTGCGGGGAGCCGGAGCCCGAACACGACTTCACGCACCGCAACTCACGAGAGCGGAAAGACTGGTATTACTCCGCCTCTGATTCCCCAGATAGCCGCGAGCTGACCACTACTTGTTTGGACGCAGTGAAGACGGCGAAAGAATCATCCCAACGCACTCTATTCCTCGTATTAAAGGGAAGTGGTTTTGCGACTGTCTTATGAACGAGTGGGCTTTACCCCGCGATATTGTTGTGAAGAGTTGATTGATCCACTTTCCCCTCCTCGCAGTTCCGGGTGGAGTCTCCACAGTTACCATCCGCAGAGGAACGCTGTCGACGGGAGGCGCGAGAAACCCTGCATCGTCATAAGGAACGAAGAGACTGAGACGGCGGCGATTCCCTTGTACTGTGATTTTGAACTGTGGACCGGCCGTGAGTGGTTGCGGGGCTGTTAATCCATTCTTGCATAGAAACGGGGGGTTTTAATAGGCAGACAATTAATGGTTAGGTTGTAAGGTCTGGCTGCTCGCTATACTTTCCTGAACAGTGAATATGGTGAAAGGGTATTTCTTGGGTAAACAGTGTTTTTTACGTGGTAGTAGTTTGTTGTGAGATGTGTATTTTTTTGTCACATTATGGTTATTTAACTCTTGTTTTCATGAAAGTGATTATGTGTGTGATGTGATTTGTACACGAGTGTAGATTTATTAAGGGTGTGTCTACCAACGTTGAGATAACTGTGACATTGAGACTTTACTTTCCCCTAGAGGGCGCCAAATTTTTACCACTGGTTTTATAGCAGTAGTGCTACTTGTTTAATGTTTATTTGTACTTCATCTGTGATCTCTAGCGTGGTCATGGAACACGTATTTAGACGTTATTAATCTCCCTTTTTTTAGTGTGTATACATCTATATAGTATGTGTTTTATGTATTGAAGAATTCAAATAAATTTGAGCCTATACGCCTTTGTCTTTTGTTGTTGTACCTCAAGGGTCAATACAAAAATTCCCGCTACACTAAACCAAAACAGATCATACATGTGACACAAACACTGAAAATGTAATGCGAGAATGCACACTATAAAATACAATCTATATTTCACCCAGTGATAAATTTAAATATCTAAATTTAAATTTATATATATATATATATATATATATTGCATCCAACTTTACATGTCATATGTCACTGGTGTACTTTAAAAAAAAATCTTTTAATTAGCAGAGACATTAGGGCCTTAATGTGTGGTGGAATTTACTGTGTGCATGAACATTTGCACTCTGAATTGTAGTAGTTATTCACCGTGTGTGTGTGTGCATCAAATTTGTAGTGGGTTTTGTTGTTGCTATTATTTAATCTGCCCTACTTGACTCTTTTGACACCTACTCCTGGACAAACCTGGCAACCTGCTTCCTTTTTTTTATTACTATGCCCATATTTGGATTGTGCTTCCTCCCCTGCTAATGTGACTTAATCTGTTTATTAGAACTCGTCACCACGCACCACCTTTCTGCCCATATTTGGGTGATACTTCCTGTCGTTGAGTTACTTTATTATTGCCTCTGCCTTGCTGCTGATGATCTGAAATTATCAAATAATTGTTTATTTTAAAATAATTGAAATTATCATATAATTGTTTATTCAACCAACATGCCTTGGTTGAAGCCGCAATCCACAGTTGACATTTGCTGCCATCTGCACTGAAGCTGTGGCTCTGCAGCAAGAGCAGCAACATGGAGAAGACCACGCCTGGGTCAGATGGGCTATGATACCCACAGCAGTAGCCTCATCAGTCAGCACCCTAAAATGCGACACACCTGACCTGAGCCAACAGAAAAACGAACTCCAGGCAGAACTTTGCAAAGAAGTGGCAGAGCAACTGGAGGGTTTGATTGCCTCCATTGAGGAACTCCGCAAACAGATATCACCTACCCTTCAAATGGCCAGTCAGTCCACCGTCACAACTTTGCCTGCTGTCACACCCCAACTGCACATCGGTCCAACCTTAAGACCAAGACCTCAACAGATATCACCCGGCAGGCCTATATGCAGGGACTGCGGAGGAGTGGGGCACATCCAGAGGTATTGTCCAACTCGTCGCAGGTCGACTTCAGGTTTTTAGCACCCCCTGCCCCCAAGAGGCATGTGGCAGGGACGGTTGCTCACTCTGCTGGAGTGATTACTAAGTCCTAGCTTGTTGGAGAGTGTCCCCGTGTTAAAGTGGAGGCTAATGGAAAAATTATCTATTGTGTCCTTGATACAGGCTCCCAAGTCACCTTGGTGAGTAAAGCCTTCTTTACAAGACATTTTGGGGATATTGACATGAACTGTGCCCATGACTCATTTACAAGCTGTTAATGGATTGCAGATACCATATGTTGGCTATGCAGTTGTTGATATTACTGTTGGGGGTGTCCATGTTCCACAGAAGTGAATGGTGGTGGTTGAAGATGGGTGTATGGGATCAGACCATGCCATTCTAGTAATGAATGTGATTACACACTGTTGGGATAAATTGGCCAAGGGTAAACACCATGGGTTAGCAGCTTTTAAGTCTCGTGTGTCACCTGTAACAGGTCAAGTTTGGGAACAGGCCTTCTCCGTTTGCCAGAGGGTGACAACTGAAGGGCATGCCATCCCATTTCAAGGGGTTGCTCAATTGCCCTGGCAACCACCAGTGTTTATCCCCCCTGAGTCTGAGATGGTGGTATGGGCTCAACTTCAAGAAGGAGCCCCAAAGGCAGTCCACAATGCATTAATAGAACCCCTTGAGGACCAGGATGGGGAGTGGTATGTAGCACAGTCTCTAGTGGTGGTGAGAGGAGGTAAGCTGCCAATGAGAATGTGCAACCCAAATCCATATCCAGTAGAGGTCCCACTGCGCCGACCATTGGCCAAGGTTACGCAGACTGACAAGTGTGATGTCCATATGGGACGGGAGTTGGTGGTCCAGTCTGACTCCTCTGGAGCTGTGGAAGGGGCAATCAGAGCTGTGACTATTCCTACTAACCATTCTGAACCCTCTACTCTTACAGATTATATCTTTACCATCGAGGGAGATGGTCTAAACACAGATCAACATCAACGTATTCTGCATCTCTTAAAGAAATGGAACAGTGTGTTTGCCTTGCATGATGATGACTTTGGCAGAATCAATATAGTACAGCATTAGATACCCACGGGTTCAGCGCCGCCCTGTCCAGAGCGCTACCATTCCGTCCCCCTGACTCTTTATCCGGAACTGAGGATTCTTCTACAGGGCATGCTAGACAGTGGGGTGGTCCGTGAAAGCTCCAGTCCATGGGCAGCACCGGTAGATCATGTTTAAGAAGAAATATGGCAGTCGGATGTTCTGTGTGGACTATCATAAGCTAAATGCAGTTACCCATAAGGATGCATATCCATTACCTCGTATCGAAGAGTCCCTCACTGGGCTGAAGGGAGCCCAATGGCATTCCACACTTGACCTTGCCAATGGATACTAGCAAGTTGAAATGGACCCCCAAGACTGCCCAGAAGACCGCATTTACCACCCTGATGGGCCTCTATGAATTTGACCGCATGCCTTTTGGCCTGTGTAATGCACCAGTAACCTTCCAGAGGCTCATGCAGAGGTGTTTGGGTTCCATGGTGCATGACTTTTTGTTAATTTACTTGGATAATGTGGTTGTGTTCTCCCCTGACTTTGACAGCCATCTTCACCATTTGGAACAGGTGTTTCGGAAGTTGCATGATCATGGCCTGAAGTTGCAATCAAGGAAGTGCAAGTTCTTTCAGCAACAGGTAACCTACCTGGGTCATGTCATCAGCAACCAAGGTGTAGCAACTGACCCTCAGAAGACAGCTGTGGTAAGGGAATGGCCTATCCCACAAACCATCAATCAAGTGTGTTCCTTTCTGGGTTTTGCGGGGTATTATAGGAGATCTATTCATGGCTTTTCACAACTTGCTGCCCCTCTTCATGCCTTGCTGAAGGGAACGGCCACTGGTCAACAGGAAAAAACTAAGGTGGATTGGACCGTAACCTGCCAGGACTCCTTTGACAGGCTAAAAAAATCATTGGTATGTGCCCCAGTCTTTGCCTATGCTGACTTCTCTCTACCTTTCAGACTGTTTACTGATGCTAGCCTGGAGGGCTTGGGAGCAGTACTGGCCCAAGAACAGGATGGACAAGAGAGAGTCATAGTTTTTGCTAGTCGGAGTCTGCATCTCTCAGAAAGAAATTACCAAAATTACAGCTCGTTCAAACTCGAACTTTTGGCTCTGAAATGGGCCATAACAGAGAAGTTTAAGGATTATTTGTGGGGGGCCGCCTTCGACATTTTTACAGAAAACAGTGCACTTGTACATCTAGCCACTGCAAACACGCTTCCACCTCCTCATGAACAAAGAATGAGGTAAGAGCTCCCCTCGCACCTATTTCCACGTCCTACACCTTTGAGGTATTCGGAATAGACTACCTTTCACTGGGAAGACCCAGGGACCCTTTCCCTTATATTTTAGTCATGACTGACCTCTTCTCCAAGTATGCCTTTGCAGTACCAACAAAGGACAAGTCTGCAACCACTACAGCTAAAGCCCTGTACAGTGCCATGATCCAGGTGGTGGGGTGCCCAGAAAGGATCCTCTCCAACCGTGGGGGGGGGGGGGGATGCAAACTGTCCCAAACCACCCCTTACCATCCTCAAGGTAATGGTGCGTGTGAGAGGTTTAATCAAACTTTGTTGTCTCTCCTTGGTTCTCTTTCAGAAGCTGATCAGAACCATTGGCCATAGAATTTTCCTGCGTTATTACAGGCTTATAATAACACCACCCTTGGTTCCACTGGTATGACCCCTTATTTCATCATCTTTGGTCGACATGCACGCCTTCCAGTGGACTGGGTTGTAACCTTATCCCCTCCCGTACCAAGATATTCCCTGTCGGATTGGGTGAAGCAACACTACAGAACTCTGACACAAGCCTACTACATGGTAAAGGTGAATGCTGAGAGGCAGCAACAAAAGGACCAGCAAAGGTACAATCGACGTGCCAAAGTGGATTCGCTTGTGCCAGGGGAACAAGTCCTCTTGAGGAATTTCTGCAGGCGTGCAAAGGGCAAACTGGCACCACGTTGGGGTCTGGATTTTTGGGTTGTTGTAGCCGGACCTTGAGTTGATCGACCAGTTTATGTAATTCATGCAGAAGGTCATGAAGGCCCCACTAAGACCATTCACTGCAATAACCTGCGCTGTTGCCCCGTGAACATGTCAAGAGAGGAGCCTTCAGAAGGGGAACCGCCTACAAGCCATCCACAGGCCATGTCCTGGTATCCAGTCATTGTCACTTCACTCGTCCATCAGCACCAGCTCACTGGCCATACCCCTGCCACCACTTCAGTCATACCGAATCCAGAGAGAGATCTGCTGTCTGCAGTTAATGGAGTAGACCCAACGGCACAAACTCCAAGCCCCTTGATTGAAGAACTGACAGGTGAATCGTAGCATATAATACAGCCTGAAACTGTGTCCTGTCTACCAAGCCTTCCTATGATGAGTCCAACAGGTGGGGTAGTAAGGCGGTCACAAAGATCTACCAGGGGGCAGCCCCAACTAGGTATGGGCACATATAGATAGTGGTCGGGACGACCACTGGAAAAGTGGGGGGGGGGGGGGGGGTCACCGGTGGACCCTGTACTTTTTTTTTTAAATCTTTTTAATTAGCAGAGACATTAGGGCCTTAATGTGTGGTGGTATTTACTGTGTGCATGAACATTTGCACTCTGAATTGTAGTGGTTATTCACCGTGTGTGTGTGCATCAAATTTGTAGTGGGTTTTGTTGTTGCTATTATTTAGGCCCAATCCCAATTCTATTTTATACCCCTTCCCCTCTGCCTACCCCTTCCCCTTGTCCCTTGAAACAGAGTGTCAAGGGGTAGGGGAGAAAATATTCCCCTAAGGATTGGGACACCACTACCATGACGTCACACGCCATCATTCATCGTCTAGCTCTTACAATACACACATATACTGGTGTGCATTAGAGCCTTTAATTATCATTCTGTATTAATGCCCTGCTTACTGACACACACACATGTCGGAAATTGCGCAGCTCACACATCCAGGAGAAAATAAACTTGTCTAACGCTGCCCATGACTTTTATTAAATACAGTTTAAATACTGAATCACTACATCATATTTTCCAGTGACGAGTGGATACAATCGCTGTTTTTAAGTAAACTCACTCTAAAAAGATAAACGCACAGACGCGAATACACACAATTTCCCTTTCTCTCTCTCTCTCTTTCTTTCTCTCTCCAATAGGCAATATTTGAGAAAATGGTTTAACGATTTCTAATTATTGGGGGGATTAGTCTACAGCAGTTATCGCCCTGATCAGACATATGCTGAGGCACTATCATGCAGTCTGTAATGATATGACGTTAGCAAATATTAGCGATTTTTGATTTCTTTGAGTAACATGATCGTTAATATGAACTCACAATTGAATGTGACATAAAACAAATGATTACTTTTTGTTAAAATTTTTATTTATGCCAGAAAAGCTTACATTTATGTGTCTTTTTGTTCGCTGTAGCAGCCATGTTTCCAAGATAATTCATACCCCTTCGTCTGAAGTGTGGTCCCGAAAAATCTTTGTTTGAAGGGCTATCTGGCCCTTCCCCTTACCCCTTCCCCCTTCCCCTCCAACCAAAAGAGAATCGAGACAGGGGGAAAGGGGAAGGGCTAAGGGGTAGAATTGGGATTGGCCCTTAATCTGCCCTACTTGACTCTTTTGACACCTACTCCTGGACAAACCTGGCAACCTGCTTCCTTTTTTATTACTATGCCCATATTTGGATTGTGCTTCCTCCCCTGCTAATGTGATTTAATCTGTTTATTAGAACTCGTCACCACGCACCACCTTTCAGCCCATATTTGGGCGATACTTCTTGTCATTGACTTACTTTATTATTGCCTCTGCCTTGCTGCTGATGATTTGACATTATCAACTAATTGATAACAGCTGGCCATGCCTTGGTTGAAGGTGATAAAAACTGGTTCTGAGAGAGAAGCAGGGTGCCTGGTGGTGGTTGATCTGCTGCCATTGTGTTCAATGGACTCTCCCGTTCTACAAATGAAGCACAGGTTCCTAAGCTTCCCTGTTTGAACACCTGTTTGTACTGCAGCTGGATTTCTTCCAACACTCTCTGATGTTGCCTGAAGGGCCATAATATTTTATTACCACACAGTGTGAATGTGTATCCCTTTGTATCTATGGGGTCGGTGTTCATTGTGGTTGCTTGCTTCTAGCCTCAGCAATATCCATCCTGTGGTTCCAGTCTCTGGTGCTGTCCTGAAGATTGTGGCTATCCTCGAACTTCCCTCAACACTCACTAATGTTGCCTGAAGGGCCGTAACTATATTTTATTGCATTGCAATGTGTGTGACCTCTGCTATTTGTGATGTTGGTGGTTATTCTTGGTGCTCTTTTCTAGCCTCTGGCCATCCATTTGGGTTTCTGGGCCCAGTGCTGCTGTGAAGACTGCCTTGGTTATGCCGGAATCTCCAAAGTTTTGTTTGCAACTGTTGAGGGAGGACAGCTGCTGCGAACTACCTAAAAGCCTCCAGTCACTGAAACTTGACCTTTGTAAAGGGTTTTAGAGACCTGATCTTAGAGGACTTTCCTTAACATTAGTATTTACTATTTAGTGCTTGCTGGCCCATTAATAAAGTGTATTTTGTTTTTCATCTTTCGACTGTCTGTTGGGTTTCTGTGGCTGGGACCTGAGTAAATTATTTAACGTTAGTCACTAGGTTACACATACATACAGTATACTCACATAAAACAATATATACTGCATCATACTATGTCATTGCAAAAAGTAAATGATATTAATGCACAGCTCTTAAAATAAAATTGTGTATATAAGTCTATACAACTTTATCTGCATACACATTATAACAATAACATCCTATAAAGCTTCTTTGGAACAATGTGTTTCAATTATTTGGGGGAGACATTTGTAAATATTTTTCTGTTACATGTGGCGAAAAGTGTGTGTGTTGCATTCCATCTCATGTCTAACAATGAAAATATACATTTTAAACGTACAAATTATAAGGTGCAAGTTTTTGGTAGTTTTATGTACCTCTGAACCGTTGAAAAATAGGAAAGAAGAAAAAGAAACAGATTATTAGCTAGGAGGCTCCAACGCAATAAACCATGGTAATCAGAACAACAGGGAATTAAACAATAAATCAGAATGACAGTAATAACAGTTTATTCTGCAATAAGGACACTGAGAACTCCAATTTACAACATTCTTGCAAATGTTTAGTTTGCTAAATGCTAAAAATGCTAAACAAATCAAAGTATATTAATGCTTTCTCATTAAATCAGTTCTGGAATTGTTTTGTCAACTTTTCACAAAATATAAACTGCTGACTTTAATTTAAGACATATGGCATAATTCTTGCAATCGTGGTTCACTGAATCCCTTTTCCACAGAACCATGATGAAAAACAATTTGTGTATTATTTAGTGTCTTCTGGAAGAGGATCAATATCGAGCATTGCGTTAGTTCAGGCAGGCTACGTTAGTCATGCTTGCATCAGCTGACAGTCAGCCGTTCCTGATGTGTACCAATCCAGTCTTGACACCTATCACCTGCGGTCTATTTAAATTCCCATTCTTTAGTGTCTCTTCCATCGCATCGCTGCTTGCAATTAACTCCCTCCTCCAACCCCAACTCCACCAACTGAACCTGTAATCCGATCTAACTTTGTTATTTCTTTACAGTCTCTTCATTGGAAGCAGGCTCTATCACATTCTGTTTACAACTCATGTAAGTGACGTTTCACAAACGAATTTCTGGAGAAGCGTGCACGGATAATTAACACGACCAGTTCATCATCATCAGCAATTACACTGGTTACCAATCAGCTCGAGAAAACGCCTATAAATAATCAAGTACATCCTTCCTTCGCTATCTCTCGACTTTCAGAATTCGGTTCGCGCAGTTTGCCATCTCATCACAGACCAGTGTTGGGAAGGTTACTTTGGAAATGTAATAGGTTACAGATTACAAGTTACCCTGTTTAAAATGTAATAGTAGTGTAACTTTTTCAATTACTCTATTAAAGTAATGTAACTAATTACTTTTGAGTACTTTTTTTTTTTTTTGTCCCGGTTCTCCCGGTGTCCAGTCCGCGCCTGATTTCCACAGACAGGCAGAATGTGCAAGTCATATATTGCATTTGTGGGTCTTAATATTCACAGACACTAGTCCATGTCATGTTTTGATTCAAGTGTACTTACCTACTTTTGATTTAGTCATCCAAAATGTGGCATATTCCGTCCGCGATAGGCATTTCGTTTTTATGACTGGATTCTACGAACCAGACTGTATTTCCGCATCCCGGAAATTATTAGGGCGGTATGTCTCAGAATAGTCAGTGCAATTTGGGAAAGAAATCAGTTAAATCTGTATGTGGATGTGTGTAAATATTCAAATGTAATCCCCTTTGTAATCGTAAAAAAATTCATAGTAACTGTAATTTAATTACTCATTTTTTCTTAGTAACTGTAACTAATTACAGTTACAATAATTTTGTAATTAAATTACGTAACGCCGTTACATGTAACTAGTTACTCCCCAACACTGTCACAGACCCAATTTTCCATCCAACGAAGAGATCTAACGTTAGACCGGGGATTTTTTCAGATCTGCTGCAATTCGCCGGCCCCATGATCACTCCTATCCCGCCTAACACAGCCGCCGAGCATCAAGCGTTATCGCGACACCTGCTCTTCTCAAACAGCCACACGCTGTGGCCAACAGACCGTGCAAAGCCCCGAGCTCGCCTCGCTCGACACCACCAGAGAAGTAATGGGGCCACGCCCCAGATCTCACCGAAGCAAAGCCTCACTCACTAAAATGCAGGTCTCGCTGCTAAAGTTTGTTAAACGATGTTATGATGTAATTCTGTCCGATGTCGATGCCATTTTTATCCATGATAAAAATTTTATCCATTTTATCCATGAGTTGTTATCCACACCGAAATGTCTGAACCCATTAACGTTACACCTGCCTTACCGTGCATGTCCAAACCTCACTCAGATGATACAGACATAAGTTTCATTTAAATTTTCTGGCAGGATCAATTTATTTATGGAACTATTTCACCATTTACTGGCGCGATCACTCAGAACTGATCTAAAACGCAACTGCCCTCGTGTTTTCCAGAGGACAGCAATCGTGAGTAAATTTTCTGTTGTCTTTTAGGACTGTAATATGAAAAGCATGCAAAATAATTTTTAGAAACCATGTGAAAGTGAATAGCACATAACTGCGAGTTAACTGCTATAAACATGTCTATTGGTAGAATGCGTTACAAGACTAAACATGCTTCGTTTTCAAAGCCTCTGTTTCTACAGTCCATACTACAACGTGAAAACAGCATCCTCAAATATATCCACTCTGGAGAGCGTTCAAAGGCTGGAAGGCCAAAACTAGAGGAAAAGATGTTTTTCAACAGGAACATATTAATGTGGACAAGGCTCGAGAATTTGTCTAATGTTACTAACCCCTCTACTTTCCCGCAGCCAACATCTACAGCAGCCGAAGCAAGCATAAGCTGCTTTTACTTGCAACACTGGCCTGCACATCCCAGTATTTGCATCCTGTTACTTCTAACCCCCCCCTTTTTTTTCTTTTTTTCTTTTTTAGTGTCCTCCAGCTCAAGTAGCATACATTAGCATAAGGCTGCCTCTGCTAGCAGTGCAGGCTACTCAGGTTCAAGACTTCACACACCCCAACCCCTGCGCATGGCCTACAGCTACAGCAGCTGAAGCAAACTTGAGGCTGCCTCCATTTGTAAAAATGCCCACAACTCTTCCGCTCCCTCATGCTATTAATAAACCATTTTCTGTTCAGTGGCCTCCAGCTCCCGTAGTAAACACTAGTGTGAGGCTGCCTCCGGTAGTAGTGCAGGTTGCACATAGGTTCTTCAGGATTCCCTTACTGTGACCAACAACACGTGAAGCAAGTGCGAAGCTGCTTCCACTTGCAATCCAGACCCTTACTTTCTTCCTGCTGCTACTTACCTCCTTTTTCCTTTTCAGTGGCCTCCAGCTCCCGTAACAGACGCTAACGCGAGCATGCCTTCGATAGCGGTGCAGACCCATCCACAACCCCTTTTTCGACAACCCTCTCCCCTACTCATGGCCTGCAGCCCCACAGTCTAACCCCAGTGTGACATTACCTCTCATATTGGCGCAGGCCCCTATACCCGCCGTTCACCTCCTCTTTCCCCCTCTTTTCATCCACTTCCGAAGCCGTCCCAAGCGTGAGCACGTCTCCGCAGGCGGCTCCAGCAGCTATCTTTCCTCCTCCTCTCTTGCTCCCCCTTCCTTCTCTATGTTCCGCCCTACCCATCCATCCGAACACCCTTGGCTCAGGCCCCGTTGTCCGTCATTCCCCTCCTTTCCCCTCTCTCTTCCACTCCCAGAGTGTCCCAAGTGTGAGCATTCCTCCGCTAATGGTGCAGGCCCCAATGCCCGCCATTTACCCTCTCTTTATTCCACTACCAGAACCGTCCCAAGCGTAAGCACATCTCCGTAGGTGGCTCCAGCAGCTATCTTTCCTCCTCCTCTCACGCTCCTCATTACTTCTCTGTTCCGCCATACCCTAATGTCTCCACATAAAAGAAGATCACCGAACCCTCATCAGCCAACCCCCTTAACGCCAGTCCATCCCTGTTCACTCAAACTCGTGACCCACCATAACTAACCCTCTTTAAACATCCCCTTATCCATCCATAATAGCCCATCCTCACTCCAGCATCCCAGCAGTGCCTGCTCCTGCAGGAGCCTCTATCTGTTTTTCTCCACTGCCGCAGCAGTGCCCACTCTCGCAGGATCCTTTTTTCCATATTTCCTCAGTGCCGCAGCAGTTCTCGCTCCCGCTAGAGTTGAGCGATACGGTCATTTTTCAAATCGTCATATCGTCAGCCTGTAAGATTGACAATGCACGATATTATCATGCATGGGTGGAGCTAAACCCCTTGTTCTTGACAAATCCTAACTATTGGATGTTTTAAACCGCGCAGGTGCGCGAGAGAGAGCCTATGGAATCACCAATAATCAAAAGCCGCCGCCCCCTCCATCGGTTTCGGAGGATTTCACCAAAATTACTGGTCCGCTTCTACATTGCCCTCCCAGCCGTTAGATTTTCCCCAGCCATTAATATCCTCACCCCCTTTCGAGCTATATCATCTTGTCCTGGCAGCCTTTCTGTGGGGAAAAGAATGGTCCAGCATCGTTATTCACTGCGATAACGAGGCTACTGTACATTGAATTAATAATGGCCGTTCTCATTCACCCACCTTAATGCCCTTTCAAAGATGTTTAATCTGGATCTCCACTAACGATCAGTTCATCATAACCTCAAAACACATTCCTGAGGCACGTTTTGCCTTTCAGAAATTCAGGCTGTTGGTACCGCAGGCGGAACCACTCCCAACCCCAGTACCTCCTTATTCAGAACTAATATTCCTCTGAATCATCCTCTGAGACCCCTTCTCGAAACTTCAAGAGATTCTATTCTCCAAGCCATTTCCCCAAGTACCCTGCAGTCATACTTCACAGCATGGAAATGCTTTAAAGCATTCCACTCCGCCTTTAATCTACCGTTCCCTGATTTTTCCCTGCTCTCCATCACCTCATTTATATCACACCTCAACATTAACAAAACCCTCCAAGTCAGCTCCATCAAAAGCTATCTAAGTGGAATCCAATTTTTCCATAAACTCATATTTGGTTCACCCTCACCCCAAATAGCCAATTCACAGACCTCCCTTCTCATCAAAGGCATTCAAAGAGCCCACCCCACGCGCCCAGACTCCAGGCAGCCCATAACCTTCGAAATCCTGATTAAATGCATTTCTATGCTTCACAAAGGTTACCCTTCCATCCACATTGCTCGAACGCTAGATGCCATGTTTATTCTAGCCTTCTTCGGCTTTCTCAGATGCTCAGAGCTCACTACCACTTCCAGCTTTAATCCAAATATCCACCCCACCATTTCTGATCTAGCAGTCCTGGACAATGAAGCCATGTCAATTCATATAAAGCGAAGTAAAACAGATCAGACCATGAAGGGCCACTTTATTTTTATTTTTTAACCTCCAATCACCTATTCTCCAATACCAAACTCTCCTAGCCTTCCTCCAGCCCAGGAAAGCCCAAGCTAAATCCCTTTCTGACCCTCTTTTCACAGACGACTGTAGCCGCCCTGTCTCCCATCTTTGGTTCCAGAAACACTTGAAATCTGTCTTACGTCTGTCCGGCATCTCAGCTGATGATTTCTCCAGCCATTCCTTCAGAATCGGTGCAGCCACCACAGCGGCTCAAAATGGCCTTTCCCAACATCAGATTCAAACACTGGTCGCTGGTCATCAGAAGCTTTTAAGAGCTACATCCGATCAGACCGCGTAAATCGCAAGAAAGCCCATCAAACCCTCATCAGCCACCCGTTTTTCTTTTCCCTAGCCATCTACATTTCCCAATTCCAATAGCACCCCACTCCTTCAGGAGCCATCATATATTTCCCCCGCTGCTACAGCAGTGTCAGCTCCCGCAGGAGCCTTCACGTGTTTTTTCCTCACTGCCGCAGCAGTGTCAGCTCCCGCAGGATCCTTTACGTATTTCCTCACTACCGCAGGAGCGTCGGCTCCCGCAGGGGCCTTTACGAATTTCCTCACGGCCGCAGCAGTGTCAGCTCCCGCAGGAGCCTCTCCATATTTTCTCACTGCCGCAGCAGTGTCAGCTCCTGCAGGAGCCTCTCTTTTTTTTTTCACTGCGGCAGCAGTGTCAGCTCCCGCAGGAGCCTCTCCATATTTTTCTCACTGCCGCAGCAGTGTCATCTCCCGCAAGAGCCTTTTCCATATTTTCTCACTTCCGCAGCAGTGTATGCTCCCGCAGGAGCCTCTCCATAGTTTTCTCACTGCCGCAGCAGTGTATGCTCCCGCAGGAGCCTCTCCATATTTTCTCACTGCCGCAGCAGTGTCAGCTCCCGCAAAAGCCTTTTCCATATTTTCTCACTGCCGCCGCAGTGTATGCTCCCGCAGGAGCCTCTTCATATTTTTCTCACTGCCGCAGCAGTGTCATCTCCCGCAGGAGTCATTTCGTTTTTTTTCCACTGCCGCAGCAGTGCCAGCTCCCGCAGGAGCCTTTCCATATTCCCTTACTGCCGCAGCAGTGCCAGCTCCCGCAGGAGCCTTTCCGTATTCCCTTACTGCCGCAGCAGTGTATGCTCCCGCAGGAGCCTCTCCATATTTCCTCACTGCCGCAGCAGTGCATGCTCCCGCAGGAGCCTTTTCCATATTATCCTCACTGCCGTAGCAGTGTATGCTCCCGCACAAGCCTTTTCGATCTTCCCAACTGCCGCAATAATCGCGTCTCCAGTGGGAGTTCCCATTTCTCTCTTTCAAGTGGATGCTTCCATGGAAGTCAAATAGACACTGCCATAACATTTATACACCAAAGGATGCCCAGCACCCATCTAACATTTAAGCACAGCCTTTGGGGAGACGTAAATTTGCGTATCTGGCTGCTGTCCCGTTCTAATTGCTTTTTGGGGAGCACTTGGGCTAAGCCGAACTCCGAGCTCAGACCCCTCTCCCCGGACGGGGGGGGGGTGCCCCGGGCTCGGGAGTCTTGCCGGGCTCGGAGCTCTCCCCCCGGACAGCACGCCAAATACGCATAACCTTTATTTAATGATAAGTAAATGCGAACTCGTGAATTGTGAATTGTAATTATGTATGCTTATAATGGTTCTGTTCTGTACCCCAGGGTGGTTTGTATTGCTGCTCTCCCCGCTCTGTCCAAGCATGGCTGCATGGACAGGCATGTGGAGGGTTCCCCAGAACATAACCATACCGCCAGCACTATCTGTATGCAATTATAATTGTAATAAATATACTAGACAGAAGTGGTCCTGATTGAATTAATATTAAGAGCTCATAACTCATTCCACAATAAGCTGGATTTCTGTGTGATGACAGTTTAGTGTTTTAATAAATCATTTATACTTGTTTTGTCTTACAGTATCCACCCTAGGAAACTCCATTGTGATATGAATGTAATTGGTTTGTGTGTTTTGTTTAACATCTTGATGCCATCCAGCTACTAACAAAGTCCGGAGTGGCACAGTGGTATTTCAAACCCCTCGACTAGCCGCCTGCAATCCTGGCACCCTTCAAACCAACAATACCCACTGAAATACCATAACTATCAACTTAACAAGCCTCATAGGAGCTCCATGAAAAACAATAGAGGCCCCATGGAATGAAAGCTAATTTTTTATAGGGACTATAGAGATTTCAGGTCCCAAACTATCTGCACAAGGCCTGATTGTACAGAGTCAATGAGTGAACAATAGTCACAGTCTGAAGATATTGCTTCAGCTGTAAATGAATCCGGGACTCTTCAGTGTGTGCCTGTGTGTGTCTGTGTGTGTGTGTGTGTGTGTGTGTGTGTGCGAGAGAGACAGAGAGAGAGAGATAGAGAGAGGCAGACCCTTGATCTTGATGAAGGTAATTGAATGGGAATGTAAATAAAAGTGAGTCAGACCCCTCAGGGGACACATCAGAGTTATATAGTTTGTCTCCTGTTATTGCTCTGAAACTCCCATTGCTCAACTGAGAGACAGTCAATTCCCACACATTACAAATACTCATTTGTCAAGCTGATTGACTCCTTTACATATGAATGATATTATCTCTGCTTCAATGAAAAAGCACCTTTCAGCAGCTTAGCAACAGAAAGATAAATACGTGTCTAAAGCCTGTGGAGAATAGGTTGATGTCAGCCTCTTTCACTAAATTATTCCCAAGAGGTAGAGGTAATGACATATAGATTAGTAGTGAGTTTGAGGTGTGGTTGAAATTAGAAGAAAGGTAGAAATAAAGTGTGATATGAAGTAGTGAAGTTGAGTTTAAGGTAACATGAAGGCTGAGCTAATAAGGCTGAAATTAGATAGGTATTGGTTTCAATGTAGAAAGGCTGAGGTAATGAGGCTGAAGTAATGAGGTTGATATAATGAGTATGAAATCTGAAGTGAAGTTGAGGTAATGACATGTTTGAGAAGGTGAAGTTCATGAAATGAGTTTGAGATAGTAATGTTGAGGTAATTAAATTATAATTAGAACTTTGAGGTATCTGGGTACTATTTTTAGAAATACAAGATTGAGGTACTGATTTTCAGGTAGTGAGGTTAAGATTAACAATGATTGGTTGGGTAACAACATGTAGGATGACATGTTTCTTGTTCACGACACAACAACATTTTAAGAGTCAAATAATGAGTTTGAGATAGTAAGGTTGGGGTAATGTGTTTGAGGTAGTGAGGTTAAGAAAATTAGATTGAAATAATAAGGATGAGATAATTTGTTTGAGGTATTGAGGTTTAGATAATGAGTTTGAGATAGTAAGGTTGAGGTAATGTGTTTTGAGGTAGCAAGGTTAAGATAATGAGTTTGAAATAATAAGGTTGATATAATTTTGAGGTAATGAGGTTGAGGTAGTTTGAGATGGTAATGTGACTGAAATTAGAAGGTTGAGTTACTGATTTTCAGGTATGTTTCGAGGTAATGAGGCTGATGTAAATTTTTTGAGATTTAGAGGTTGAGCTACTGAATTAGAAATTAGAGTTTGAGGTATTAATTTACAAAAGTGCTTATCTAATCCTAGAAAGTCCTAATAGCAGTAATAATATGATCCTTTTAGGGGTGAATAAGATACAAATTAGTCCTTGTAAAGGTACTGCCCCAGTGACAATTTGTGGTACCCCTAAAGGTACAATTTCTGCACTTTTTTTCTCTAAAAGCGCAAGGTTAAAGTTGTAAGGATGACATAACCAAATTGAAATTAGAAGCAATGTTAAGATAATGTGTCTGATGTAACAAGATGAAGTAATGTGCTTAAAATCGGAAGTGAGATTGAGGTAATGAGTTTAGTGTAGTAAGATTAAGGTAATAAGGGTATCTAGTCAGGTATTCAGGGTCTGGGATCATCGGATGAGTATTAATAAAATTGCAATAACTGATCTCTTGTTATACAATAATAAAAAGCATAAATAATGCAAATGTTTAATTTCTTATGGATGCAGTGCTCTTACTTTCATTCCATTTACTACTTCTGTGAGGCGATTTTATATAACTTATGTCTTTTATACATGTGATTGTTACATATATTATACCTTTATACCTCAAGCCTCAACAACTCAGTCACTCTTCTTTAAGCAGTGTCAGGCAGCAGTGCTGCAATGTCAGAGCAACACACCGATAGTGTGACAAGAAAGCAGATAAGTCCCGCTACTCCCCGAGGGCAGTGGAACATGCACAAAATGCTACCTGTTCTGTTCTGTTCGAGTTTATTTATCCCTAAGGAAATTGGTTTTGCACTGGTGCTGCACATCACAAAAAACACTCACATAGCAAACACTCACATAATAAACACTCATGATTACAGATTATTTAACATTAGAATAGCAGTTGGTATGAATGAGTTCTTAAACCTCCTTGTTCTCCCTCCCATTACTCTAGATCTACATCTTGATGGAAGAATAACAAACTCTTTGTGTAATGGGTGTGTTGGGCAATTGATTATCGCAAAGGCTTTTTTGACAACACGTCCTTTAAAAATGTCCTGGGGCAGTATCTGCTGAACTCCAATCACTTTCGAAGCAGTCTTTATCAGTTTGGTTATTCTGTTTCTGTTGGACAGGCTGATACAATCAAACCATACAATGTCACAATAAGAAATTACGGATTCAATAAAGCTCCGATAAAACAGTGTCATTAACACTGAGCATACTTTAAAAGAGTTCATTTTTCTTAAGAAAAACATACGCTGCTGAACCTTTTTACAAATGGCATCTGTGTTAGCATTAAAATTTAATTTATTATCAATAACTGTACCCAGATAACGATATTCATCCACAAACTCAATATCTCTTCCATTTATTACAGTAGGAGAAACTGAAATGGGAGATTTTCCAAAATCTATGATCATGTCTTTGGTCTTTGATATATTTAGATTTAGGTTACATTTTGCACACCAAGAGACAAAGTCCTCCACCACTGGGCCATGAGATGTCTCCTCATTTACAAGAAGACTCACAATAACAGTATCATCCGCGAACTTTAACATATACCTATTGTCAAATGTGCTCCTACAATCATTAGTATACAAAATAAAGAGAAGAGGGGAAAGAACACACCCTTGAGGCGATCCAATAGAAGAACATAATTTGGAAGAAAGCAGACTGTTGACTCTCACACACTGGGTTCTATTTGATAAAAAATTCACGATCCATCCTACTAGATTAAGATCAAGGTTAAATAATCGAACTAATTTTTCAGCTAATACATGTGGCTTGATTGTGTTGAATGCAGATGAGAAATCAATAAAAGCTAGCCGTGCCCTTGTTTTTGGGGTCTCCAGATGTTGGGCTACTAAGTGTACAAGAGTGGTTATGGCATCCTCAACCCCCCTTCCCTACTCTGTACGCAAACTGGAGAGGATCCAAATTATTTTCTACATACTTCAATATCTCTATTCTCACAATTTTTTCAAATGTTTTCATCACTAGTGAGGTAAGGGCTACCGGTCTAAAATCATTTAAAACCTTCGGACTCCTACATTTCGCCACAGGAACAACTATGGCATGTTTCCAGATTTGTGGTACAATTTGAGTTCTAACTGACATATTAAAAATCTCTGTGAATATGCCACTTAGCTGTGAACTACATACACTCAACACCTTACCACTAATATTATCTGGTCCAGGGCTTTTATTTACTTTTATCCTTTTAAAAAACCTAGCCACCGTAGGAGCATCGATACTAAATACAGTAGGCCTATTGCTTTGCCCAAAGTCAAACTTCACATTATCATCATCCACATCGAATCTTAGATAAAATTTATTAAGTTCATTCGCTAAACACGCATTAGATGTATACCCATTTAAGGATATCGTAGTTCTACTTCCCTGTATACCTGTCATTAGTTTCATTCCGTCCCACACCGCCCTTTGATCAGCATTTAAATATTTTTGTTCTATTTTTTCTTTATAATTATGTTTTGCCTTTGCAATAGCAGCTCTTACTTCCTTCCTAATAGCAGAATAAGCAACTTTATCACCACTTTTAAAAACAACACTTTTCTTCTTAAGAAGATTTTTCAGTTCATTATTAAACCAAGGCTTATTATTTGAATGCCTGGTGATAACCTTGGTATCAATCACATTATCGACACAGAATGAGATATAACTAGCCACCACATCAGTCAACTCATTAATATTGTCAGATGGTGCATGAAAAACAGACCAGTCCGTGCACTTAAAACATCCTTGTAGGGCCAATATACCATCCTCATTCCATACCTGGACTGTCCGTGATTCTGTGCCTCTCCTTCGCAGCACAGTCTTATATGTTGGAAACAGGTGCACCACGCTGTGGTCAGAGGAGCCCAGAGGGGACTCAGCAACGGATCTGTATGCTCCTCGTATGGATCCATAACATAAGTCAAGAGTCTTATTTCCTCGAGTGTGACAAGTGATGTTCTGATGAAAATGGCTAAATGTTTTACTGCAGTTACTGCGGTTAAAATCACCCATTACAAGACATGGGGCATCAGGTGAGATGGACTGAAGTCTTTGCAACACAGAGAACAATACCTGATTTGCGTTTTTAAAGTTAGCCTTAGGGTGAAAATACACAACCGACAAAAACACTTGAGGAAATTCCCTTGGCAAATAATATGGTCTCACCGACATTGTCAATAGCTCAATGTCCGGTAGGCAAATTTTCTCCCGAACAGTCACATTATTACACCATCTTGGGTTAATATAAAAACATACTCCACCTCCCTGCCGCTTCCCCGTCGTACATGGGTCACGATCAAGACGTATTGGTACCCCGAATCCATCAATGTCGGTTGTAGGATCCATGTCTGCGGCCGTCAGCCACGTCTCAGTGAAGGCTAAAACACACGCATCTCTGAACTCCCGTGTGTGAGATACTCGTGCTTGCAGTTCATCCACCTTGTTTTTCAGTGATTGAACATTTGCCAGGACTATTGAAGGTAGAGGCAGACGTCTCTTCCTTGTTAGGATTCTCACGCGCTGTCGCACGCCGCCTTTTTTGCCTCTTTTACGTGTTTTTCTTCTGGTCCTGCCATCTTCTCCAGGACTAAAAAGCTGGCAATTATTGTAAGCCATAATGTCCTTAAACAGGGGGGAATTTGCAAGTTGCCTCGACATCAAGCTGCCTGTGTTTAGTTCAAGGAGAAGGTGTATTGAATCCGGTTCGAAAATGTTCCAGCAGCAGAGTGGAATAAAAGTATTAAAACCAGCAATGATATCCCCATCTTCCTTAGAGACATCACAGAACAATATTAAATTGTATTGTATTAAAAAATAGAAAAATAAAAGAACTGCAAACAAACCAAGAGAACTACTCCAACACTCATGAACACAATTACACTCAACTGCAGACACCTGTTGCAAGTCGCCACGTGTGCAGCGCCAGTGCGCTCATTACCTGATTGCTCAAACGTCTCCATGCTCAGGCAGTTATCTCTAAAAACATGCTACACTCACAAAAAAAAAGCTCAGCTCAAATTTGAGATACTGCAGTAGAGAGAGAGAATGTGAGAACACTATCCTCATCAAAATATCAAAATCAACAAAAGCCTTCAAAAGTACATAATAAATACAGTATATATATATACACTATATATATATATATATATATATATATAGTGTATATATATATATATATATATATATATATATATATATATATTACAGCCCAAACAGGTGAGATTGCAGAGGATGACTTCAACAGAAGAATATTTTGCCAGTGCAGACAGATTGACAGATGCTGAAATATTCACCATTTAGCTGAGCAATACATGTTTGGAGATTCCCCTTGGGTTGGTCACTTACAAAGTCCTTATGTATAGTGAAACCCTAGAAGCGATTTTAGAGTTTTTTTTTTTTTTTTTTTTTTTTTGCAAGTACTGTATATTTTTAGCAATTATAGAAAGAGAATAGGAAGTTGTATTGGCAGGTTTTGCCAGAGGTCACAAGAAATCAACCTCTTTGATCATAGTTCACTTGCCGGGAGCAAGACAACTGGCTGACTGCATACTACCACATAAACAAACACTGACAGTGAGATATATACAATCATGGCCACATGGTTTGAATGGATAAGCTAGAACACTTTTTTTTCTTTACAATGAAAGATGGGGCTATTTCCAGGCATGTTTAACATGGGGAACTGTGTATCCAAATTTTCTCCATGAATCACTAAATCATTTCTCTGGTGGCATTTTAATCTATTTTGGAAAAAGAAATTGGCCTTTGATATCACATGAAAGAAGTCATATAATGTAACCAGCGGTGGGTATAACTGATTCCATGTAATTATTAGATTATGTAATCAGATTCCAAAAATGAAACACTTTTGTAATGATAAAAACTCCGTAATCTTCGAGAAGAAGGAGGCGGGAACCGGCGGATAATCAACTGATATTTAATAATGACAAAATAAACACAAAATCAGCCCCTCGTGGATGACTGATGCGCACAAATAAAAACCCAAACATAAAGTAAAGCCCAGGCCTGGTCCTCTCTCGTCCTTCACTGTCGTCGCTCCTGTTTTATATCCTTCCATCTCCTCTGTGGGACTCAAGACCGGTGGGTCGAACAGGTGTCGTTCATTTCCACTCCACTGCCCTCGCTCGTTCCCACGTCCCTCGGCCCCGCCCCACTCGTCACAACTTTGTAATTAGATTATATTACATTTTGAATGAAGTTTTAAGATAGTAATTAATTACTACATTAGCATGTTTACGGTTCTCTGATGTTAGTTGATGGTCACATGACATGCAGGTAAACAAATAAAATATTGAATCTTTCTTAGTAAGTGTTTTTTTTAATGATAAAATTATTCATTTTAATTTTAAATTTTTATTAATTAACTTTTTAGCTATTCATAAAAATAAACGGAACCCCCTGCAGTTCCTTAATGAACCCCAGTTTGGGAAACCTTGATATAATATAATGCTTAGTGCACATCATGTTTTTAATATAATAAATATAATATATTTTCTTTCTTTCGAGTTAGGTCAAAAGTAATCTAAAAGTAATCAAAAAGTAGTCCAATTATATTTTCATAATGGATTATAATACTGATTTTGTCATGTGATTTGGAATCAGTGACACTGTAGGGATGCACTGATACCACTTTTTCCAGTACTCGCTCGATACCGATAATTTTATTTTTGGTACTTGCTGATACTGAGTACCGAAATCAATATTTTTATTGTTTATAATATTGGGTACAGAAACCAAAAGAGAATGCATAATATTAGCTGGTTAACTTAATTTATTAAATAGATACAGTCAAACCTAAATTTATTCAGACACCTTCAACCTTTCTCACATTATCACAGTTTATTCTCTATAGTTTAGAAGATGGTAATATGATAAGAACTCAGAGTTAAACTTTGTCAGAACAAATTCAGCTTGATAATGTTAGATAACTTTGATACAAAGGTATATAATGGATTACAATCAACCAAAAATTAATCAGACAGCTGTTAGTATTTTAAAAATAGTCGGGCAACCCTTAGTCATCCTGGTTCAAGCAAACCTGAACTTAATTTTTTTTCCCAGACTTGGTCTGAATGATTTTTGGTCCCAAATTTGTATCAGTTTTACTGTTAGTCTCCTGTATGAAGAATTTTTGGGTATAATTTGTCACAGTTTACTTTATTTTGCTATCCTCACTTACATAAATTAACTTTAATGTCCTGCAACCACTAGTAAAAAAGAAAAAAAAGGAAAAACGTCAGAAATTATATCTGGTCCATGAATAAATTTTTGGTTTGACTTTATATCCTTTGGTTATATTCACAGTTGATTATGGCCATTAAAATGTGTTTTTTTTACTTTACTTTTTTTAATGTTTTTGTTACTTGCAATTTTTTTTTTTTTTTTGCTCTATGGTTCATCATCTTTAATTTAATAGCATTAGAGCTGCTCCATTGCAGTGGCATAGTGCTGTAATCATGTGCTTTGCTGTAATGATGCAAGGAACAACTCATTAAAAATATCCAAACTGTGATATTTTCCCAAATAGAAGTTGCGTTTTTTTTTTTTTTATCTGAAAGTGCTGCGATTTATATTCCAAAGCTACTCATATACTGCAAAACATTCATGGAAAACGCACCACTTGAGCATGTATTTGTACTGGTGGAGAATGAGATGGACAAGTAGTACAGCCGAGCACATTTCACACAGGCTGCTATATTCACTTTCGCCAGTAAGTTGTGTATGCCTGAGCTTGAAAATAAATTTTGTTTATAGTGAATGCTCCTATAAATGGTCATATTTTTATGTGTGCTTAGTGAGTGAAATAGATCACACAATAGAAGTGTGCTCTCTCTCTCTCTCTCTCTCTCTCTCTCTCTCTCTCTCTCTCTCTCTCTCTCTCTCTCTCTCTCCCTACCGTTAAGTAACTTGTGCATTGTACTTACTTGTTTTTGACATATCCAACCAAACTACAAACTTGCCAGTGATGAAAGGTGTATGCTCGCCCGTCTTCACCACTGCACGCTCAGTCCACTGCATGCTTTATCAGCTCTCATGTCATTAATGACTCACCCTCATGTCGTTCCAAAACCGTGAGACCTCCGTTCATCTTCGGAACACAGTTTAAGATATTTTAGATTTAGTCCAAGAGTTTTCTGTCTAATAAATAATAATAATAATAATAAAAAGTATAGTCAAATTAATCTTACATTTATTTATTTAGTTTTTTCTCCCTTTTGTAGCACTTCTTGCAGATTGGGAAGTCTAACAGCGTGTCATTTATTATTGAATCCAAATAATCCCCACAATGGTGAGCTAACTTTATTCAGGTACAGATAGTGTATGTTGCTTTCATCTGTTATCTCCGACAACATGATATAGTGCGGCAGTAGCAATGAAACACATATTTTTCTCAGTTTTTTACATTCTTCTTCTGCTCTCAACGGAGGCGGTCGCATTTCTCTCCTCTCCTCCCTGACTTCCCTGCTTCGCCTGTTGTCTTGTCTCTTCTACTGTGTGAAACTCTCTCTGCACTGCTCTCCTAAACTGGACTATGGATTTGATTAATTGGTCTCTCAACGCAATTGACACCATCTTCTCGACGAGAAGCTTGGGTTCGGGGGAACCTGACTGCCCTGCCGGAACATTTGCAGCTGGCTACATGATGGACGCGTGGGCAAATTGGCGGGTCGTGTGTCTGGCGGCTCTTTCTGTGGAGGACATTGAAGACATCTACCTATTCGGAACCAAGATACGAGGTCTTTTGATGATTGGATTAGGCTTTGCCCTGGGTTATCAAAAATTAAGAAGATGGGAACAGCTGTCCAAAGCCTCGCAAGGCTGCCCGTCATGATTGAAGCAGTGGGCAGAGCGGTCAGCATTGAGACTGAGACTTTTAACCGCAATATGTATAGCATCACGAAGAAGCTCACGGCTTTGGAAAGGAAATTGGAGAATTTGGAGACCAAAATGGACAATGAACAATCATAGCGACCGTGAAATGGAATGCGGCTACTAGACCAAACAACTGGTATCTTATCTTCTTTCGGCTTTAACAGCGCTGGCCTTGGCTAGCTTGAAACAACAAATTTCTCCCTGGGAGCACTGCAGCCAGAACATTCTCGCGTTCCTCACCCCCCTTCACAGACACCTGTTGATTGTTGACTCTGTCTAGGACCTAACCAAGGCTGTCTGGGTGTTGTTTTTTTCTCCTCTCTTTCCTAATGTTTTGCTGTTATCTCTTCCCCTGTCTAATGTATTTCATTGCCTTGTGCCCACATGTGCAATGACAAAAAAGTTGAATCTAATCTAATCTAATCTAATCTAATGTGGTAACACCACCACTTACTATGTTAGAGTGTCAACCAGGATACTTTTCTCGTACAATGATGTTCCCTTTTGAACCATCTCTCCCATTGTGTTGTACACTTATGGGGTAAAATACAGTTTACTCTAATACTGAAGGCTGATTTGTTTACATTTAACCAACACTTCCTGTTTGTTGCTGTTGAGTGTATTGAGTTTGAGCTCCATCACGTTATTTTTTTTATCTACAATTTTTTATCTTAAAAATCTATTTTAAACACCATCATTTTCGTTTCTTTAATGTGTGAATATATCCTCTATTGTATTTTACAACAAAAACAATCAGAGCACCTTGTTATCATTAGTTTTATCTTGATTTCCCGAGTCCGCTATTTAGCTTATAGCCCGTTAGCATCACCAGCGTGGATCCCACTGGCATTGTTAATACTCTATTCACACACATTACCATTGCTTACTCACTGTTACTTGCTTTAATGGCAGCTGTATGTCTACCTTTGTGTGTAGGTGAGAAATGCAGCTCGAGCTGGAGGCCGTGGAGAAGCAGATTCACGACCTGGAGGTGAGGCAGGCACAGCTGGGAGAGCAGAGAGTGGAGCTGGAAACCAAGTCCGGCGTAATTATACAGCACGCTGTTAACAGTTCCACCACTTCTACTCCATGTGTTTCTCTGCACAGGCCCAGTGCACCCAGGATGTGATCTTCCCAGATGTGCCTGGACCAAACTTTGCACTTGCTGCCGAATGCATAGCAGCTAGTTACAACAGAGTGCTTTGCAATTCTGCCGATGACCCAGTCTTCTTGCTTGGAGATTTTAATAAATGCAATGTATCTACACTGTTGTCAAATCTTGAGCAATACATAACCTGTCCGACAAGACTGGTTAAGACTCTGGACAAATGCTTTGGTAACGTGGAAGGTGCATATGTGCCAAAGCTATATCCACCTCTGGGACGTTCGGATCACAACGTTATTCATCTGTTACCAAAATACAGGCAGCTTTAAAAGAGGATCAAGCCTGCCGTTCAGCAGGTTCAAACGTGGTCCAGGGATGAAATAGAAAAGCTGATGATCAAAAGATGCTGTTTTGAGTGCACTGAATGGGACTTATTTTTTAACGATGATGACTGTTGTAGTAATCATGAATTGTTGAATGATACAATAACCTGTTATGTTAATTTCTGTGTAAATCTGAGTCTATCCAAATAATAATCCGTGGATTAACAAAGATTTGAAACATTACCTAAACATGAAGAAAATTGTCTTCTTGCAGAATGATCAGCAGAAAGTAAAAGAGTTAAACAAAGCAGTAAAACGTAAGATAAAAGATGCACAGAATGAATATAAAGAGAATGTTGAATAGAAATTACAAACAGGGAATGTAAGAGACGCATGGAAGGGTTTGAATACAATGATGGGTAGACAAAAGAAAAGAGTTCAAGAACATGAAGACCCTCAATGTCTTGCAAATAATCTTAATTTTTTTTATTCACGATTTGATAATGATTTTAATCATGATTTGTCTGTTAGTAATGAATTAATGATGACCATGACTCAATCACAGCCTATGATTATACAGGAGAGGGAGGTTGTCACAGAGCTTCATAAAATTAAACCGCATAAGGCATCTGGCCCAGATGGCCTGAAGGGGAAAGTCCTGAAAGAATGTGCAGCAAAACTTGGACATGTGTGTACAAGGTTATCTCAAATCTTCCTGGACAATGGTTTCGTACCATTAGCCTGGAAGAATTCCATTGTCATCCCGGTGCCGAAAATACCTAATGCAAAATCTCTCAAAGACTTTCGCCCAATCGCACTCACATCTATTCTGTGTAAATGTATGGAGCGCATAGTATGTAAGGAACTGTTATCCCAAATCGAGACATGCATACACCCCATGCAATTTGCCTATCGGGCAAATAGGAGCACTGTGGATGCCTCTCTCACTCTTTTAAATAAGGTTCAAAATCATCTATATAACTCAAATTCCTATGTTCGAATACTCTTCATGGATTTCTCATCCGCTTTTAATACTGTCCAACCTCATCTTCTTTTAAAACGCCTCTATGAGTTAGGTGCTAGTAGTTGGATGATTTCATGGATTAAGGAGTTTTTAAAAGGTCGCCCTCAGCGAGTTTGTGTTAATAATGTTATGTCGGATTGCTTGGTTTTAGATACTGGGGTACCGCAGGGATGTGTACTGTCTCCAATACTTTTTTCCGTATACATAAATGAACTGCAATGACAATAACCTTACCCTTATAAAATATGTCGATGATATGGCATTGGTCTCATGTCAGAAAGAAATTAACTGCACCTCATATTTTGAGTACATTGACAGTATTATCTGTTGGTTTGAGAGTAGTTTTTTACATCTTAATATTGAAAAGACAAAAGAGCTATGTTTGAGAAATCAGTCGAGAAGAGTAGATACCGCATCTGAATATAAACCAGTTGTCATAAAGGAAAAAACTGTAGAGCAGGTCTCGAATTTTAAATACTTGGGTACAATTATAGATGAGAAACTTAATTTTGAAAGTAATGTGGAGTACATTCATAAAAAAGCATGACAACGCCTGGGTCTCCTCAGGAAACCAAGAAGCTTCAATATTAGTCAGCAGACCCTAACTATGTTATATCGATCAATTATTGAGAGTATTCTCACATATAATATTGTTTCATGGTACGGCAATCTAACATTAAAACAAAAGAACAAACTCTCACAAATAATTAACCAAGCAAATAAGATTACTGGACAAAAACAACAGCCACTTCAGAGCTTGTTCGATCATTTTATGGGTAAAATGGCAATTGCGATTTTTAAAGATAACACACACCCTCTTCACTCTGCTTTTGAATTGCTAGTCTAAAAATTCCCTTGGCTAGAAAAAATGTCTATAAAAGATCTTTTCTTCCAATGGCAGTGATTATCTTGAATTGTACAGTGTTTTAATTGAAACAATAGAACAGCTGTCAATATTTTTAATTTTTCTTTCTTACAGTGTTTAACTATAGAATTGTATTTATTTTTTTATTTTTTTATTTGTGCTGTTAATGTGTGATGTGATTTTTAAGCAGTGAATGTATGTTACAGTGTCAAAGAAAAATTTCCTCTCTGTGAAAAAAAACAGACTGGACAATAAAGTTCAATCAATGTCCTTCACTCCGGCGCTGGGACACCACGGACCCTGGGTGCATCCACAGCGGAGGAGGCCCCGGGCGACAACTTCTCTCCCTCTGGTCTTCGAGATCTCCAGCCGGAACTGCTTCGTTCCTCTCCAAGAGATGGAATGTGACGTCGTGCTACGCTAGACGAAGGTAAAGTGCACACTCACTGTTTTACTGGTGCTCATGTTCTTGATGTTTTTGTGCAGATACCCATGATCCTGAAGGCAGATGAGAGCCCCAAAGCGGTCGTGCTTAATGCCGGGGTTAACAACACCACGTTGCAGCAGATGGAGACACTGAAGAGGGACTTCAGGAGCCTGATTGAGACGGTACGCAGCATGACTCCCCTCGGTGACATATCATCATGTCAGGACAACTGCCCACGTATCAGCGAGGACACGAAAGGTTCAGTAGACTTTTTGCTTTACATGAATGGTTATTGTCATGGTGTAAAGAAAAGAAACGGCTCTTTGTTAATAATTGGAATCTGTTCTAGGAGTGTCCTAAGCTTTTTCGTGCTCACGGCCTGCACCTCAGCAGAGTTGGAGTGGAACTCCTCTTGGACAACATCTCCAGGACACTTCACTTCATATGACTAGTAAGCCAATTCTCAAATAACTACTATGATGACTTTTGTTCTACCAACTTAAATTATAGAAGTACTTGCGTAGAGTAAGTACTTGGTAGACTCAGCCCACCTGGGGTGAGATCACTACACAGCAGAGACGGCAGAGAGATCTGTGACAGGGAAAGACACGGGCTCACCATGAGGGAAACCGTACCATGGAAGAATACACATGTGGGATCACCCCAAAAAGGGGAATCACTACATACTGGCACCTAGCCCAGCACAACGGCTGACCTTTTGTATACATAATATAGAATATCTCAAACGTGTTAGGTGTCGCCCAGCCGGTAGCTCTACAGAAGTCTGCTATCGAGGCGCCCCGTGCCAAAGCCCAGGAGGAAGCCACAGCTCTTATAGAGTGTGCTCTAACTCCAAGGGGGCATGGTAAGCGACAAGCCTGATATGCTAAGACTATAGCCTCCACTATCCAGTGGGCAAGTCCTTGTTGTGAGACAGCCTTTCCCTTCTGCTGTCCCTGAATCAGACAGAGAGCTGTTCTGAGGTCCTGAAGCCCTGCATGCGGTCCACGTAAGGGCACGAACGGGACAGAGCAAAGTGAAGGCTGGGTCTGCCTCCTCCTGGGGCAGCGTTTGCAAGTTCACCACTTGATCCCTGAAGGGCGTGGTGGGAACTCTGGGCACGTTCGAATTCGAGGCACGTATCGTCGACCGAATATGCCTGCAGGTCCCCGACCCTCTTGACCGAAGCCAATGCAGTGAGGAGCGCTGTCTTCAGCGACAGAAACTTAAACTCTACTGACTGCAGAGGCTCAAAGGGCTCCTGCTTCAAGGCCGTCAGAACCAAGGGGAGATCCCAAGAGGGTACCGGGTGAGGGCGCGGTGGGTTCAGCCTCCTTGCCCCCCTAATGAACCTGATGACCAGGTCGTGCTTCCCAATGGAATTGCCATCTACTGCATCGTGATATGCAGCAATAGCAGCAACATACATTTTAAGAGTGGAGGGAGACAGCCTTTACTCCAGCCCATCTTCCAGAAAGGAAAGCACAACCGCAATCGGGCATCTACGGGGGTCTTTCTGGGCGGGAAGAACACCAATCGACAAACAGGTCCCACTTCAGCGCGTAGGCGTTCCTAGTAGGGACGCTCTAGCTGAAGTAATGGTGTTTACTACCGCTAGAGGTAAACCATCTAGAACCTCTACATCCCGTCCAGAGACCACACATGGAGATTCCACAGGTCAGGGCACAGGTGCCAGAGCCAAGGTGGGGATGTCACGAGTAGCATCAGTTCTGGGAACCAAGCCAGACTGGGCCAGTATGGTGCTACTAATGGCGCGTTTCCACCGAGTGGTACAGTACGGTACGGGTCGGGTCGGTACCCTTTTATTTGCGTTTCCACTGCCAAAAGTTGAGAATGGTACCAAAAAGCCGAACCGTACCGTACCACTTTTTGGGTACCCTTCCGTTGGGGTACCTAGCACAGTGGAACGGTACTAAAGGGTGGAGCTAGACTCACTGCAGAACGTTGATTGGTTGACAGAGAATCGTCATTTGCGCGTGCCGCAAGGGGAAAGACACAACACACGAGGCGCCATTTTTAAATTACGCCTATCAAGTGACGTTATCACTACTTTCTGGAATACACCACGCCTATCAAGTAAGGGTACTGTTGGCGGTACTGTTGGCGGTGGAAACGCTAGCCAAATCATGGTTAACAGACCCAACCGACCCGTACCGTACCACTCGGTGGAAACGCGCCATAAGAGGACCTGCTTCTCGTCCTCCCTGACCATGCAAAGCATCTGTGTGAGATGCTGTGTGAGATGTAGAACAGCTGGCAGTGGGACATGTCGGGGGAGGCGAACAGGTCTACCTGAGCGTCCCCGAAGTGTCTCCAGATCAGCTGGACGGTCTTGGGGTGGAGTTGCCATTCTCCTGGAAGGGCGGGCTGTCGTGAGAGCTCATCGGCTGCACGATTGAGCTCGCTTGGGATGTGAACAGCACAAAGTGACCTCAGATGCTTCTGACTCCAAACGACGAGATGGCGGGCGAGTTGCGACATGTAATGGGAACCCAGACCTGGTGGTTGATGTAAGCAACGGTCACAGTGTTGTCTGTACGGACCAGTACGTGCTTGTCGTGAAGCCTCGATCTGAAGCGGTGCAGAGCAAGCCACACTGTCAGCAACTCGAGGCAAATTGATAGGCCACTGCAGACGAGGCCCTGTCCAGGTGCCCGACGCTTCATGCCCATTGCACATGACACCCCAGCCGATGGCAGAGGGATCTGTTGAAACAGCAACATGTCTGGACACTTGCACTAGGCGAACCCCTGCCCATAGAAAAGCAAGGTCCGACCACAGGCTGATGGTTTGGCGGCAGGATGGGGTAACCAAGACCCGGTGCATAAAACTGTTGTAAATGATCACATGCATGTGGTGAGTTACTAACCTTTTACCAATTAATCAAAAAGATTGTAATTCATGTCAAATTATTAAAGTTAATTTACCCAAAACAGCAAACTGTTCATTTTGAAATTATTAACATGGTGTACACGTTACTCCTGTAGGTCATATATTGTATATGGTTCATTTAGTCAGCAGGGGTTCTCCATAACGTAAGCTCTCTGAAATGCTGCTTTAACAAACAAGGCATTTGAGGATTTTGGATTCATCTCATTTTGTTTTATTTTATGTTTGATTCATGGCAGGATCCCTCTTATGTCATACTCCATTTATGCACACTCTTCAAAAATGGTACTGAATGCTGACAAGGTAAATTATACAGACTAAAAAAGATTTAAAAGTTATTTATATTTAATTATTAAATATTTGTATATTTCAACACCCCTAAACCAAGTTTTTACAGAATTTTACTGAATAAGGTCAAGGACAACAAAGGCTTTGTAGAATGCTGGAGCTGCTTTTCGGTGGTGCACTGATTAAGTTGATAAGTGAGAGTTTGTTACATAAAAAGGGGTAAGATGAGCATCAAATTTAAACTGAATCCGTCTGTCTGAAAATCTCATTTATCAATGCACTCTGCATGAGAATGTGTTTCAGGCACATACCATTTTCTTTGGTTGGATAAAGTTTTATTGTTGTGTAGGAGACCTTATTTTACATTCTCTGTACATGGAAACAAATGTCTGATGCACAAAAAAAGGTTGATGATGGCTCTCACATTTAGTGCTGGAAACACGCAGGCAGAAACACAGTTTATGTCATTTATAATCCCTCCACGTTAGAGATCCCAGCTGAGTGTTGGGATGAGGCCAGAGCAACTCACAGTAATGCAGCGAGAGGAGACAGACAGAGCTGACTCTCAGTAAGCTACTTAAATAGGGCTGGATAACTCTAGCCTGTGCTATAGGGTTCAAATTTCACTTCAATGATAGGCCATTAAATACCAGGATGAATTGCCCTCCACTATTGTGTAATGATTAAACCCAACTTTATTGCATGCATTAATATTACATTTGTGCTGCTTGTAAATAAGATTTCATGAACACTAGTTTCAACTCAATGGCATGATTATTTTATGCTAAGAGCTTTACAATTTAGGATTACAGAGAATCTCTCTAACAGGCATTCATGTCATATATTTAAAGGTGACACCGGAGGATGTGTCTGTTATGTCTACATCTCTCCGGCACTTTGCAAATCTCTAGCATTAGCTGTAACAGTACGTTTGCCTCATTATTCATCTTAATAAGCAAAATGACAGCAAGTTTGACGGAAAATAGGAATAGCAAATGTAGGAAAGGGAAAGAATAGCTCCCATGAGCTGCCACAAAGATGCTCACTCGCCCTGCAATCTCCATTAGCCCCTAAAAATGCATTAGAATTACAGATGATGGTTTCATGTGAGACTGTGACTGGTGTGTGTGTGTGTGTGTGTGTAACTGGAAGGACACAGAGGAAAAAGAGGCAGTCGTATGATGATGTGCTGCCTCTGAGATCAGACTCACACAGGGCACTAATGCAATGTGACAGTGACAGCTCACTTCAGGCGTTCGGGGCCCCTGGGGACAGAACTACCATTTCATCAACGCCTGTGATGGTTATGTGCTTGTATACAGGACGGAAGAAGGGCAATAAAACATACAAATATGTACATGAAAGATTTAAATTAAAATTTTCTTTGTTAGCTAAGGTATATACTGTATGATAGGTCTGTTGCATAACTTGTAAGCTACAGCATTTTAAGACCCTGTGAAATCGAAAATGGGACTTTTAATCTGTAGAGGACATCCATAGAACAACACTGAAGAAGACAAAATTAACTATTGTAAAATATATATATATATAAAAATATTATTATTATTAAAAATAGATGTCTATTTAAAATTTACAGTTTTTATCTTACAGTAAAATGGACCTACACTACTAAAATCACCTTTGACTGACTGGCAATGGTAACAGTTTGGCTCATACTGCAAGTACCATAATCTATTGGCTCACACATATATATTGCCACACACACACACACACACATACACTATATACACTAAAGATATATATAAACTTTTTTATGTTTTTGTAAGAAATCTCAAAGCTGCATTTATTTGATGAAAACTGCTGTAAAAATTTAATATTGTGAAATATTAAAGCTTTTTATGTTAATATATTGCAAAATGTAAATTAGTCATGTGATCAAAGGTGAATTGTCAGGGCAAATACTCAAGAAATCGTTCTAATATGAAGATGTCTGTGTAACCACTGTTGGTAAGTCCTTGTTCATGTTTTGATTCAAGTAAAGTCGAGTATTTGTGTATTTTTGGAATTTTGAGTCACATTCTGTTTAGTAAATTTGCACGTGGGTTCTACTGCAACTTGTCTTCAGTGGATCATTACAAAAAGCTAGACCCAAAATATGAACCTAGCAGATTTTTGTCTCCTTTGCCCACGTAATGGAAAGAGGACTGTTGAAAATTAAGTTGAGGATTTTCTTGAACTTTCTTGCTATGTGGATTTTAATGACATTGCACTAAAGGACATTTTCTGTGTGGGTTTAAATGAACCCATACATTCACAACAGCCAAGCAGAGTTTACTGACTATTCCTTGTTACTAAGTGGCTTATTTTTCACTGTTGGGCCTATAGATGAGGAACCCCACAATTCTCTAGTACCTACCACACCTGCAATCCAGAGACTATTCACGTCATGCCCACTGAGCCAGAGCTTCTTCACATCATCTTCTGAGCCATCAAGACAGAGTTTCTTCATGACATCAGCCAAGATGCTCGCCATGTTGAAGCCTGCGGTCAAGATGGCTGCTACACCAGAGCCTTGTCACGTCCCGGCTGCCACGCTGGAGTCTCTAGCCATCATGGCCACCTTGCCAGAGCCTGCTAACATGAATGCCATCCAGGTTTCCCCTGAAGATTTTTTTTTTTTTTCATTAATTTAGAATGATTTTTGTATGTCAGTTACTGATGAACCATGATTGATTAGTACATAGTATTAGTGATTTCACATCAGATTTGTGTACACATGGCTACTGAATGAAACCCAATATTTGTATATCCTATGATTTGTTGTTGTTGTTGTTGTTTGTTTCATTCTTTGTTTGTGTATTGAATATTGGCTTTGCTTCATTGGCTTTGAACTGAAGAAGTTTTACATTAAAATGTTGTTAAGTGAATAAATGAATGATAAAAAAAAGCATTAAAACATAGAACTCACAAATACTGGGCAAACTAGTTAGATGCAGTTCATTCTTGGATTTCTTTCTCTGTAAGGGATAAATGTATTGCTGCCAAAGAATAAAATAAGGAATCTTAAAGGGCAGCATAAAAGAATAGTGTTGCAAGTGCACCAAAGCTTTAAAATGCTGCCTATGTATGCAACTGACTAGATTTTGGCACAGAGCTAATGTGATATTAACATAGCAAAACATGCTGACACCAAACTCTATTAGAATCTGAATCTGTTGTGTGCTTCTAGTGAGGAGCCCTTTTTGTGTGGCGTGTCTTTAAAAAGGGAAATCCACATTAGTCACTTATGTGCTTCCATCAAAGTAACGATGTTGCCTTGAAGCCATCTGCCAGTTCAGCAAGCAGACAGAAACACACAGCTCCTTGGGTTTTGGAAAAGAACTAGAGACTCCTCTCCTCATGTTCCTCTCTATCTCACAACAGCTCTCTTCCTCTGCCTCACTGCCTCTTTTCTCTTTTAAACACACTTTCTCTTCTTCATTCATTCTTTATACACCCACATGTAGTCACACCATGGCTCTGTTCCAAAACCTAGTGAGCTGCTTTCGCAGGCAGCATTTTAAGTAATCCTAGGAATGCTCCTGATGTAAAAGATGATTCATGGCCAAATTCTACGGCAGGATCGAAAGTATCATTTGCAGAAAAGCTAATCCCATTATGCATTGCAACAGACTCCATGAAAGCAATCACTGCACTGTGACTATATACATTTTATTGCATCATCATTAATGCACCATATTTTAATTTTCAGAGAAGAAGCTTTTAAGGTGAATAATAATAATGTAAATCTTTGGGCTGTGTGTCAAACAAATCTATCTTACTTCAGAAGAATATTGTGTATGATTTTTATAGAACATCTTTATATGTATTTTTATAATTAATTAAATTGTATTTGAAATACGGTTAAAGTGTTCTGCTGAATGTACTGACAAGCATTTTTGATCAAACTAAAATAGACTTTAATTTCTATTGAAACTTGTATGCCATGAATTGAAGTATGTCTGTAATTACACATTTTCAATGATGAATTAAAAATTAACTTCAAATGCAATTTTAAACGAGACACTGTTAAAATGATAATCAAGTACTTTACATTTATAAAGTATAAAAGTCTACTTAAGTGTGTTAAGAAAAAGTAATTGAAGTGAACTTTAAGTACACTTAAGTGGCAATAATATTTAATATTATATTATATGCAAGTACAGTTTCTTAAAAATACACTTTTAATATTTGAAATACACTATCAGAGCACATTCAATATAATTAAACTCAGTTCTCACAGGGTTTTGTCTAGACAGCTGTTTATGAAGGCAGCTAACTAGGTTTAAAATATAAGCTACAGAGTTTATTAGTCTTCAATCAGCCTTCCTTTATTCATCTTCCACTCATGCGACTCTCATCCTATTCCTCTTGTCACTTTTAAACACACGTCCCATCTTGCATCATTCTTCATACACACACATGTTTTGTTTTCATTCAATAGCAAGAAGATCTATTGTTCTATTGTTTTGCTCTCATTCAAGATAGCAGCAAAAATGGTTCATACATGTAAGGTAAAGCAGTGAGGTGGATAGGGTCTTTTAAATGGTTCCCTGCAGATTTATTTCTTTTATTTATAGCTGATAATAAAATCTGAGTGTGGACGACTGGTTATAGATCAGCGTTTCCGCACAGCTCATACAGAGCTGTCCAAAGCCTGACACCCGCAGCAATAAACAGGGCCAGTAATGAAACAGAGATAATAAAGGCTCTGGAGTTTAGTTCATCTTCTCATATGTAGACTGGAGTAGAGTATACGGTCATAAACACAACATCATTTAGTGCAGCTGAGAGGCCTGATTCAGTGCTGGGGAATTTAGCTTGTCGTCTGTTAACACACAACATGATTCATGTCTCCAATAAGACTCCACACACACACACAGCTCACTGTAAACATCCCACAGTGACAGTCTTACTCATCCATTAGCTCTTTGCTGGAGGAAATATCCAGGAAGGACTAAAACTGATGGTGCTGCTTCAAAATATCCTGAAAGAAAAACCATAGAAAGTTAAGGAAGATTTTTGGAGGTTTATTGAACAGCTTGGGTTATTGTTTCCAATTTCTGTCAAGGACGTAAGGCATGAGGTACTACAGGGCACGAGAGTCTAATGTTGTTGAAAAACTACTCAAAAAATGTAGCTAAACTACCTGATGCTCCACAGAAATGCCTGTTAACCCTGGAAAGCCTGATATGTGAAATAACAATCAGGCAGAGCTGGGTAGATTACTTACAGTCCATTACTGATTCCAAATTACATGACAAAAACTTGTAGTTAGTAACAATCCATTACATTACACATTTTAGGTAATATACTCAGACTTCTGTTTGATTATTTTTAGATTACTTTTGACCTAACTTGTTTTTCACATTGATTTCACATTACTATCTTGTACCATATTGATATAAGATACAAAGAGTAAAAAAATATATTCCATTTGTTGTAATTTACAACATTAAGTACATGAAACATTACACTATGCCAAGGTTTCCCAAAATGGGGTTTGTAAAGGTACTGCAGGGGGTTGGTGCGCTATCATAAACATGTACAATTAAAATTAATCATTTTAAAATAGCATAAATCAAATGAAAAAATGTATTATTTTATATGTTTACCTGTGTGCCATGTGACCATTATCCAATGCCAGAGAACCGTGAACGTGCAAATGTGATACTTAATTATGAAATATTTATTTTAAGTCTCAGGGGTACTTCAAGTAAATATGTAAAGTGAAAGAGGTTCAGATGAGCCGAAAAGTTTATGAATGCCTGCATTACATGCAAATAAGAAATAATGTGAATTTGTGCATTTTAATGTGTATAAAAGACAAAAGCATAATAATGCATGGTTAAATAACCTTCTGAGTGATAATTAATCAGTAGTTGATGCCATGTTGAAACACCTGAGATGATTTTTCTAAATCCAGGGGTCAAATGATGTGTAGCATACTGACTAGTGATTGATATTTGTCTGAATGTCCACATAACTGACAGACTTTCTGAGTGTACTGTACATACTGTAAATGGTAGGCTATTTTAGAAAGGAACATTTAAAATATGAAAAAGAGGAATTAGGGAGAATCAATCAATTATTAAATGTATTATTTATTATTGCTCCTGTGTGAATATGTAATCATGTAATCTACAAAAGGATTAATGAGAAAAAGTTAATTGAAACTTTAGTTTGAATATGTTTATTGAAAAAAGGTTGAATTTGTTTTTTTTTTTGAGTATCACATTTGATACTTCAGCATTTTATAATTCATATAGCATGGTATATAAACATGGAGCTGTCACGATCTGCTGCAAATGTGAAGGAGTGAGGAGCGAAGGAGACGTGGGAGAATTTCACGATGAGTCTTTAATGATTCACAAGGAAGGAACACACATATAGCACATGGAATGACGTTTAACACCGGACACAGGGCACAGGAAAACACAGGGCTTTTGTAACAGGAACTCAATCAGGTAATTAAGACACACCTGAACCAAATGGACACAATCAAACACAGGAGAAACTGGGTCATGGGGAGCACATAGGGAGCAAAACACAAGACACAGAACACAGGGGCCATCCATGGGCATGACAGGAGCTCATACTCGAGCAGTAAAAAAACACCTCTGTTTTATTCAGAGGCACAACTGAGCAAAAAAAGGTGCAATTTGGTGCAGTTGCTGATATTTATATGGCCAAAAAGTAAGATGAAATTCTGATAGCTTGTAATGTAAATAAATTAGATCTTTATAACAAACTACTTACATAAAATGCATATAAATATCAGTTGTTACTCTATATCTGCAAAAAGTCTTAGTCCTAGATGATATTTAATGCCTAGTTTGATGATCAAAAGTCTGTAGTTAATAATATATAATGCAATCAATGCAATACAATGATGATTGAGAAAAAAAAAATCCTTAAAAAAAGCCTGACGATCACATTTCATACATTCACACATGCCACTGTCACCATTGGTTTGCTTAGTAAGTAGTTGACTGATTACACAGACACTATTGTAAGAGAGCTGAACTGGATAATGACATCACTGAATCATCAATGAACTGACTTTGGATGAAAAATGACTCTCTTCTTGTCTTCTTGCATCATTGAAAATCTGTTTGGCACTGTAAAGCTGCTTTGACACAATCAGTATCGCATAAAGCACTGTACAAATAAAGGTGACTTGACTCACATTGACAGTAATCTAAAGTCACCTAAAGTCATTTATTTGCAAGAAGAGTTGGCAAATTTCCATTCTAATAAGCAACGGTGATCATTTGCAATGGGTTTTGGCCATTCTTAGAAGAAAAATATAATATGTCCTAGACAAAATTGAATGGCAATTTATTTTTGCCAACAAAGTGATCATATTTTCAAAAGCTATGACCTGTTAACGCAGTCCACTGATAAAATCAGACATCCAGAAATATGAAGGCCTACCACCAGCCAACAGTACAGCAATCTGTTGAGCTACTGTGATAAAATTCAGCTGTCAGTGTGAACAAGGTTTAAGACTGACTGAGTAGTGTTCGTTTTCCTTTGAGTTTGACTTATCCTATGCAAACTTACTGCACTCCTGAACAAGTTCTGCGTTTGTAAACTGGTTTCAAAGTGAACCATTTGCAAGAACTAATAGGCAGTGATGTTAAAAAACTGTGACTGAAGCATTTGTAGATGACTAACAAGCCTTAAAGGGGTCAAATCATACATTTATTTTATCATTTTATTTGTTTCCCTAAGGGTTACTAAAGTTAGTCATGCTTCAAAATGAGAATTTAGTTTTACATGACTGTTTTCCATGCTCCCTCTGGCCCTTAGAATTAAACAGGCTATTTCTTTGCTCCTGAGCTTTTAAGACTTGTGTATAAACACCCTCTTTAAATCTGAGATGAGCAATGTGACAGATTCGCAAAGCAATCCACAATATGTCGCTCAAACTGTTAAGATCAGACTGAACCCAGCAACAATGCTGGATACATATTTTATTTTGTTCTGGATTTAAATAAGCAAATACTTAAGAGTCTTTGGATCATTATTGCAGTAATTAATATGTTTCTGGCATGTTGTATGTTTGGCATCAGTTATTTTAACCCTAACTGATGCAGTGCGTTGTTTTTAATGTCTTAAACAACCTTGTCAGAAGATGCACACTTGCACATATTTCATAATGACACAACCAAGATTCACCAGTCTCAGTTTGTGAAATAGTAATTCAGGAAGCATGAAGATTCATTTTCATGTATGAATTGAGTCCTGACCTTAACCCGACTTTACCAAATCAATACAAGATTTGTTAAGAATTGTTGCCAAACATATAACATCCCAGAGACATGTTAATCACTGCAATAATGATTCAAAGTCTCAAATATTTGCTTATTTAACTCCAGATTAATTTGTATTATTTTTTGTCCAGGCAGTGTATAATGTACGTAAGACCATCTTGTGTGTGTGTGTGTGTGTGTGTGTGTGTGTGTGTGTGTGTGTGTGTGTGTGCCTGTGTCAGTGTGTGTGTGTGTGTGTGTTTGTTTTAAAAACATTTTCACAACATTGACTAAATGTTGTTTACAAGACATAATGCAGCATTTTAGAAACTTCATTACTAGTCCAATTCGTTATAAATATGCCATCATCAATATTTTTTGCAGGTAATATAGGCTACATTTAAATCATATTTTGGAAGTTCTCTCTCATGTTATTTTCATAACCTTTTAGAAATAATTGTTATATTTATCAATATGTCAACAAATAAAAGTGTGTTATCTGGAGAAACTCCTGTCAGACTTGTGTAACTACACTGTAATGCGGCCTGGTTGTATTTAGTACTTTCATCTTCTATGTTTCAAAGGACAGATTACACCAGCTTAAAGAAACTGTCCCACAAATATCACAGTTTGGTCTTTAGGTAATAAAATCATATTTTATTGTGGGTTTGACTCTATCTAACAAACTATTTCACAGCATCTCCAACATATTTTATTTGGGTTGCATAAACTTATGTAACTTTCTGTTTTGTACTGGTCATTTTTGGTCAGTCAAGTACATTAAATGCATGCCATGGTTTGGTTACATTATTATTTTAAATTACAGATGTGGTTTCTAGATTCATTTTTAAAATAACTTGTTGGAAAGACCTTTTAAGACTTTGAGTATAATGATCAGGGATCTTGTTTAACATACAGTACACACCTTTTTCATCTCACCATGCTGAGTTTTTGTAGCTTAGTTGCAGTAAACGTTCTTTGAGGACTATGGAGTATGTTATCATAGTGCATATGACGTTTAACCCAAAATATATGATAAGACCCATTTAAATCTTGCTTTGAGAAGCATCAACAAGCAAGCTCAAAAGCTGTCCAAGCAGATAAAGCATGGCTTTTCATCTACCAGGACACTTTCCTGTGTAGTTTATGCCAAAATCAAGTAAAAAAAAAAATCTTTGACCAGTAACAGTCCTAACCCATCTACGCACATCCAGCTGCATAATTGGATATAAGTAGGTCTGAATCTTTTTTTGTTTTGTTTTTTGGTCGTCCAGGCATTTCCTTTGTTTTGCCAGAAAGTCATGATTTATGCACAAGTTGCATCTACTGTCAGGAATCATTGGGTGTTATATGGACAGATGTGGAAAGTAGGAAGTCTTTGATTTTCACACTCTACTAAAGTCTTTTGTCAAAACACGCACACCACCTCTGGCACCCTCCTGATCCAGTGCTAGCTGGCTAGCATCCCTAACTCAAAAATGTCATTATAGTTCAGCGCCATGCAGATGTTTGCCAACAAAAACATATTCATATCCTAGCAACAGCCCTCTGGTGTTTAGCTGTGAAAACAAAAACAACAAGCTTTTGCAAAATAGCATTGTTGGTCACCAGGTTACTGTCAGTCATCTAGACTGACCGATTCTGTAAATGTTTGATGACAATGAGCGCAAGACCTGTTTCACATTGCACAAACATATACAGTGGTTATGAGGAGTACACTATACCATTCACAATTTTGGTGTAGGTAAAATCTTTTTATGTTTCTGAAAAGTAGACTCTCATGCTTACCAAGGCTGCAATTATTTGATTAAAAATACATTAAAAACCGTAATACTGATAACTAATAATATATCTATATATTTGCTGGATCATGGGCTGCCTGTCTCATCTATTTATAGACTTCAACTGGATTAAAACGCACCAGGTCCAAAACCACATCAGACCTATTTTACATTCACTGCACTGTCAACCAATTCATTATAGCATTGAATTCAAAATGTTGTTGTTTGTATACAAAGCGTTAAACAGTCTAGCTCCTCAATACCTTTCAGAGTTAATTACTGAACACAATCCTGTCAGAGTGCTCAGATTACAGACCAGTCATCTTCTACAGGTACCCAGATCGATACTGCAGTACAAGGGTGATAGAGCTTTTGCAGTAGCTGGACCCAAGTTACGGAATAAATTGCCATTATCTATCAAAATAGTGACTACAGTGTCTGAGTTTAAAAGTCTTTTAAAGACCTTTTTGTATTCCTGTGCTTTCAGTGTCCTGTCATACCCACCTGACACCTCTATTCATTTCAGCATGACTAGGTGGTTATGTTTCAATGTGTTAATCTATGTGATGTCAGAAAGTTGTAGAAGTTTGGAATGAGTTTTTTGTCGCTTAGTTTCAGTAAATGTCCTTTAAGGACTATGGAGTATGTTATTGTAATGAATTAAAACATCCTAGTCATCGGCAAGAAGGAGGCGGGAACCGGCGGACAATCAAACGACATTTAATAATTCAAAAATAAACACAAAACAGCGCACCAGCCCCTCACGGACGACTGGTGCGCTCAAATAAAAACCAAAACGCAACTAAAAGCCCAGGCCTGGTCCTCTCTCGTCCTTCACTGTCGTCGCTCCAGTTTTATATCCTTCCATCTCCTACGTGGGACTCGAGACCGGCAGTGGGTCGCAGGTGTCACTGATTTCCCAATCATTGCCGGCCTCCCTCCTTGTTCCCACGTCCCTCGGCCCCGCCCCACTTGCCACAGTTATCATAGTACATCAGATTTTTAATCCAAAAGATAGGATATGACCCATTTAAATCTTGCTTTGAGAAGTGAGAAGCTGCGATTTACACAGAGATCGTTAGGTCTGTTAGTAAAATCTGTTTAGAAATCTTTGGCGACCAATCAAAAATTCTTTTCAAGTTTCTTCTACAAAGTTTGCAACTGTGCATGCCTGTAACTCAAGAAGTATTCAAGATATTTTAATGCCTATTTAGATTTCAGGTATTAACAAACTTTCCTTTTAGATTTTTTAAAGACCTATATGGCTCAGTTCCAGAGATATTGGAATTAAAATATGGTTCGAGAAAAAAAAGTGTTAAATTGTACACATTTTCAGTGGTCAAAAACCAAATGTGGGTCACTTTGCATTCAGCTGATACCTATTTTCTTTTAAAGGGTAATGTCTAAGAAACAAAGAAATGTACCTTGTTCTTCTCTATCAAGACAATTGCATAAAACATACCTGTCCAAGTGCCATAAATAATCTTTTCTCAGAGTTTGTGTGCCTGTAACTCAAGTAGTATTAAATATATGATTTTACAGTCTAATCCTTAATAAACTTTTCTTATGGAATCTTCATTTTTAAGGCCCTGTATATTTTAATCCCGGAGATATTGAGATCTCAGTGCAGCTCCATGTCCAAATTCCTACCCATTTTCGATGGTGAAAAACCAAATATGATTTCATTCATAATTATGCAATGTCTCAGTGTTTTATGCATAGTCAATGTGAAACAATTGCAGTGATTTCTTTGTTCGTGGCTCCTAAACAGTGGTCCTGCATTGTACTGTGAGAAAGGTTCAAGGACAGCCGTTGTCACAGTCTTGCGACCAAAGACAGCCTGCAACAATTTTTCTGGCAGTACCAGTAATTTAGGATAACCATCTCAATGTTTTTGCTGCTACAACCTACGTCTACTGACCAGCCAATAAAAATTTAACATGAAATGATGAATTGATCACTGCGACATGGCACTAAAGAATAAATGCTATGGAGACGATAAGTAATGTATTGTCCTCCTTGTCCAACCACAAATGCCAAAGCGTGATTCATCTTGCTTTATTTGATAACCACTTGTCCATGCTCATGATGTTTCATTCTTTTATACCAAAACTTTATACCAAATTCAATAGGTGTCATCATCGTTCAGTCTGCATACATGTCAGACCCAAGTTTTATTAGATTGATATCGCACAGTGTGATTTGTAATGACCTTATAAGATTGCTGAAATCACAAGCTCCAGCTACACAGAACTGCACTGTTTACACAAGCACCAAAATAAACTGGCAACTCTGACATACTGCTTTTTAGTGTGGTGTGGTGTAAAACTATCTTAGGATTGTGAGGTTTGCAGAGAGGGCCAAGAAAGTATTGCAGAGTGGAAAGAAGTCAGTGGATTGGTTAAGAGCTGCCCCAGGTAAAATTAGGCGAGGGAGAGTTTGCTGTCAGTTTCTGCGAGATTGAACAGCTTCTGAAGAGCCTCTTGAGGGGGACAGAGGAGTGTTATGTTTCGGAGGAGTGATTCTAAAGACATGTGGGAGAGAAAAGACACATAATGAGACATGGAAGACTGACATAAGGGACAGAATGAAGATAGCGAGCAGAAGGAACCAAGGCGGACAATAACCAGAGAGGAGTTTTGATTGAGCGGGGATGAGAAACTTAAAGGGACACTCCACACCAAAATGAAAATTTTGTCAATAATCACTTACCCCCATGCCGTTTCAAAACAGTAAAAGCTTTGTTCGTTTTTGGAAAACAATTTAAGATATTTTGGATGAAAACCGGGAGGCTTGAGATTGTCACATAGACTGCCAAGTAACTTAAACTTTCAAGGTCCAGAAAAATATGAAAGACATCGTCAGAATAGTCCATCAGTTCAACGGTAACATTATGAAGTGAGAAGAATACTTTTTGTATGAGAAGAAAACAAAAATAACAATTTTATTCAACAATTCATTATCTGTCTCTCCCCACATCACCATAACGCAAACTGCATATGCTTATCTGTGTCAGCCGCGACTGTTTTCATTCAAATCGAAGTGTAAATCCACATAGAAAACGTTTTGTTTTATTCGTGTATAAAATTAATTGTTGTCGCTTCATAACGTTAAGGTTGAACCACTGATGACAGATGGAATATTCTGACGATGTCTTTCATATTTTTCTGGACCTTGACAGTCTAAGTTACTTGGCAGTCTATGGCACAGTCACAAGCCTCCCAGTTTCCAGCCAAAATATCTTAAATTGTTTTCCGAAGATGAAAAAAACTTTTACTGGTTGGAAACGACATGGGGGTAAGTGATTAATGACAAAATGTTCATTTTGGGGTGGAGTATCGCTTTAAGAAAAGAAGTAAACACAGTGACTATTGCAGGGTGCTATGTGGACATGTGGGTTGTGACTTAATAAAAACCCTATTCTAACATAGTGAGCTTTGCAGCTATTAATACATTTGTGCAACGTTTGGTGCAAAATGAAAATGAAAATTAAATTACATATTTTTCATTTGCCATTTCATACACCAGTTTTAATATGTAACATGAATACTAATTTTAACGCTTTATAAGTTGCAAAATTAAAATGAAAATGTATTACAGAAATGATTAGATATGTATAACATGTTCAAGCAAAAACTGTGGCAAAATGATCATTTAAATGCTATTTTTCTTAAATGCATTAACACTCACAGTCAAGACACTTACGATTGCATTTTCATTCAGTGTCCCGCAATGAATGTAGCAAAATTCAATGTGCACATTGAAAATGCATTCCGAGCCGATCACGTCTCCGCCCCCTCCCGCCATGTCAATCACTGCGTGAACAAGGCGGGGCTTGCAGAAGGTCTGAGACTCAAATCTCAAGAAGAGGATTCAAGTGAGAGAACATGGACAAGACCGTTGGTCCGTGTACGTTTTGATCATTTCGGTTTATGGCTTCAATATTACATTCGCACTTGTGGGCGGAGCTGAAACGCTGCTTTCATCTGATTGGTCGAATCGCTCAACCTTCAGCTCGGTCTTTCCATTCTTTCAGGCAGAATAAGAATCAGTGCGAGTGAAGCACTGTAATGTCTGAAACCACCGCTCACTGTTAATTAGAATCAGACTTTTGAATCATATGATGCTGGCCACATAATTCGTGCTGCTGCGACTTGCAAGAGACCCCGTTAAATTATTTCTAGGTTATAGTATTGTATTAATATTGTCCCACTGATAAAAACAGTGCAAATAGTTCTGTCTCCTTGGATAACAGTCAAGTGGAAATAAATATAGTTAAATTTATGAAATAAAATTAAATAGGATTTTTTGGGAAGGTAAGTCTGGCCAGTTATACAGCAACACGAGTCAGACGAGTCTGAAGATCTGAGCTGAATTTGGTGAAACATGAAAGTTCTAGTCTGTGTCAGTTACTCTCATAATAAATAATAATAATAATGTTACCCGTATTTTTCGGTATAAGTTGCATCAGTCCAAAAATACGTCATGACGAGGAAAAAAACATATATAAGTCGCATTTATTCAGAACCAAGAGAAAACATTACCGTCTACAGCCGCGAGAGGGCGCTCTGGGGTAGGCTACAGGAGCACTGAGCAGCATAGAGCTAATTTTACTATTTTTATTTCAGAAATGTAACAATATTAATTTTTACAATTATTTATTAATGTCACACACACATACCTAGTGCCTTATGACTTAAAAGATGAGAGTGGTAAATGTTACAGACATGGAACTGTTCAGTCTATTATTGATTTTTATTTCCACTTCACTTTTTTCCAAAGAGACAGAACTATTTGCACTGTATTTATCAGTGGGACAATATTCATACAATACTACAATCTAGAAATAATTTGCAGGTCTCAGCAACACGAATTATGTGCCCAGCTACATCTGATTCAAATATTATGCTAATTAACAGTGAGCGGTGCTTCTTATTCTGCCTGAAAGAATGAAAAGACCGAGTTGAGGGTTGAGCGATTCGACCAATCAGATGAAAGCAGCGTTTCAGCCCCGCCCACAAGTGCGAATGAAATATTGAAGCCATAAACCGAAATGATCAAAACGTACACGGACCAACGGTTTTGTCCATGTTCTCTCACTTGAATCCTCTTCTTGAGATTTGAGTCTCAGACCTTCTGCAAGCCCCGCCTTGTTCACGCAGTGATTGACGTGTCGGGAGGGGGCGGACACGTGATCGGCTCGGAATGCATTTTCAATGTGCACATTGAATTTTGCTACATTCATTTCGGGACACTGAATGAAAATGCAATCGTAAGTGTCTTGACTGTGAGTGTTAATGCATTTAAGAAAAATAGCATTTAAATGATAATTTTGCCACAGTTTTTGCTTGAACATGTTATACATATCCAGTGTTGGGGGTAATGCATTACAAGTAACGTGAGTTACGTAATCAGATTACTTTTTTCAAGTAACTAGTAAAGTAACGCATTACTTTTTAATTTACAAGAAAATATCTGAGTTACTTTTTCAAAAAAGTAACGCCAGTTACTTTGTATTTCCATTTTTTGACTGACAAGCCTCCTGTTCCCATATTGGGAGAAATCGGAAGTATGGAGGCGTTGTGTGCGCTGTGTGAACATGATGTTACTGTAGTTCTAGACTAAATGTGAATGTGCATTAATTCATCCCACTCACAAAAAAACAAAAAACAAAACAGATTTAGTATTCATCAAAATTCATCAAAACAGTGAAATGCAAACTCAGAATATGACGCAAACCTGCAATAACTAAATATATTAAATAACACAAACGTATCTATTCCCATTTTATTAACAGTGTCTTTGCTGCTGACCTTTAATGATCCAGTTCAACCATACTAATAATTAAAAAATGACTTTAGATAAACTAACAATTGTGCTTCATTGTTTTTTTTTATTGCTGAAGAGTGTTGAACCTTCTTCTCCTGTGTTCTACTGTACAGACGTGAATTTACTTTTCCTTCAGCCTGAGGTTTATTCATTACACTTTTTGGTGTGAAAGTGCTTTTACATTTGCTATAAATAGAACTTCTTATATTAAAAACAATCAAGCCCTGCTCATATTTAAAAAGTAACGTGAAAGTAACGCAAAAGTAATGTAACACATTACTTTCCATTAAAAGTAACTAAGTAACGTATTTAGTTACTTTTTTAGGGAGTAACGCAATATTGTAAGGCATTACTTTTAAAAGTAACTTTCCCCAACACTGTACATATCTAATCATTTCTGTAATACATTTTCATTTTAATTTTGCAACTTATAAAGCGTTAAAATTAGTTTTCATTTTACATATTAAAACTGGTGTATGAAATGGCAAATGAAAATTATGTAATTTAATTTTCATTTTCATTTTGCACCAAACGTTGCACAAATGTATTGGAAAATGAAAATGTAAATACAAAAATGCATTGTCATTTTACATATTGCATTGTCATTTTGCATATTACATTCCAAATTGAATATAGCTACCCATATGCTTCCATACTAGCCATCTAGACAACCTTTATGAAAATCTTATTTAGCGCCATGCCCACCACACAGCAGATGCCTTTACAAAGAAATCTAACAGAAAACACAATGCATAGAACCGCACAACATTAAACGAGCACTGCAGATCAACTTTCTCTAATAAATTTAAAATCTTTTGATTAGCCGTTTAATCAGTCTGAATGGTCAGTCTGGCACTCGCTGCTGCCCAGAAGGCAGAGGGATTAAATCAAGAGCTACGGCATCAAAAGAAATGTGTTCTTTCTGTTAAAGGCACATTGGTCTTATTATCTGAAAAACTAAAAACATTTGTCTGCTGAGAAAGGCAAGTGTTTGATGGATGGTGATTGTGTTCAATGCCATCTGGGGTCACAGAGAGCTATCTTTGCAGGATTGCCAAGAACTGCACTGTCAACCCAATATTACTAGAAATGGAAAGGGTGCCGAGCAAATGTTGGGAATTATGCAGCCCGCAGAGTCCCACAGTGCTTTGGAGAGCCGTGACACAGGTATATTCCCTGCTTTACAGCAGCACATTTACACTCACAGCTGAAATTATTCTTGTGTGAGACATAAACATAGGCCAGTCATTTAGCACAGGAGGCTAAGCACATCACATAATGTCAAACAGCCCTCAGCTAAGGCCTATTCCAGCAGTTCCAGTACTAATATCTGCAATAGGTGCCTGGCTTTTCATTTTTGTTAAAAGTTGGTTTTGGTTACTTGTGTTTGGTAAATGTGTGTCTTGTAACTATGGAAGCTTAATTGCACCACATAAATTAGGAAAAGCTAAGTGTGACTTTTTCTCTCTCTCAAGATTGCTAGGTATCATTTGCAACATAAACCAGCAACTTTGAGGAGAAAAATGTAAAACAAATTGTGAGATAAAAAGTTGAATCAAAACCAAACAAAGCAAAACAAAAACAGAACTTAAAATGTCATTTTTTTTTATTATGTAGCTGTTAAAAAAAAAAAAAAAAAAAACTGAATTGCAAGATAAAAATTTAGAAGTTTGAGTTTGAGAAAAAAAAAGTCAAAATTGTGAGTTTACATTTATGACTTTCTTTTTCATTCCACATCTGAAACAAACCAACGCACAAAAAATTAATTGCAAATTAAGAAATGGAGATATAAACTCACAATTCTGAGATATAAACTCTGAAGTGTGAGATATATACGCTGAAAAAAATGTCTGAATTGCAAGATATTGTTACGTATTCAGGGACAGGAGACTGGAATAACAGGAAAACACGGTTTGAGGCACAAGCAGAGGAGCAGGTAGTGAATGGTGAGCAATGGGTGAGGATATGGTGCTGGAGGCTGGAGTGGTGAGATGATCCGGATGGTGGTAACACAAGACGATAGAGGCAGATGACACACACACACACACAGGATGGAGACAGGGAGATGCTGGAGATCGCTGGAGAGAGGTAAGCAGGGTAAAAGGTTAGTCCTAAGAGTTAGCAGGTAGGTATTGACCTAGTTGCGAATGAGACCGGATGGTGACTGAGTGTGTGTGTGTTACTTTTGTAGGAGGGGTTGATTGCAGGTGGATGAGGAACAGGTGGGTGTGATTAGTATTCCGGTGAGGGTGTGTGCTGTGACTGGTTGGTGTTGGAGCCTGGCGTGTTTGTTACAGTACCCCCTCCCCACGGCCCGCTCCTGACCGACGACGTGGTGGACGTCTTCTTCCCCGTGGAACAGGTCTGTCAGGGTGGTTGGAATGGAAGGTGTCTAGCAGGTTCGGATCCAGGATGTCGTTGCGTGGGACCCATGAGCGTTCCTCTGGACCGTATCCTTCCCAGTCCACTAGATACTCAAGTTGTCCACCACGGCGCAGGGAGTCCAGGATGTCGTGAACCTTGTAGACAGCTCCATCGTCAAGGATGAGTGGCAGGGGGGCTTCGGCTACGCCAGGCTCTGTGGAGAGGGAGACAGAAGGATGGTGAGGTTTGGGGAGTGACACATGAAATGTGGGGTGGATCCGAATACTCAGGGGGAAGGTGTAGTTTGAAGGTGACTGGGTTGATCTGCTCTGCGATGGTGAATGGGCCAATGAATCTGGTACTCAGTTTGCGGCACGGTAGACGCAGGCGGATGTCTCGGGTTGACAGCCAGACCTTCTGTCCTGGTTGGTATGCTGGGGCTTCAGAGCGGCGAAGGTCGACTGCCCGTTGCAACTGATGGTGGGCCGGACACTCTCGCTCTCTCGGAAGCAGTAGTCGACAGATGGTACGTTCGAGGGTTCACCTGACCATGGGAAGAGTGGTGGCTGGTAGCCAAGCACGCACTGGAATGGGGTGAGTCCGGTGGAAGGTTGACGTAGGGAGTTCTGTGCGTACTCAGCCCACCCTAGGAACTGGTTCCAAGAGTCCTGGTGGCCTTGGCAGAAGGTTCGGATGAAGTGGCCGATCTCTTGGATCTTCCTCTCCGTCTGCCCGTTGGACTGAGGATTGTATCCAGACGACAGGCTGATGGCCACACCTAGGAGGGAATGGAAAGCCCTCCAAACTCGGGAGATGAATTGGGGGCCTCTGTCGGAGACAATGTCCTCAGGGATGCCAAAGTATCGGAAGACGTGGTTAAACATCAGTTCGGCTGTCTCCATGGCCGTGGGCAGTCCTTTCAGGGGAATAAGACGACAGGATTTAGAGAATCTATCAACAATTACGAGAATGCATGTATGATTATCTGAGGATGGTAGGTCAGTGATGAAGTCAACCCCTAGGTGCGACCATGGGCGGTTAGGAACGGGCAGAGGGAGGAGCTTGCCAGATGGTAGGTGGCGGGGGCTCTTCGAGATGGTGCATTCCTTACATCCTTGCACGTACCTTCTGATGTCAGAAGCCATGTTGGGCCACCAGAAGCGTTCCCTCAGCAGCAAGAGGGTTTCATTGAACCCCGGGTGCCCAGTGCCAAGTGTTGTTTGAGCCGAGTGGATGAGTGGAGTGTGCCATGTCCTGGTGAGGTACTGCAAGCCCGGTGGACAACCCAGCGGGGCGTTGGTGGAGGAATTGGAGGAGGGCAGAGTTACGGTTGACCTATGCTCTCAATGTCAAATACAGAAACGTTAATTCATGCATTTCTGAACTCAAGGTTAGATTATTGTAATGCTTTATTGGGTGGTCTTGGTAAACAAACTCCAGCTAGTACAAAATGCAGCAGCTAGAGTTCTTACTAGAACCAGGAAGTATGACCCTATTATCCCTGTTCTGTCAACACTGCATTAAAAATCTTGCTTATTACTTACACTGTGGAAGTTAATTTGGAACGCAGTATATTAAGCCATGAATGGTTTAGCACTTCAGAATTTGAGCGAACTCTTATTGCAATATAGTTCTAAACATTCGTTGCATTCTCAAAACTCTGGCAATTTGATAATTCCTAAAATATCAAAATAAACTGCGGGCAGGAGATCCTTTTCCTATTGAGCACCGAAAATCTTTAATAATCTTCCTAACATTGTTCAGGAGGCAGACAGGTGACTGGTTTGAAGGTGACTGGGTTGATCTGCTCTGCAATAGTGAATGGGCCAATGAATCTGGTACTCAGTTTGCGGCACGGTAGACGCAGGCGGATGTTTCGGGTTGACAGCCAGACCTTCTGTCCTGGTTGGTATAATGGGGCTTCAGATCGGCGAAGGTCGACTGCCCGTTGCAACTGATGGTGGGCCGGACACTCTCGCTCTCTCGGAACCAGTAGTCGACTGATGGTACGTCCAAGGGGTTCACCTGACCATGGGAAGAGTGGTGGCTGGAAGCCGAGCACGCACTGGAATGGGGTGAGTCCGCTGGAAGGTTGACGTAGGGAGTTCTGTGTGTACTCAGCCCACCCAAGGAAATGGTTCCAAGAGTCCTGGTGGCCTTGGCAGAAGGTTCGGATGAAGTAGCCGATCTCTTGGATCTTCCTCTCTGTCTGCCCATTGGACTGAGGATTGTATCCAGACGACAGGCTGATGGCCACACCTAGGAGGGAATGGAAAGCCCTCCAAACTCGGGAGATGAATTGGGGGCCTCTGTCGGAGATAATGTCCTCAGGGATGCCAAAGTATCGGAAGACGTGGTTAAACATCAGTTCGGCTGTCTCCATGGCCGTGGGCAGTCCTTTCAGGGGAATAAGACGACAGGATTTAGAGAATCTATCAACAATTACGAGAATGCATGTATGATTATCTGAGGATGGTAGGTCAGTGATGAAGTCAACCCCTAGGTGCGACCATGGGCGGTTAGGAACGGGCAGAGGGAGGAGCTTGCCAGATGGTAGGTGGCGGGGGCTCTTCGAGATGGCGCATTCCTTACATCCTTGCACGTACCTTCTGATGTCAGAAGCCATGTTGGGCCACCAGAAGCGTTCCCTCAGCAGCAAGAGGGTTTCATTGAACCCCGGGTGCCCAGTGCCAAGTGTTGTTTGAGCCGAGTGGATGAGTGGAGTGCGCCGTGTCCTGGTGACGTACTGCAAGCCCGGTGGACAACCCAGCGGGGCGTTGATGGAGGAATTTGAGGAGGGCAGAGTTACGGTTGACCTATGCTCTCAATGTCAAATACAGAAACGTTAATTCATGCGTTTCTGACCTCAAGGTTAGATTATTGTAATGCTTTATTGGGTGGTCTTGGTAAACAAACTCCAGCTAGTACAAAATGCAGCAGCTAGAGTTCTTACTAGAACCAGGAAGTATGACCATATTATACCTGTTCTGTCAACACTGCATTAAAAATCTTGCTTATTACTTACACTGCGGAAGTTAATTTGGAACGCTGTATATAACGCCTTGAATGGTTTAGCACTTCAGTATTTGAGTGAACTCTTATTGCAATATAGTTCTCAACATTCGTTGCATTCTCAAAACTCTGGCAATTTCATAATTTGTAAAATATCAAAATAAACTGCGGGCAGGAGATCCTTTTCCTATTTAGCACTGAAACTCTGTAATAATCTTCCTAACATTGTTCAGGAGGCAGACACACTCTGTCAGTTTAAATCTAGATTAAAGACCCATCTCTTTAACTTGGCTTACACATAACACACTAACACATTTGTAATATTCAAATCCATTAAAGGATTTTTAGGCTGCATTAATTAGGATAATGGGAAAAGGGAACACTTCCCATAACACCCGATGTACTTGCTACATCATTAGAAGAATGGCATCTATTCTTATATTAGTGAAAAAGTGACGTGACATACAGCCAAGTATGGTGACCCATCAAAATTCATGCTCTGCATTTAACCCATCCAAAGTGCACACACACACCGTGAACACACACCCAGAGCAGTGGGTGGCCATTTATGCTGAGGCACCTGGGGAGCAGCTCGGGGTTCGGTTTCTTACTCAAGGGCACCTCAGTCGTGGTATTGAATGAGGGAGACAGCACTGTACATTCACTCCCCCCACCTACAATTCCTGCTGGCTCGAGTCTCAAACTCACAACCTTTGGATTACAAGTCCGAATCTCTAACCATTAGGCCATGATTTTATTAGTCTGTTTCTCTCTTATTCCGAGATCACTGTAGCCACCAGATCCACTCTGTATCCAGATCAGATGGTCACTGCAGTCACCCAGATCTAGTATGTATCCAGACCAGATGGTGGATCAGCACCTAGAAAGCAGAGATGGGACCAAGTCACACATGTGCAAGTCTCAAGTAAGTCTCAAGTCTTAACCTTCAAGTCTCAAGTAAGTCCCAAGTATTTTTTTCTTGGGCAAGTCAAGTCAAGTCAAGTCACAAGTTATGTCAAGTCAAGTCAAGTCAAGTCCTGTAGTAAGTCAAGTCAAGTCACCTTATTATTGTAATTTTACCTGCAGAATCTGATCTTAATAAAGTTAAAAGACAAGATATAAGTAACTGTCAGTAAATTAAAATAATTTGGATTTGCATTGTAAATACTCATGTTCAGTAAACATGGAATCAAACAAAATTGTAACTTCATAAAATTATTTATTTTTCACTTCTGCCAACAGTGTTTGAAATGTTTTACATTTTCAACATTGAGTCCATAAAACAAATAACAGCTAAACATCCAACAGACTCCTCTCTGAACACCTCTCTCTCTTTCTCTCTCTCTCTGTAACACGACTGACATGACATTCAGCCAAGTATGGTGACCCATACTCAGAATTTGTGCTCTGCATTTAACCCATCCGAAGTGCACACACACAGAGCAGTGAACACACACACACTGTGAACACACACCCGGAAGCAGTGGCAGCCATTTATGCTGCGGCGCCCGGGCAGTAGTTGGGGGTTCGATGCCTTGCTCAAGGGCTCCTCAGTCGTGGTATTGAGGGAGAGAGCACTGTACATGTACTCCCCCCACCCACAATTCCTGCCAGCCCGAGACTCGAACTCACAACCCTTCGATTGCAAGTCTGACTCTCTAACCATTAGGCTTCCCCTCAAACACAGTTTACATACAACATTATACTTTCTTACATTTCTCCTCTCTCTCTCTCTCTCTCTCTCTCTCTCTCTCTCTCTCTCTCTCTCTCTCTCTCTCTCTCTCTCAAGTTCAAGTTCAAGTTCAAGTTGCTTTATTGGCATGACATTTGAGTTACAGTATTGCCAAAGCATTTAGATACAGAATAAAATATAAAATATGATTACAATAAAATACAATACAATCAAAATAGCAGCAGCAGATAATATTTCTAATATTAATAATAGTAATTATATACAATTAAGAATATAAAATAAAACAGTTGAATACAATAAATTATCCCTTTCGTATGGTGTGTATGGTGTATAAATATTTAGCAGCTAGTGTGACTGCCGTCTCATTCTCTCCAAGTATATAGAGTAGTTTCTCTGAGTCATTTAGAGACAAGAATGAACGATTCAAAGCTTCAAACTGTGGGAAGAATGTTTCTCTTGTAGTGCTGTATTTGGGACAGACAAGAATGAAGTGTTTCTCATCCTCTGTTTGATTCAGCTCACAGTGTTTGCACAGTCTCGCTTCTCTTGGTAGCCAGGATCTTTTATGTCTACCAATCTCTATTTCCAAATCATGATCACTGAGTCGGTATTTTGAAAGGATTTGTCTTTCTTTTAATGGCTTTAGTGATAAGTAATTTGCCAGTTTTGTGGTTCTGTTTAGGGCCGAATAACACTGGAGTTTGGTTTGGAGCTCAAATTCATTTTTTCATTTTTCATCTTAATTATACTTCAGATTTTTGTCAATTAGTTTCTGAATGTTGGGGTTGTGATTGGAGTCAGACTCAGTTTGGGTTTCCTTTATCAGGTAAAGCACGAGTGTGTTTCTCTCTCTCTCTCTCTCTCTCTCTCTCTCACACACACACACACACACACACACACAATCTCTCTCTCAGAGTATATCCGTAAGTCATTACCTCTATTACAAGGTATTGCACTTGCAAAATATAAGATTCGAGAGAGTCTTGTCTGCAAGCCGAGCACGATGTGGCCTATCCCACCATTTATGCGCCACCGGTATGCGCGCTCATAATGGAAGCAACGCTCGTTTTTTCCAATCGCGTCCGCATCGCATCGAGTTAAAAACATCTCAACTTTTCAGAGAGCCGCAAGGGCACCGCTGGTCATGTGACAAGAACCAATCGAGCAGCTTCATCCTTTCCCGTAACAACGTTGAAAGCTCAGCCAAGATGAAGGAACAGTTGATCATAGCTGTATATGGATTGCCATTTTTAAATAAATTTAGTAGCAGAGCTACTGCAAGCGATTTTTAGTGCTGCAAATCCATTTATCCTTTGCTCGTCATGGAGAGAGCGCGTCATGGTTGCTTAGCAACGGCAGACACCTCAGGGGCGCAACTGCCCGAGCGCTTTGGAAACAAGGAGAAAGCGGCGCGCCTAGCGATTTCCACGCGTTTTTAGGCGCGAATTATTGACGACAAAAGCGATGACCCTCGGTACCCCTCAAGCTGAGATGTTGATGTGATGTGATATCTGATCTAAGTGGACGTGGTGTGCGTAAGGTAGAGAGGGCATGACTGATGATAGTGTCCTGATCCAGTCATGACAACGCGATTCTCAGCCTGCGCTCCAGCTGAGTAATCAAATTTATTTTTAAAAATAATTTATATATTTTATATTCAAACTGAAAACATGATGTGATTAACACTCAAGTCATTCAAGTCATCCTGTCTCAAGTCAAGTCAAGTCCCGAGTCTTTAACTTCCAAGTCCGAGTCAAGTCTCAAGTATTTTATTTTTTGTCAAGTCAAGTCACAAGTCCTAAAAAAAGCGACTCGAGTCGACTCGAGTCCAAGTCACCAATTCACAAGTCCCCATGTCTGCTAGAAAGGACCTCTACAGACAAGAATGTCAACGGAGACCAGGACAACTAGATGAGCCCCAGAGAAAGATCCACAGTCAAGACCTTGTCTCCTAAATGACCACCGGGACAAGACCACAGGAAACAGATGATTCTTCTGCCAATCTGACTTTGCTGCAGCCTGGAATTGAACTGCTGGTTTCATCTGGTCAGAGGAGAACTGGCCCCCCGACTGAGCCTGGTTTCTCACAAGGTTTTTCTCCATTCTGTCACCGATGGAGTTTTGGTTCCTTGCCGCTGTCGCCTCTGGCTTGCTTAGTTGGGGAAACTTAATTTCCAGTGATTTCGTCAAACTTGATTGCACAGATACTATTTAAACTGAACTGAGCTGGATGATGACATCACTGAATTCAATGATGAACTTTCTTTTTGCATTATTGACACACTATTTTCCTATTTAATGCTGTTCTGTTGCTTTGTCACAATCTGTATTGTTAAAAGCACCATATAAATAAAGGTGAGTTGACAAAAATGCGAGATTATAGATTATAGTTTATTGCAAACTTGAATGTCATGTACTTAACTGTATTTGTAATTACACATTTGTAAAGATGAACATTAGTAATAATAAGTTCTTGTAGCTCAAGTGGTAGAGCATTGTGTTACCAAGCGCAAGGTTGGGGGTTCGTAACCCAGGGGACACATGTTAGGAGAAAATTCTTAGCTTGAATGCAATGTAATTTGCTTTGGATAAAAGCGTCTGCTAAATGCATAAATTTAATAATATTCAACATAATAAGAGTACGTCTTTAAAGCAAGACAAGATTATTACACATTTACTTTAAAGGTGCACTTAAAAAATGTTTACTGAATTATGTTTAGAAGCAGTCATAAACTCTAAGTAAACTCTCTTTAAGTACACTTAGGTGGCCTTTAATTTCTTTCATTTTATATTTGCAAATACAGCTCCTGCAGCAAAAGTGCACATTCAATACAATTAAGCGCACTTCTTTCTCACATGAGTAATATTTTTCATCCATGTATAGTAATAATGGTGTGTGGTGAGGTGGCAGCTGTCTCAAAAGTGCTAAAAGAATATTTAATGGAATTGCTTAGTAGTAGAATTGGAATCAGAAGCACCACACTTTACACCAGCATATCATAGTTAGTGCACTTGAAAGGGTCTGGTATTTATCTCCTTGGCTTAAGTATGAAAAAGGATTTACACCTGACAGTTGATTTATCGAACATTACTGCAAATCTCATTCCTTCAGCTACATCTTTGAACCCAGACTTTAAAAAAGTCCCCCTCTCTATCTTTGCATTTTTCACAAGGTGGGACTACCTGCCACGAATGCCAAAGAGGACTGTGAGATCTCTGAACACAGGATGAGCAGGACCTCTTTGAAGACTGTTAATAGGCATGCTCTGTTTGCTGGCTGCCAATATCTGTCACAATGAGTTCAGATGCAGGAACACATTCTTCCCCAACTCAGACTTCTTCTGTGTAGATCTCAGCATGCTGGTTAGTTGCCATCTTAGTTCTCTTACGAGAGCTCTCTCGTACTGCGTCTTAGCTAAGACGCTACGGGAAAAGTCTCTTTTCACGAAATACTGAAGCAAAAAAGTATCCTTAATTTTGTATTTTTGTAAAGCGCATTTGCAGCAGTACACAGCCATAGGCGAGACGGCTCGCTCGCTCATTGGCTTGTTCTGCGGCAACTGCACAGCCTATCGAGCGCAGGCTGATGCAACATCAGACCAATAAGGGCGCTTCGCGCCCTTGTTGCCACTTCCCGCCGAAACGGGTGTGGCCCAACCTATAAAAGGAGCTCGAAAAGGCTGACTCACCTGATTTTTCATCTCTTCAGCGAAGCTCACGCATCGCTGGATCACGAGGAAGCAAGCGCCGTCTGGAAGAGCATATCAGCAGGACGAGCCATCCTGAAGCCGCTGGCACCGCCGCCTTCCACTGCCGTTCCTGCTGCGCTATCCGGCGCCCATATCCTTTATAATCCTTGTTCTGTGATATTCTGTGTGTGTGTTCGCCCTGCGACGCACATTCACAAAAGAGCTGCGTCTTTTTAAAGATGCCTTCGTGCGGCTCATGCAGAACCCCGCTCAGCTAAGGAGATCGTCATGTCATCTGCGTCTCCTGTCTGGGTGAAGACCATGCAGCGCTCGCGCTCGCTGATGGCGGATGTCCTCATTGCGAGTTGATGCCTATGGTGACTCTGAGGACTCGCCTGGCATCCTTCTCGAAGCCTGCATCATCCGCTGCGCCGCAGCGCCGTAAGAAGCACCGCTCGCAGCGCCTACCAGAACCGCCTCCAGCTCGGCCGAGCTCGCCGGTTCCCTCCGCTTCGCCGGTCTCCCCTGCATCGCTTCCCGATGCTCAGCGTCCGCTGCTTGCCGACGCGTCATCGGAGGAAGTGGATCTCAGGCCCGCATCGGAGGAAGAAGACACGTGCTCTCTGCTTGCTTCGGGCAGTGAGGGTTGGGCGAGCTCCGTGGATCTCGCGCCCGCTGCTCAGAGGCCCAGCAGACGGGGGGATATCGATAAGGAGCTGATGCCATCCAAAGCCTGCCGCATGACGTCATCGCTGCTCGCACGGATATTCTCTGCTGCTGGGCAGGCTGCGTCTGCGTTACACACCATGGCGACGCTACAGATTTTCCAGGGCGATCTTCTCCGCAAGCTGGATGAGATGGGACCTGAAGCGATCTGTCTCGCGGATCTGAGGAGTGCTTCGGATCTCTCCCTCCGCGCTACTAAGTCCGCTGCACAGGCCATGGGACAGGTTATGGCTTCCGCTACGGTGGCTGAGAGGCATTTGTGGCTGACGCTTTCTGACATCAAGGAGTCTGAGCGCGCTGCGTTTCTTGACGCTCCGCTAACTCCTGCCGGCCTCTTTGGATCTTCCGTCAACGAGTTTGTGGAGAGATTCGCCGAGGACCAGAAAGCTTCACAGGCGTTCAAGCACTTCTTGCCGAAGCGCTCCAGTTCTGCAGCTAGCCGCTCTAGACCGGCCCCACAGAGCTCTCAGTCACGCCCACCGCCTCCTGCTGCGCCATCACGACAGCGTCAGCAACGCAGCTCGGGACCCCGTTCTCGCTCTTCGAGCCGTCGCCCCGCGCCGCGGGAGCCGCGGCAGAGGATTGCGGTGAAGCCAGAAGCCCCGAAAGCATCCTAGCACTGCTGGGAAAGCGCCGGTGTTCGAGTTCCGCTGCGGCCGAGCTCTCACCCAAGCGCGCCGCTGTTGCAGTTCCAAGAGTTGCGACTGCCTCAGTGTCTTCTGCAATGCGCAAGCCTGCACGAGTGCCCGATTGCCTGCACACAAAAGCCGTTATCACGGCTACCCAGATGTTTCACAAAAACAGTGTTTTTTCTGGTGTTCCGGCCATGGCCGATGGTGCTATAAATGTTGTGACGATGCCCACTCCTCAGTGCCCATCTCCACATGTAAGCACAGCCCTACACACAGGGCCTGCGCTCATAATGTCGACTCAAGTCGGTCGCGCACACTACATAGTAAACGTGCCCACCCCTCAGTGCCCACAATTACTATGTCACACGCGTCATGTGGTTTCTGTAAAAATGAAACCCGTGCACGCTCGTCCGGCCACGGCGGATGGTGCTTTAAATGCAGTGACGATGCCCACTACCCAGTGCCCATCCCCGCATGTAAGCACAGCCCTGCACACAGGGCTGGCGCACATAAGATCGACACAGATCGGTCGAGCGCGCCGCATAGTAAACGTGCCCACTTCCCAGTGCCCACATACACTATGTCACTTACGGCGCGGGGCTTCTGTAAAAATGAGGCCCGTGCACGTACATTCTGCACAGGCAGACGGCGAGTTGGAAGTGGTAAAAGTGCACACATGCAGCCCGTGGTTACTCGCAGATATATTGAGTCCCACGGGACCCGCTCAGCCTCCCTCCAGTCGGTTAAGCGCCGGAACGGGATCGAGGATGAGCGATCTGCCCGCTGTGATCAGCGCGCTCCCCGCCTCAGATGCGCAGCACACTCGAGCGCCGCCGTTGCCCAGTCAACAGAGCGCGTGTCACATCCAGCCCTTAGCCATTCATGCAGATGCATGGTCAGCGCTTCCAGGGGTTTCGGATTGGGTGCTAGGCATTATAAAGAGAGGCTACTCGCTACAGTTTTCTCGACGCCCACCGCGCTTCTCAGCGCGCGTCGAAACTACGGTCAAAACAGAAGTAGCACACATACTTCGGGCCGAAATATCAAAACTGTTGAGCAAAGGGGCTGTAGAGCCTGTGTCTCAAGCTCAAAGCGAGGGGGGGCTGTACAGCAGATACTTTCTGGTGCCCAAGAGAGACGGGGGTCTCAGGCCCATACTGGATCTAAGACAGCTGAACAAGGCATTGATGAAACGCAGTTTCAAAATGCTCACGACCAGGAAGCTCCTCGCGCAGATTCGCGGAGGGGACTGGTTCATGTCAATAGATCTGAAGGACGCGTATTTTCAAATACAGATAGCGTCAAACCACAGGCGGTTTTTGAGATTCGCCTTCGAGGGCCAGGCATACCAGTTTGCAGTCCTGCCATTCGGCTTGTCCGTAGCTCCTCGTACGTTTACGAGGTGCATGGATGCAGCGCTCGCTCCTCTCAGACTCAGAGGCATACGAGTGCTGAATTATTTGGACGACTGGCTGGTTCTGGCCCAATCACGAGCGGAGCTCGTGGACCACAGGGCCGTTTTACTCGATCACCTCGAGAAGCTCGGCCTCAGTGTCAATTGGGCGAAGAGTTCGCTGAACCCCAGTCAGACGATCCTGTTTCTGGGTATAGTTCTGAACTCGTGTTCCATGACGGCGCGACTGTCACCACAGCGCATGATGGGCATTCAGCGCACAGCGAGTTCTTTCCGCTGCGGCGTGACTGTGTCGCTCAAACACTGTCAAAAGATGCTGGGTCTCATGGCCTCAGCATCTCCGGTTCTGCGGCTGGGCCTGCTCCGCATGCGCCCCCTGCAGTTCTGGCTGAAGGCTCGGGTGCCGCGCAGAGCGTGGGCGTCTGGCCGGCTGCATTTCAAGGTCGATCAGAGCTGTGTTGCGGCTCTAGCACCTTGGACAGCGAACGGCTGGAACCGATCAGGTGTAAGCCTGGGGACTTCCCTGAGTGTGAAAATGGTGTCGACAGACGCCTCCACTTCGGGATGGGGAGCGCTGCTCGAAGGCAGACCGTCCTTTGGCCTATGGACAGAACGGGAAAAGCTCCATCATATCAACTGCCTGGCGGGGTGGTGTTAGCACAGTGGATAAGACGCATGCCTGTGGTGTGGGAGAACCGGGTTCGAATCCACTGTGAACCGCCAGTGTGTCCCTGAGCAAGACACTTAACCCCTAGTTGCTCCAGAGGCGTGCGACCTCTGACATATATAGCAATTGTAAGTCGCTTTGGATAAAAGCGTCAGCTAAATGAATAAATGTAAATGTAAATGTAAATGCTGGCAGTGGAGAACGCGCTGACGCGCTTTTGTCCCCATATCAAGGATCACCACGTCGTAGTCCGTTCGGACAACATGTCCGTGGTGTCCTACATAAATCGCCAGGGCGGTCTCGGGTCCCGAAACCTGTACAGGCTGACGGAACGCCTCCTGATTTGGGCTCAACGCAACGTGCGCTCGCTGAGAGCAGTGCATGTGCCTGGACTGCAGAATCTGGGTCCAGACAGGCTGTCCAGAGGCAATGTCCCTACGGGCGAATGGTCTCTACACCCGCAAACAGTTCGGCTGTTGTGGGAGAGATTTGGCATGGCGGAGGTGGACCTCTTTGCGTCCCACGAAAACGCTCACTGCCCCGCGTTCTTTTCCAAGAACGAAAGCGCGCTGTCACGGAAATGGCCGTGCTGCCCGCTTTATGCGTTCCCTCCCGTCTCCCTCCTTCCGCAGGTGATAGAACGGGTGAGAGAAACGAGATGTTCAATACTGCTTGTGGCACCTCTTTGGAAGAACCAACCATGGTTCCCAGATTTGATGCAATTAGCAGATGTTGCCCCATGGCCGGTACCGTTGAGGAGAGATCTCCTCTCGCAGGCCAGGGGCTCGATTTGGCACCCTCAACCGGAGTTGTGGTCCCTCCATGTATGGGCACTCAACGGTTACCCGCTGATCTCGCAGTGGGAGTGCTAAATACCATCACTCAGGCTAGAGCTCCGTCGACACGACGTCTGTATGCCTCGAAGTGGTCGGTGTTCTCCAGCTGGTGCACAGCTCGAGGTTATTCACCCCTTAGTTGTGAGGTGACGGAGGTCCTCTCCTTCCTACAGGAGCTGTTGGATAAGGGCAGAGCCCCATCCACGCTCAAAGTTTATGTGGCGGCCATCGCGGCGTTTTCTGAAACGGCGTCCGGTCAGTCAATAGGAAGGAACGATTTAGTCATCCGGTTCCTCAGAGGAGCTAGGAGGCTGAATCCTCCCAGACCTCCGTCAGTCCCTATGTGGGACCTCGCGGCGGTTTTGGAGGCCTTGAAGGGTCCCCCTTTTGAGCCTATCCAATCGGTTAGCCTTCAGCATCTGTCGTTCAAGACAGTATTCTTGTTGGCTCTCGCTTCTGTGAAGCGTGTGGGTGATTTGCATGCGCTCTCGGTGAGCCAGTCGTGCTTGGAGTTTGGGGCTTTGGCTGTTTCGAGACAGACTCTATCCAGATGGATAGTTGACGCCATAGCGTTAGCTTACGCTTCCAGGGGCCTTCAGTGCCCGTTGGGCGTCAGAGCACACTCCACAAGAGGCGTCGCCTCGTTGTGGGCGTGGTCTACTGGGATCTCCTTGCAGGATATATGTATGGCGGCGGGTTGGGCCTCGCCGTCTACATTTATCAGGTTCTATAACCTGGAGGTTCCCGCCTTGCAAGCAAGGCTGCTGTCGGTATAGAAGAATCAGGGCCCTGAGGGGAATTCTGAATTCATGAGCGCTATGCGCTGCCGACTGTTATATGGGCAGTATTGCATAAGACCTGCATTGCCACATTGGTCAGGCCTTGCCTCGGCTGTGTGATGTCATATTGCCGCATCTACGGATGCTGCTAGATATGGGACGGAGGGCTTTCCCCCTTTTCTGTCCCGGACTCTCTGTGAGTCCCTCAGGTGACTGTGCACTGTAAATCCTGGGCGTTGCTTCAGGTTTATTGGTGTGTGATCCCTGCGCGCACGGCGTTTTACATCGGGTTCCCGTAGCGTCTTAGCTAAGACGCAGTACGAGAGAGCTCTCGTAAGAGAACGTACTCGGTTACTAAACGTAACCTCGGTTCTCTCTAGAAGAGCGAACGAGTACTGCGTTCTCTGCCGTGCGTACGATTCACTCTGGTTCGCTTCGGCGATGAAATAAATCAGGTGAGTCAGCCTTTTCGAGCTCCTTTTATAGGTTGGGCCACACCCGTTTCGGCGGGAAGTGGCAAGAAGGGCGCGAAGCGCCCTTATTGGTCTGATGTTGCATCAGCCTGCGCTCGATAGGCTGTGCAGTTGCCGCAGAACAAGCCAATGAGCGAGCGAGCCGTCTCGCCTATGGCTGTGTACTGCTGCAAATGCGCTTTACAAAAATACAAAATTAAGGATAATTTTTTGCTTCAGTATTTTGTGAAAAGAGACTTTTCCCGTAGCGTCTTAGCTAAGACGCAGTACTCGTTCGCTCTTCTAGAGAGAACCGAGGTTACGTTTAGTAACCGAGTACGTTTCTTATAATATACAAAGAAAAGAAAAGAAAACCTAAAACCAACATTTTCCTAGTTGATCAACATTAACGACAATCCCTGTAAACAAGATCAAAATGAACACGTGCTCCAGATTTGCTGGACAATTTGAGTAAATATACCAGTCATAAATATTTTTAACAGCCAGAAAACTGTATTTTTGCATTTCTAAGTTTTTTCCTCAAAGTTTTCCTGAGAACAAACATTCACTTTTTGTTCTCCTCAACTTCATTCAGGTGTCCTCGCAGAGAAGCCACAGCAAACTATGAATTACTAAAAACCTTTAATGTTTGACAACCACGATGTCAGCGGCAGTGGCTACAATGAGCAGACAACCACAAAATAAACAGAAACAAATTAAAACATTTCATATTAAACAATATGAAATATTATAAACTGTATTATCTTACCAAAAAAAGAAAAAAAAAATTAAAGGCCTGAAATAAAAATACACTCAATATGTATTTCAAAACATTTCTGTTATATTGTCATTTTGGTGGCTTAAGTTGTGGTTTGAAACTTATTTGGCTTCCTTATAGTCCTCTTTCACTGATGTAAAGGTTATTAGCTGATGCATGAAAGTCACTGAGCATTTCCTTAGGCGATTGTTTTATATATTTTATATTTGTGCCAAAGCAGCACATTTTTATTTGCTTTGGCACATGGAGGAGCCTGCTTGTAAATCACACAGTAGTTATAGTCTATTAATTCAAATGTTATATGATTAAGAACTATACCTCAAATGCTATGGGCCCTATTTTATTACATTTTAGCACATTGTCTAAACGGGTCATCCCTATTCTCTTAATAAGTAATGGGTGTTTTTCGGAAGTAACGTGCAATAAACCATGGCTAGAAATGTTATGTTTAGTTGCCAAAGACAATAATGTGAATAAAAATATAAAGAAACCATAAAATGATATGCTTCAGTAACATATAAAAGCAAATTCTTAACTCTAGACTAAACAAAATTGGAACAGACTCCCGTTAAAACTCAGGACATCACAGGTTTTCCCCAGCAAACATTGTGCATAGAAATGAGAGTAAGAAAATGATGACAGTTTCCATTTTGGGGTGAACTTTCTCTTTGATGTATTTCTGAACAACAATCAGAAAATATTACACTTATACAGCTGAATAGACGGAAGTGCAGTAGTTCTCTACTTCCATTACAGTACAAAACAAACTGTGAGGATTTATAGAACAGTTCATTTTACTGTAAAAAAAAATATATAAAAAAAATAAATACTCTTCACATTTCACTGACTGCGTGCCACATGAGCTGCTCACGAGGGTATTATTAGCACTCTGTCTGTCATCTGTTAAATATGAATTCTGCTGATTCAGGCTGTCAGCACAGAAAGTGAAACATTCAATACCAGAAACACCTGACTGTCCGCTGCTGTATGTAGCAAAAGTTCGACTTCCTACAAGTACTTGGAATTCCAGCTGTTTTTGCATACGAGGCATATACTCTATAAATGTATGTCTGACACAGGACCTAATGTGTTTCAGCCTGATAATGATCCTGCCAAACACGGGAGAAGTTACAGATTCCATTATGGAGCAGTGCAGGCACACGTGGCTTGTTATTCAGTCTAAGTGGAGAGATATGTGAAGCATAATCTTGTGCAGGAATAGCCTGAGACATTCATGAGTAGGGTGGAAGAGATGTTGAGCTTTGAAGAGAGGATAGGGAAAACATTAACCGTGCAAAAATTTGGGCTGAGCCGAGTTGAAAGAAAAAGACCTTTGGAGTTTGGGGTGGGGGGAACGAAAGGAATGTGTCAGAGGTTGATAAAATGAGTCTTATCAGGGGTGCATTCCTCATCTGAGAGATGGAGGCCAGGGAAACATTAAGGAGATGAAACAAGAATATTTGCAGCTCACAGCCAGATGCTTTTTTAGTTCGTCCTGGTTCACAGGTTGTAGTTAGAGGTGTTTGGTGAATGATAAAACAGGTGAAAAAATATCCATAGGCTTACAATAAGGGACCCAAGCCATATCAAAAGACCAGAATATCTTGGGGAACAGTAAGCATCCATTTTGCAACCAACCACAACATCCTAGCCATATCATTCTGGCATGAGAGTCAGGTGCGCTAGTAAAGATGCTAAAGACCACAACCTCTAGTGCCAATCGCTAGTGTACCTAGCAATCCACTAGGACTCAGAATACCCTGATTGCACAATAGGAATTGCTTCAAAGGTACAAGCATCAAGGACATTGTAACGATAAAAACTCCATAATCATCGGGAAGAAGGAGGCGGGAACCGGCGGACAATCAAATAAGATTTAATAATGACAAAATAAATACAAAACAGCGCGTCAGCCCCTCACGGACGACTGACGCGCACAAATAAAAAGCAAAACACAAACTAAAACCCAGGCCTGGTCCTCTCTCGTCCTTCACTGTCGTCGCTCCAGTTTTATATCCTCCATCTCCTCCGTGGGACTCGAGACCGGTGGGTCAAACAGGTGTCGCTCATCTCCAATCACTCCACCGGCCTCGCTCTGTTCCCACGTCTCTCGGCCCCGCCCCACTCGTCACATACCCCCTTCGCCCCTCACAGGCCGGGGGGTACACTCGAGACTGCGCTCTACTCCTCCCCCCCTCCCTTCAGGGGGGACCGCTCACGGGGACCTGCGGGAACTAGGGGGTAGGACAGATGAGGCAAGAGAAAAGGAGATGGAAGGAGGAGCGACAGAGACGAGAGAGGGGAGAGAGGAGGAAAAAAAATAAATTCCGGTTCCCAGACTCACTGCTGCTCGGCCCTCCACCAGCTGGGTGATCTCCTCCGCGGAGCATGGCGGTGGCACTGGACGGCCCTCGGCGGATGGCACGACACTCCTCTGCCGCCCGGTGGACGGCGACGGCTCCTCCGGTTTTGGGCAGCCGGCAGGAGTACCCCATTCCCTGCCCCTCCGGATTCCTTCACGGAAGCAGCAGGCTCTGGCCCCCTGGCGAACGGCGCCGACTCCTCCGCTCCCTCACGGACGGCAGACGCCCCTCCACATCACGGGCGGCCGGCGGCAAGCTCACCCATCCCCGGCAACTCACTCCAGCCCACCGCTTCGACCTCCATGGCGGCACAGGCCTGGTACTCTCTCATCCTTCACTGTCGTCGCTCCAGTTTTATATCCTTCCATCTCCTCTTTGGGACTCGAGATCGGTTGGTCGAGCATGTGTCGCTCATCTCCAGTCACTCCACCGGCTTCGCTCTGTTCCCACGTCTTTGGCCCCGCCCCACTCGTCACAGACATTTTTCTATATTAGAGCAACAGAGACATGAATGAACAACGCTTGCCTTTGTAACGGCATCATCTCAATGGAAACCGTCTATAGCTATAATAGTGCACCAGTCATGCGAGGTTGAAACGACTGTGCACTCAGCAAGAGGCCAAATAAGCCTTCCCATCATCCCTCTCACCCCCTTCACCCATGTTGGGGAAGTCAGAGCTCCCCATGACACTTCCACACTGGCATGTTTCGGGCCCTGTGCCCGGGCAAAATATCAGTGACATTCTGCATTCATGTAGCTTTTGTTTTGTGGGTCCAAATCGGAAGGGCAAACATGTTCATGTGTAACCTCTTTGTTTATTTGCATGAATTTCAACTTACAGTAGTGCAAATTTAACATAAGATGTGATTACTTTATTTTAGCCCTGGGGCTCAGTTTATTTCCATGTAGGCCTGACGAAACAGGAAATCTCACACAGAGATAGAAAAAATATCCTACAGTTTATTTCCCGTAAGCAATATTTAGGCAGGGTTCCGAATAAACAACAGAACCTGCATGCAACACATTCGCGTGAACACAATCATACACTCACTGCACACAAAAAACATTCCCGTTGGATTTATTATGGCAGTGTTTGGCTGAATACTCCCTAAATTCTACACTGAAATAATAAATAAATCTTGAACTCGTAAATTGTTTTAAATTTCATGGCAGGCGCGTTTTCTCTCAGTAATAACAAACTAATTGCAGAGAAAATCCTCTGAGAGCAAACTGGTTGTTTTTCTCAAGGGTTATATGGTGGGAAACCAAGTGTGTCGGTGTGATTGAAGACAGACGCTGTGGGTGCAAAGTCACATTGTTTTAAATAAAAAATTAACATAATATGTTCAAACAAAGAAAACAAAGTGTCCATGACACAGTCACTGCAAGGGGGAGTGGCGTCCTTGCCGTGCTTGGATATTGTGAAGGACAGGGATGGAAGGTGGTTTTTTTGTTGTCTTTGGAATAACATACACTGATGAATCCTGCACAGTAAGATCAGAAATCCTCGAGTTAGCATCCAGTCAATTAGACCAGAGGTCCACTGCACATTTTGTATGTCTCAGTTCAGTGGATGGATGGAGGTCTTTGCTGATGAGCTGAATTAGGTGTATTGAATAAGGAAGACATGGAATAAGGAAAATATGCAGTGCTGTCTGTACCTAGAACCAAAACAAGAAGAAAAATAGATTTTACCTAAATTGGTTTACTTATACTGCTGCTCAGGCACAATAGTAAAGCTGCAAGTCATCTTTAACTCCTTCTGATGATTTCTGCAGGACTGTAACTTAAGATTTGTACAGTATACAAAAGCTCTCTAAACCAGAAGGCTGTAATAGACTAGGTGTAAGTAGTCTAACTATGGCTTTGTACTTGATTTCAATGCACATGTGGACATAAATACGCACCAAAAGCTGGAAATGTCAAAACTGTAAGGAAAGATATCACGCAAATGTCCCTCAGGGGTTAATGAAGTGTTTTGTAGGGCCAGTTAAACTCTGACTCACAGAATTCAGGCTGTTTGAATCAGCATATTACCAAAAGAGCTCTTATGCAACTCAAGCCGGCACGCTTAAGCATGCAAATTACTGAAACTTGCAAGATAATGCTATCCCTAGGCCATACGACCTTCAGAGACATATAAGTGTACACAGATTCACTGTCCTTCCCTGTAAATTTGTAAAGTGAAAATAAATAGTTTGAACTTGTCAGATTGGCTCAACCTGTCATGCCCCTGGACTCATTATGTTGTGTTTTCCCTCCATATATTCCATGTCCCATGTTGATTGTATTATTCCATGCACCTGTGTTCCCCCAATTATCTTGTGTTTATAAGCCCATGTCCATTCAGTTCAGTTTTATAGGAGATTGTACATCTTACCTTTGTGTTTCCTGTGCTCCTGTCTGTCCTGTGTATTCCTGTTCATTATTAAATTAAAAGAAGTTTGTTTCATACATTCCTGGTTTCCTCGTTCCTCACTATACACATAGTGTGACACAACCACATTAATGAAGCAATTACATAAAGTCTCCTCATTTGTCATATTTTCCATGATCATACAGCTCTAACAGTGATGTTTTGTTAACTTCTAAAATGAGGTAAATTTGCATCTCTGTGTGTACAATTTTATTTTATTTTTTTTTATAGCCCAGTGTAATTTCATATTCTATTTGATGTTTACAAAATTAGTGCTTTTGAATGTGTTAAGCCCAAAGTATACTCTGGTTTTTAACTCTTTCCCCATGAACAATTTTTTATTTACATTTTCTTTATTTATTCAAAGTGAATAGCGGGTAATATGCATTTAACTCTGCTCATAATTTACTTGAGGTTTATAATTAATCCTAGGTATTTAAAAGCTGAGGATTCACACTGTAAATTCTTAAACCATGGGTTAATGTTCTTATTTGCAGTGTCAGTGTTATTGAGGGGATGAATGTAGCACACATGCAACCAATACTATAAAATTTACCACAAATGGACTTTTGTGAAGTGACATACATGTCACTGAGTATTGTGACCCATGCTCAGAATTTGTGCTCTGCATTTAACCCATCCAAAATGCACACACACACCATGAAAACACACCCGGAGCAGTGGGCAACCATTTATGCTGCAGCACCCGTGGAGCAGTTGGGGGTTCGGTGCTTTACTCAAGGACACCTAAGTTATGGTTTACCAGCCCGAGACTCGAACTCACAACCTTAGGGTTAGGAGTCAAACTCTCTAACCACTAGGCCATGACTTCCCCAATTTTGTATTGTAAAGGTAAGAATGTAATAGTCTCTTCTTCATTCCAAGACGTGTTTTCCATCACCATTTGAAAATGTTCCCCTCAAACACTAAAATGACACACTGTGAATGTGACTGTCCAGAGCAGGTGAATATAGCCTTGTTCAGACTGTTAGTCCATATCCGTTTATTTGTGTATCCAATTGGAATCCAATCTAAATGTTTGATTGTCCACACTGTGTATCGCATGTACTGTATGTGCAGCTGTTCAGATCCAATTTGTGCATCCAATGGCACTCTTACATTTTACTGAATACTGTATATGCATTGGTTGCTATGGTAGCAATATTGCATTGGTACGCCTATGCTAAAAACAACAACAGCAACGCATTTTGCAGTACAGATGTTGTCTTACAACATGACAAGATGTTGCTGTTGCGTTGGAATAATATCATCTCTGGAATGCACTGCATTCTTTTCTTCTGCCATCTCTGCCAGTCTCCACTCGAAGAGGTGTGTAGACCAGCTATATAGTTTTCCACTTGACTCGCACCTTGAGTCTGCGCAGACGTTCAGCGTGTTTTCTACAAACAACAACTTTTTCACGTGGCATGAGAAAGTGACACAGGCAAAAATGTTACACAAAATCCAATCTGAGCAGTCAGACTGAAACGGATTTACAGAAATGTGATTTTAAAAGGATACCAAACCACGTATGAATGTAGCTTGAAATAGGTTTGTAGAAATCATATTTCATGTGATCTTTTTTTCAGTCATACTTGCTTAATATGATCAGATTTCAATTGGATATGCAGAGAAATTGTATTTGGACTAAGTGTTAATCTAACTTGTAAATTACAGGTTAAAAGCAGGGTTCTAAACAATGATAAATATGAAAAGCCTTTGAAAGAGTTATGAATTATGAGTCACTGCATTTTGTTTTTGTTTTTGGAGCAGGAAAGCCTAGGATTCAAGGTCTTGTGCATCTCCACCTACTCATTTATTACACAATGTTGGCTCATGGAAGTAACATACAGAATCACTTTGTATTTAACTACGATCAGTCACCCTGGAGACGATTCCATTAAATATACAGTGAAATCATGTGCTGGTGCTGCTGAGCAGAATAAAACCATCAACACTTTAGGATGCTGGTGACAGTATTAGGCTTTTTACATTTTAGGTCTTGACAGTACAGATCAAGCATCTCTCTTCACCAGCCCAAAGGGATTTCTCATTACAGTTTTTCTCATTTGCTAAGACACACTAAATGAAACTGGGATCCGCTTGATCTTCATCATCACATTATTAGCACAGCAGAAGTCTTCTCTTGCAAATGTTTTAACACTTTTTCAATTGTTTCACACATTTTTCACACCCTTTTTCAAAACAGTTACCACAGATTTCATTGAAAGGCCCCAAACTCTATTGGATTCACTGTGTTGAACAAAAGAAAAAAATCTATTCACAGCTGATAGAAACTACTTGCATACTTATAAATGTCTATGCACCTGTGTGAAACTCATTTGCACAACTCTTCAATCAGCAATCAGTCCTCATCCATCTATAAAAGATGCCACCTCTGTGTTGCTGTTTGCAAGCATGGATCAAAGAGGCCATAGGCACGGAAGGAGAGTAAGAGGCCATGGCAGAGGGGCCCGAGGAAGAGGAGTTTGTATGTGTGGTGCTTACAAAAATATATAAAGTATATAATATATATAAAAAAATATATAATTAATAATAATTAGTGTTATTAGAATATGTTGTTGTCATTGAAAAAATAAACTAAATGCCGTTAATGCATAGTGTATTATTTTGGATAATGGTGATTGGTATTCCTTGCCTAGTATGGATGATCGATTATTTGATTACCTTTGCCTTGCGACTTTCACCTGCTGGGGGAGGGGCCGCGCTGCTCAGACAATACAGAGACTCAGAAGATATTGCAGCAGCTCCGTGTCCTGTGTCTTTTATTGACTGTATATCTCCCCTAACCAGGGGAAGTCGTGGCCTAATGGTTAGAGAGTTGGACTCGCAATCGAAGGGTTGTGAGTTCAAGTCTCGGGCCGGCAGGAATTGTGGGTGGGGGGAGTGCATGTACAATACTCCAAAATGTAGCACCTGACCGCCTGGTTAGAAGAAACAGTCGAGCTACAGAGAAGGACAGCAGCTTGTGAGTGTTTTGCCTTGTTTTCTCATCAGACTAGTGTGTGATCGTCATTGCTAGGAAAGTTTTTGGTTTAAATTGTGTGTGTCTTACCCTGGTTAATACGTGCTGAAAGTGGCGCTTGGTTTTGCGTTTGCCTATCGCGGGACTGCCTGGTTTCGATCTGCTAAATAGTGAGGCGTGGCCAAAGCCAGTGAAAGTACTTAATTAGCTGTTTAGAAAGCACTTGTCAGAAGAAACAGTCGAGCTACAGAGAAGGACAGCAGCTTGTGAGTGTTTTGCCTTGTTTTCTCATCAGACTAGTGTGTGATCGTCATTGCTAGGAAAGTTTTTGGTTTAAATTGTGTGTGTCTTACCCTGGTTAATATGTGCTGAAAGTGGCGCTTGGTTTTGCGTTTGCCTATCGCGGGACTGCCTGGTTTCGATCTGCTAAATAGTGAGGCGTGGCCAAAGCCAGTGAAAGTACTTAATTAGCGGTTTAGAAAGCACTTGTCAGAAGAAACAGTCGAGCTACAGAGAAGGACAGCAGCTTGTGAGTGTTTTGCCTTGTTTTCTCATCAGACTAGTGTGTGATCGTCATTGCTAGGAAAGTTTTTGGTTTAAATTGTGTGTGTCTTACCCTGGTTAATACGTGCTGAAAGTGGCGCTTGGTTTTGCGTTTGCCTATCGCGGGACTGCCTGGTTTCGATCTGCTAAATAGTGAGGCGTGGCCAAAGCCAGTGAAAGTACTTAATTAGCTGTTTAGAAAGCACTTGTCAGAAGAAACAGTCGAGTTACAGAGAAGGACAGCAGCTTGTGAGTGTTTTGCCTTGTTTTCTCATCAGACTAGTGTGTGATCGTCATTCCTAGGAAAGTTTTTGGTTTAAATTGTGTGTGTCTTACCCTGGTTAATACGTGCTGAAAGTGGCGCTTGGTTTTGCGTTTGCCTATCGCGGGACTGCCTGGTTTCGATCTGCTAAATAGTGAGGCGTGGCCAAAGCCAGTGAAAGTACTTAATTAGCTGTTGAGAAAGCACTTGTCAGAAGAAACAGTCGAGCTACAGAGAAGGACAGCAGCTTGTGAGTGTTTTGCCTTGTTTTCTCATCAGACTAGTGTGTGATCGTCATTCCTAGGAAAGTTTTTGGTTTAAATTGTGTGTGTCTTACCCTGGTTAATACGTGCTGAAAGTGGCGCTTGGTTTCGATCGCGGGACTGCCTGGTTTCGATCTGCTAAATAGTGAGGCGTGGCCAGCTGACTTCAATCACAGGAAATCAGGCTAATACAAAAGCGCTAAGTTTCACCGCGGCAGCGGCAGCGGTCGCGGCAGCCCTCGTGTGAGCCCTCCTCGTGTGAAGACGGACGAGTGTAAAGACAATCGACTCTACCTGCGCGACTCCACCGAGCAAGGACACTGACTGGGCACTTGAGTATTGCTTTTCTCCTCTTTCGTTACTTTTTGTATACCTTGTTCTCAAATATCTTACACTTGTAGTCACTATGTGCTTTCAGATCTCTACTATCACTACTAACACTCGGAGAGCACGCTATGGACGTCGCAGGAAGGCCTGTCTGACAAACCTACGGCCTGTCCCTCTGACCTCTACTACTACGCTCTCTATTCCAGTTGGTCTCTGGAACTGCCAGTCTGCAGTTAACAAAGCAGACTTTATTTCTTCTCTTGCTACTCATTCCGGTCTCAACCTCATGGCACTGACAGAGACTTGGATCAAACCTGAAGATACTGCCACCCCTGCAGCCCTCTCCACTAATTTCACTTGTTCCCACACTCCTCGTACCACTGGGAGGGGTGGAGGGACAGGTCTCCTTATATCAAAAGAATGGAAATTTGATCTTCAGCCATCACCTACAGGTACTGGTTCATTTGAATCACATGCCATTACTGTAACCCACCCTGTTAAAATCCACTTTGTGGTCATTTATCGTCCCCCAGGTCAATTGGGAAACTTCTTGGAGGAGTTGGATGTGCTGCTATCAAACTTTCCTGAAGATGGTACTCCTCTGGTACTGCTTGGTGACTTCAACATCCACCTAGATAAACCCCAGGCTGCTGACTTCAAAACTCTGCTCGCCTCATTTGATCTCAAGCTAGTGTCTACTACAGCGACTCACAAATCAGGCAACCAACTGGACCTCATCTACACGCGCTGTTGCTCTGTGGACAACTCTTCAGTTGCTCCACTGCACACCTCAGACCACTTCCTCATTACTGCTAACCTAGCACTTACTCCTGAAGTGCCTCACACTCCAACGCAGGTCACCTTTCGACGGAACCTACGCTCACTCTCTCCATCTCTCCTATCTTCTGTGGTTTCATCCTCGCTTCCTGCACTCTCTGTTCTCTGCTCTGGACACAAACAGCGCTACGGACACTCTTTGCTCCACTTTAACATCTTGCTTGGACAACTTTTGCCCACTGTTATCTAGACCAGCACGCACTGCCCCATCTGCCCCCTGGCTGTCTGAGGTTCTCCGTGAACATCGCTCTAAACTCAGGGCTGCAGAGAGGAAATGGCAGAAATCAAGAAACTCTACAGACCTCAGTGTGTATCAGTCTCTCCTCTCTTCCTTCTCTGCAAATGTCTTCACGGATAACATGTAAAACATCCTACTACCACAACAACATTAACAGCTGTTGTGACGCTCGGACACTCTTCAAGACTTTCTCTTCTCTTCTTAATCCGCCACCACCACCTCCTCCATCGACTCTTACAGCGGACGACTTTGCAGTTTTCTTCACAAATAAGACGAGATCCATCAGCGGCCAATTCTCCACACCGCAGACTGAGGACAACTTCACAATGACCGATGCACACTCTTTCTCCTCCTTCTCCCCACTCTCAGAGATGGATGTCTCCGAACTTCTCCTGTCCAATCATCCTACTACTTGTCCACTTGATCAGATCCCCACTCACCTCCTTCAAGCGATCTCTTCTTCAGTCATACCTTCGCTTACTCACGTTATCAACTCCTCTCTTCACTCTGGAACATTTCCCTCAGCATTCAAGCAGGCTCGGGTAAGCCCACTGCTCAAGAAACCATCTCTAAATCCAGCGCTTCTTGAAAACTACAGACCGGTATCCCTTCTTCCATTTATTGCAAAGACACTTGAGCGAGCGGTGTTCAACCAGTTTTCTATGTTCCTTGTACAGAACAACCTCCTGGACAGCAACCAATCTGGCTTCAAAAGTGGCCACTCAACTGAGACTGCTCTGCTCTCGGTTACTGAAGCCCTGCGACTAGCAAGAGCAGCTTCAAAATCCTCGGTACTCATCTTACTGGACCTTTCTGCTGCTTTTGACACTGTTAATCACCAGATTCTCCTGTCCACCCTCAGAAAGATGGGCATCTCTGGAACAGCACTCCTGTGGGTTAAGTCCTACCTCTCTGACAGGTCCTTCAGTGTGTCTTGGAGGGGTGATGATCAAAGTCACACCACCTTGCTACTGGGGTTCCTCAAGGCTCAGTACTTGGACCACTTCTCTTCTCAATCTACATGACATCATTAGGATCTGTCATTCAGAAGCATGGCTTTTCTTATCACTGCTACGCTGATGACACCCAACTCTACCTCTCATTCCAACCAGATGACCCGACGGTAGCTGCTCGCATTTCAGCCTGTCTGAGTGACATCTCTAGCTGGATGAATGACCATCACCTTCAGCTTAACCTTACGAAGACAGAACTCCTGGTGATTCCAGTTAACCCATTGCTTCATCACAACTTCTCTATACAGCTGGGCTCATCAACCATTACTCCTTCGAGGACAGCTAGAAACCTAGGAGTTGTGATGGATCATCAGTTAAGCTTCACAGACCACATTGCTACAACTACCCGGTCCTGCAGGTTTGCCTTATACAACATTAGGAAGATTAGACCCTTCCTGTCAGAGCAAGCAACCCAACTTCTTGTCCAAGCTCTTGTTCTCTCCAGACCGGACTATTGTAATGCTCTCCTGGCGGGCCTTCCTGCATGTACTGTCAAGCCTCTGCAATTGATCCAAAATGCAGCAGCGAGGGTTGTCTTCAATGAGCAAAAAAAAGCTCACGTTACTCTGCTCCTCATCAGGTTACACTGGCTACCAGTAGCTGCTCGCATCAAATTCAAGGTACTGATGCTAGCCTACAAGACGACCACTGGCACGGCACCAACTTACCTAAACTCATTGGTTAAATCGTATGTGCCCTCCAGCAGTTTGCGCTCTGCAAGTGATCGACGCCTTGTGGTACCATCCCAAAGAAGTTCAAAATCACTCTCAAGGGCCTTTTCCTGGACTGTGCCCAGCTGGTGGAATGACCTCCCAATCTCAATCCGTACAGCTGAGTCTTTACTCATTTTCAAGAAACAGCTAAAGACTCATCTTCTTCGCCTGCACTTAACCAACTAACACTAGCACTTTTCCTTTTCTTGTCTTTTTATTAAAAAAAAAAACCTACCTATGCGTTCTATACTAGACTAACTGAGACTTGTCATGGCACTTGTACACTGTTGTTGTTCTCTTGTTGACCTGACTGCTTCTATTGTTCTCATTTGTAAGTCGCTTTGGATAAAAGCGTCTGCTAAATGATTAAATGTAATGTAAATGGTTAGGGGAGATATACAGTCAATAAAAGACACAGGACACGGGAAACTGCAATATCTTCTGAGTCTCTGTATTGTCTCACATTAATGCAAATAATCCTGCATTCTCATATGTCATATAAAACATATAACAACATATCTCTTTTAGAGAAAAACACAATATATGGGAAAAAATATATAGAATTACTCAAATACAGCTTCTCAACAGGTACTGTTTCCACCAATTAAACAAATAATTTCAATAGAAACTTGAATTACAATGCATATTAATACTACTAAGTACTGTATATTGCATTCAATATTCACATGTGATACTCTACATTGTAAACATATGTGTCAATTACTATATCTTCAACTCTTTTAAACTTCTTAGATTAGCTCAAGAGTTGTAGCATGTCAGCAAAACTAATTATCTCTTTACACACCATTAGTATGAACACATATTACACTTTCTCTTATGAACCAACAGATTACTTTTCTTTAAGCACTGTCACCTGTAGCTTAATTGTTAAATCAGTTCTCAAAAACAACAATATGGTATTCATTCACTCCGTTTTCACATTTCTATGACCGCATGGTCTCTGCCATCAGTTAAGCATTCACCAGTTGTACACGTGATACACACGCGGTAAACTTGAACCGAACTTTTAAACATATATATACACACAATGAATACACTTCAAACAATGACACTTGCCATTTTTTACAGCCTTGACTTATATTAAGTGTTTTTCCACTACAATTTACTAGTATCATACCTGGTTAGGGGAGATATACAGTCAATAAAAGACACAGGACACAGAGCTGCTGCAATATCTTCTGAGTCTCTGTATTGTCTGAGCAGCACGCCCCCTCCCCCAGCAGGTGAAAGTCGCAAGGCAAAAGTAATCAAATAATCGATCATCCATACTAGGCAAGGAATACCAATCACCATTATCCAAAATAATACACTATGCATTAACGGCATTTAGTTTATTTTTTCAATGACAACAACATATTCTAATAACACTAATTATTATTAATTATATATTTTTTATATATATTATATACTTTATATATTTTTGTAATCACCACACTCTCCCCATCAAAAATAAATGTTGTCCCGACATTACTCTCCTTTTGCTTCAACCCAAAATAAGACATTTTATTTCTGCTGATAATGTTGTTTTATCTCAATGCTCTACTGATTGTATGCAATGTCTCACTACTTATTTTAACTGTGAATAAAGACGTGTTGGAAACTGCATCATCTTCCTTCTTCAAACACATCTTTTTTCCATTTTCACTGTCTCTTCAGTAAGCATTGGGTAAGTCCATGGAGGTAAGTTTTGCATCTCGTATGACATGGGTGGAAACACTGTTGTGTTTGAAGGCTCTACATAATAAAATGCGGGAGTACCCAAGTGATCATAAGTAAATGTCTTTGGTCCTTGTCCTTTCTCTCTTAGGCCATCTGTATTCCTATCCTATTTCCCTGTCATGCTCACCCAGTCTTACAGGTATATCTTCCATTTCATCAGGTCTTTTTACATGTTGTTCCTCCTCCATCACATCAACTTCTTGTTGAGGTATTTCCTCATTTTCCATTACAACTTCTGTTCCACGATCCCTTGCTCCCTCTTGACCAATTTCTTCCCTTTCCTTTTCAGGTTCACCGTGCAGGATAACTGGTAAATTTCCACTTCGTAACTCTCCGTTTCCTTCATCAGGTTGCTGAAACTGGACTTCAGGTACGTATTCATCTCGCCAATTTTCACACCCGGATTGCTGATGATGGACCGCAGGTACGTAATTATAGTTAGGATAACCTTCATCCTCATCCTCTTCTTCTTCCGGACCTGGTTCACATCTATTTACTGGTTTTGGTCTTTGCACTGGTCCCTTTGTCTTTTCTTCCTTTCCAAGATCCGTTTCCAATGGGAGATAATCACAAGGCATCAAGAGGTTGCGGTGGAGAACACGTGATCTTCCTTTACCATGTTCTGGTTTCACTTCAAAAACCGGGCCTTTTCCTCCTATTTGACGCACTACTATGTGTACAATATCTTCCCAATGGTTTCGAAGCTTCCCAGTTCCACCTCTAGGTGTCAAGTTCCTCACCAAGACGCGATCTCCAGGACATAACATAGAACCCCTCACTTTTACATCATAGTTCCTCTTGTTTCTTTCTGCCACCTTCTTTGCAGTCTGTCTGGTGATTTCCAATGCTTCCTGCATTTCTTCTCTCCATCTCTTCACATACTCTTTAAAGTCAGTAGTTCCGGTTTTAGATGTCAAACTGAACAATAGATCAATGGGTAATCCTGGTGACCGTCCGAACAGTAAATAGAATGGTGAAAATCCTGTCACTTCACATCGTGTGCTGTTGTATGCAAAGATGAGTTTGTTGAGTGACCCTTTCCAATTAGTTTTCTGCTGTTCAGTCAATGTCTTCAGCATCTGAAGTAATGTTCGGTTGAATCGTTCAACTTGCCCATTTCCCTGAGGGTGGTATGGCGTGGTCCTTGTTCCAGCAACTCCACAAATCTTCTTCAACTGAGCAACCAGCTGGTTTTCAAACTCCCCTCCTTGGTCATGATGAATTCTTTGTGGGAAACTAAACCTCAGAGCGTAGTCGTTAAACAACTTGTCAACAACAGTTTTAGCCGATTTTGAGGTAGTTGCATAGGCTTGTGCAAATCGTGTGAAGTGGTCAACCACAATTAGAATATACTCATATCCTCCTCTACATTTATGTTGGTTTCTTCTGTTTCAGGCAAACACAACTCTTGGTGACATAGTGATCAACATCATTCTGCATTTGTGGCCAATAGAATCTTTCTCTGATTAAAGACATTGTTCGATCAAGACCTTGATGACCCATATTATCATGCAGTTCTCTCAAAACACGCTACTTGTACCTTGCAGGTAAGACTAGCTGTGTCTGGGTGTTGGTCTTTCTACGGAGAATGCCATCGTCTCCCAGGAAAAGTTTGTCCCAACTGCGAAATAAACATTTACTTTGTGCACTTAAGGTCTTAAACAGATGTGCTGTCTGGTCCAATGTGGTCATCATTTCGCTGTGCTTGTCTGATCTCCTCCACAGGTAATGGTTTGCATGCATGCTCAGCCCCCATGGTGTCGTCAAGAGAAATCATTGCGGTCCAAGAAAGGCTGAAGTGTGGTGCCTCAACAGATTGAATGGTTGCTTCGACACAGTCCGATGGCAATTCCTCAGTGCATTCCGTTATTACTCTCTCAATGTTAAGTGGCATCCTGGATAGAGTATCTGCATCCACATTTTCTTTGCCAGGCGGATATTTGATGTTAAAATGGAAATCCGCGAGTTCCACCACCCATCTACATCCGGTTGCATTCAGCTTTGCACTGGTTAAAACGTAAGTCAGTGGATTATTATCACTATACACAGTGAAGGTGGGAGCATAGTACAGATAATCCCTAAATTTTTCAGAGACAGCCCACTTTAGGGCAAGGAACTCCAATTTCCCTGAGTGGAGGTGATACTTCTTTTCCGCGACTGTCAGGGTTCGGGACCCATAAGCGATAACTCTAAGCTTTCCCCCTTGCTTTTGACATAGAACTGCCCCAAGACCCTGATTCGATGCATCAGTATGAAGTATGAACGGCTGTGAGAAGTCCGGGAACGCAAGTACTGGTAGTTCAACTAGACAATCAATCAGTCCCTCCATTATCTCTTGGTGCTTGTTCATCCACACAATCGGCCTGTAAGATGGCACTCCCCTTTTCTTTCCTTTAACCTGTCGATTACATATCTCCTTGGATTCTTCCTTCTCTTTCTCGGTTTCTTTCAACAGGTCGTACAGCGGACTCGCAATTCTGGAGAAATCTTTTATATATTGCCGATAGTAGCTTAACAGACCCATGACTGCTCTCAACTGTCCAACTGTGCTTGGTCTTTTATCTTTCAGACTTCTCACGGCAACTGTATCAGCCGGGTCCATCTTACTCCCTTCCGCCGAGACAATCCTTCCAAGGTATCGCACCTCACGTTTAAAGAGTTCACATTTGCCAGGTTTAAGTTTGATTCCATACTGTCTCAATCTTCGCAGGACTTTCCTTACATCATCCACGTGGTCTTCAAAGGTTTTACTGAACACTAATGTGTCGTCCAGATAAGGAACACAGATGTTGTCTCTTAGCTCATCCAGACACTCCTCCATGCAGCGTTGAAAAGCTGAAGGAGCATTCATAAGGCCGAAAGGTATCCTAATCCATTCATATAAACCCCACGGGGTCACAAAGGCTGTTAAAGGTCTGCTCTCCTTGGCCATGAAGCCCTGATGGTATGCTTTACCTTGGTCCAGCAGCGAAAACCAGGAGTTCCCCCCCAAACTGTCCATTATGTCTTGTACCCGGGGTATGGGCTGTCTATCAGGATGCGTTTTCCGGTTCAGCTCTCTGAAATCGATACACAGGCGTAAGCTGCCATCTTTTTTCGTACACATACGACAGGAGAGGCATATGATGAATTTGATTTCTGCACCCATCCTTGCGCAATGAGATCATGCAGGTAGTTTTTCATCTCTTGGTAGAGGGGTTTAGGCACTGAACGGTAAGTGCGAGCAACAGGATTAGTGTCTTTCAGTGAAATGCCAAGTTGCAGTTTCTCGATGCAACCTATGTCATTGTCAGATTCGGAAAATGAAGCTGCTTCCTCTTTTAACATTTGCTGAACTATTTTTTTTTTCAGACTCACTGAGATGGCTCAAATTGACTGGCGGAACCCATGCGACATCGGAAGTATTGCTGGTTTCATTCCTGATTTGACTGACCATCACCGAAGTTAAACCAGGTTCCTCAAAAGCTGAAGTTGGATAAACGGCCTGCACAGGTTGCGCTGTGCCTATAACCATCTTGCCTGCTAACAGCAAGTCATGATCTGTAGGGTTCTGAACGTTGACAACTATGTGTGTTGTATGTTGTCGCAAAGTTATGATTGTCTCACAGAACTCCAAACCCTCTGCCCACTGTGGGTTAACGTCAGGCTCAAAAATGAGCACAGTCTCTTGCTTTGGTCTGTATGTTTGCACTTTACATTCTACTTGTACCGATGTATGTTTGGGCACATGAACATTTTTCTTTGTTGTTGTGACGGTATATTCACATGGTGTTTCAGCATGGATTTTTTTTATGAAAGCTTGAACTGTTCCGGTACTAGAACAGGCTGTCCTCTGGAATTCACTTGTGATTGGCTGCGTAATTCTCTCGGTGTTCACCATTTGCTTGATCACATTATATCCGACGATGGGATGACGAAGCTGACTACCCCTCATCACCAACACAGGTATTACAAGTTCATCTGTTTCCACTTCATTTAATGCCAAACCAAAACTTACTTCCATCCACCCAATGTAAGGTATTTCCTGTCCGTTTGCCGCCACTAGACGAAGTTCCTCAGGTGCATCAATTACCTCTGCCACATTTCTCAATCTGATGTTTGGCAAATGCTCACTTTTCCACTGTTCATCCACTATACAAACTTGAGATCCTGTATCCCACAATACATCAACAAGAAGCCCTTGAAGGTAACACGGCACTAGACACTGTTTTCCTACAAAGGCCACATGTGTAGACTTGTCAGCTTCACATTTCTTTCTGTGTATTGCAGAATTTGTGTTTACTCCTGCTGTCTGGTTACATTGTTTTACATGGACTGTCCAGTGATTAACTTGATATGCTTTAGAGAAATAAAATGTTTGTTTACAGGCAGCACATTGTCGCAGTCTAAAGTCCGAACCTGTGATACCACACTGTGCACATCTTTGTGGGGACATCGTTGAATATCTGGTCACTCCTCGTCCCGCAGTCGTGACCCGGTCCCGTTTAACGACTGCTCTCTGTATGTTGTTGAGCCTCGTGCTCTAAAACCAGCCACAAAATGATCGCTACTGCCACACCTATAGCAGTGGGTACAGTATACATCCAATCCGCTTTGCTGACATGCCAGACATTTTCTCACACGAGTTGAGGGAGGATAAGAACGGTGTGCAGGAAGCCACTGTGGCTTCTGGAATGCCCCCATTCTCCTGTCATATTGCTGCAAATAACGCTGAGGTGGGTACTGAGGCTGGGGTGGTGGCATGTTGGTTTGATCCCTCACATTGGCAGAAAATGGTGTGGACATGATCTGAGGTTGTAGAATGGATTCTTTAATTTGAGACACCTCCACACTGAGATCCCTCAACAATGCCATGTCAGACCGCATTTCCTTTAACTCACTCAAAATGTCAGGTTCAACTTTCTCTGTGTTTTTGTGACACTGTGTCTTTCCTTTCTTTTCAACAGCAACTTCATTAACCTGCACTGGATTCACTTTGGTGTGTTGATATATCAGCTTCTTCTTGTTTTGCCGCTCGGTTTCATTTGCACAAGCAACATTGACTTTATCAAAAAGAATTTCATCACTCACATCAATAGTTGTCAAGTAAGGTTGCAGATCACTTCTGATACTGTCATTTTGCAGGCCAGTAAGGACAGTGTGAAGAAACATGCTCTGAACTAGGTTTGGGTCATATTTCAAACTGGATTCCGCTTCCTGGGATGCAAACAGGATCTTTTGCCTCAAATCAAGACACTGAACGAGGAAACTTTGTGGGGTCTCTTTACTACTTTGCGCCTCGGAGGTAAGCTGTTTGTACAATTCAGTCGCACCTCTTTCTTGATAATGTGCTCTCAGTATACGTCTTAGCACAGGGAGGGTTAAATTTGGTTTTCCTTCCAGGTAACTACGCAGCTGCATGCCTGGTGCGATTGCTCTTATTACTGCATCCACTATTTCAAGCGCTGACACTCCCCGGCTCAATCCATGTTCAATCTGATGCACCAAACTTGAAAAGGTGAGTTTATCTTTTTGTCCAGGTTCACCTATCTGTCCTGATATTTTGAATTCTCTGTTCCAGGGTGGCATGACTGGTCTGTGTGTCATAAACTGCAAATCAGAGCTTGTGTCTGGCCGTAAATTTGGACTTGGCAATGTGGAATAACTCTGTATAGTACTTATGTTCTGTTGTGTACCTGTGTGTTGTGGTGTGTGATTAGCTGCTCTCTGTTTTTGCACTATTAACTTCTGTAATGCTGATTGTAATTTGTCAATTTCTTTTTGTAGTTTTTCCTGTTCTGTGTTTTCTGCTACTGTCGTTTCTGCTACTGGATTTACATTCACTATCTTAGTGGTTGGTGCTGTCTGTCTTTCTGAATCACTGTTTTCATTAACACTCTGAATTTCACAGATTTTATCTTTTAGACACAAAAGCTCTGCCATACCCTCATCTTCAAGCTCCTCTAATGCCTCTCTCTCAATGTGTCTCACAATCAAAGAAATAAAAAATGACCGGCTTTTGCTACTGACATGTTCACAATCAATTCTTAGGAATTTACACAGTTCGATCAAGTTTTCTCGTGAAAGAGCATATACTGCTCCTATAACCTCAAGCTTCAGATCCTCTACGTGATCCATGAGTTACTCAGTCTTGATGTATGCAAAGTGATAGAAGAAATGCCCTTAGCAGGGTGGAATCCTGCAGTGTTCCTGGTATCGAAAATAAACCTCAGATTGCTTGCACTTTCCTTCCTGGCTCGACACAGACACCGAACGTCTTCACTCCACTGGTCACCTGGGCTGAGTATAAGGCTGAATGGCACTGGAGGAGGGCTGTCGTCACTGAAAGCCAACTCGCACTGCATTCATCCTTGCTGGGGCCTCCAAAATGTAGCACCCTGACCGCCTGGTTAGGGGAGATATACAGTCAATAAAAGACACAGGACACGGAGCTGCTGCAATATCTTCTGAGTCTCTGTATTGTCTCACATTAATGCAAATAATTCTGCATTCTCATATGTCATATAAAACATATAACAACATATCTCTTTTAGAGAAAAACACAATATATGGGAAAAAATATATAGAATTACTCAAATACAGCTTCTCAACAGGTACTGTTTCCACCAATTAAACAAATAATTTCAATAGAAACTTGAATTACAATGCATATTAATACTACTAAGTACTGTATATTGCATTCAATATTCACATGTGATACTCTACATTGTAAACATATGTGTCAATTACTATATCTTCAACTCTTTTAAACTTCTTAGATTAGCTCAAGAGTTGTAGCATGTCAGCAAAACTAATTATCTCTTTACACACCATTAGTATGAACACATATTACACTTTCTCTTATGAACCAACAGATTACTTTTCTTTAAGCACTGTCACCTGTAGCTTAATTGTTAAATCAGTTCTCAAAAACAACAATATGGTATTCATTCACTCCGTTTTCACATTTCTATGACCGCATGGTCTCTGCCATCAGTTTAGCATTCACCAGTTGTACACGTGATACACACACGGTAAACTGGAACCGAACTTTTAAACATATATATACACACAATGAAAACACTTCAAACAATGACACTTGCCATTTTTTACAGCCTTGACTTATATTAAGTGTATTTCCACTACAATTTACTAGTATCATACCTGGTTAGGGGAGATATACAGTCAATAAAAGACACAGGACACGGAGCTGCTGCAATATCTTCTGAGTCTCTGTATTGTCTGAGCAGCACGCCCCCTCCCCCAGCAGGTGAAAGTCGCAAGGCAAAAGTAATCAAATAATCGATCATCCATACTAGGCAAGGAATACCAATCACCATTATCCAAAATAATACACTATGCATTAATGGCATTTAGTTTATTTTTTCAATGACAACAACATATTCTAATAACACTAATTATTATTAATTATATATTTTTTATATATATTATATACTTTATATATTTTTGTAAGCACCACATATGCGTGGTGGAGGAGCTGCAGAAGCAAAAGGACAAAATCGAGCTCAAGTTTCAAATGAAATTCGGGCAACAATTATTGACTATGTCATCAATCATGGCTTGTCCTTTAGAAATGCTGGACAAAGGGTCCAGCCCATTCTGAGTCGGAGCACTGTGGCATCTATTGTCAGGCTTTTTCGGAATGAGATCAGGTAATTCACAGTGTTACTGTAATGTATACCACTGTGTATTTCAGCTTTACTGTATTGCCCTGTTAGCAGAACAAACTGTGTCTACAGTAATGCAGATGTTCCAGATCAATCCCATTTATGTAACTGTCATACAGTAATGTCAATTTTGACATGGTTTTTGCTTTTACTTTATAGAATCCACACATTGCCACACACTGGTGGCAGAAGAAAGATATTTAGTATTGAACAGGAGTCTGCCATTGTAGATATGGTAGTGGCAAACAATGCAATCAGACTGTGTGAAATCCAGGCAGCAGTAATTGCAGATCAGGGAGCATTTCGAAATATAAACAGTGCGAGTTTGGCAACTATAGATCGAGTCCTTAAACGAAACCATGTAAGAATGAAGCAGCTGTACAGAGTTCCATTTCAAAGAAACTCTGACATCGTAAAGGAGGCACGATTCCAGTATGTGCAGGTACAGATTTTTTTTGTAATACCTTGTTTACCATAGTTACATGTGACCGGAATAATTTGCTTTATGAATTTGCTCTTTCTCTTAGAGAATAATGGAGCTTGAAGCTGAAGGGGCACATCACAAATTCATTTTTGTGGATGAAGCCAGCTTCAACCTCTGTAAAGTGAGGCGACACGGAAGGAACATCATTGGGCAGAGGGCCACTGTCACAGTGCCAGGTCGAAGGGGTGCCAATATCACCATGTGTGCTGCCATCTCCAATGATGGAGTCCTTTGCCACATACCAACTATTGGCCAAATACAATACAGAACGCCTCATCACATTTCTTGATGCATTGAAAGAATTACTGATTCCACCCAAAGAGAGAGGGCTTTTGAGGCCTGGCATGACTCTGTATGTCATAATTTGGGACAATGTGGCTTTCCACCACTCTCGCCTTGTGAATGAATGGTTTGCAGCACAGCCTCGTATTATGATACAAGTCCTCCCTGCATACTCGCCTTTTCTGAACCCAATCGAGGAGTTCTTCTCTGCTTGGAGGTGGAAGGTGTATGATCACTGGCCATATGAGCAGATGCCCCTCCTGGAGGCAATGAATGCTGGTTGCCTGGCAATAGGTGCAGAGGACTGCCAGGGATGGATATGCCATGCAAGGAGGTATTTCCCTCGGTGCATTGCAAGGGAAAACATTCAATGCGATGTTGATGAGAACCTGTGGCATAATCGTCAAGAACGAATGGACTAAATGTGAAAGATAAAATGTATATATCTGATAAAATGTATGGCTGCATTTTGTATTTTGTTGTCCATTGTGTAATGATTGATTGAAAGAATAAATTAATTTGACCACAAGTTGTGGTGTTTGATGGAAATATTTGCTTATGTTGCATGTTTTTAATGTTTTGTGAGTGTTAGAGCATTTTGCTAACAAAATGAGTCATTTTGGCCATTGAGCTTCAGTTTTATCCTGTGTGTTAACGGTTTTGAAAATGTGATGTCAGAGTGGGCAAATGTGTTTAAGCAATCGAGAAAAACTGTAATGTATCAGCAGTTCTAGCTCATATACTGTCCCAGCATGCAAATCATGAGAGGAGAAAAGGCACTATTAAATATGCAGATAAAAACAGCTCAAGAGCCCAAGATACATAATGGTAAGAAGTCATTTAGCAGAGGCTTGTATCAAAAGCCACTTACGGGGTAAACTTCCCTTGAGTAACCTAAACCTTGTTAAATAGTGTTACCTAATGCAATAGTATTATCTGAAGGATCAACATTTGCACATGATTTTGACTTGTTGGTTACCATTCCAGGGCCCATATTCACAAAACTTCTTAAGGCTAAATGTAGCTTGTAACTCACGACTTATAATAATGGGCGTGTCAGTCCTAAATTTTTGCTCTAAAAGTATTTCACAAAGCATTCTAGCTCTAAAACTAGCTCCTAAATCTGTGTAACATTAGGAGTAATGAATAGGACTCCTTAGTAAGACCAAACTATTCCTAAAATAGCGGTTGCCAGCAATCTGCCTCAGAACATAAACATTTGAGAAATATTTGATGATAATGAGCTTTTATAAATGTATCACCTTTGGTTTTAAAGGTTATCACAACTCCAGATTTTCCTTTGATTATGTCGTTGTTTTCTTTAACCAGCTGGGCAAGAAGAAACAGCTGTTCTTGCCTCCAGTTTTGTTTTCTTTTACGTTTGCATGTCTTACTATCAGCCATGATTATTCTACTCTGTTTATTAAAAGGCTGTTTATATGTATATCAACAATTATGAGAAGCATACATGTAAGAGGCTGACAATTAGCTGAACATATACTTGTTTATTTAGTGACACTTAGCTCCATCGTGCTGGAAAATGCATTGTTCTTCACCAAACTGTTGTTGGATTGTTGGAAGAAGTTGCTGTTGGAGGGTGTTTTGGTACCATTCTTTATTCATGGCTGTGTTTTTGGGAAGAATTGTGAGTGAGCCCACTCCCTTGGATGAGAAGCAAACCCACACATGAATGGTGTCAGGATGCTTTACTGTTGGCATGACACAGAACTGATGGTAGCGCTCACCTTTTCTTCTCCGGACAAGCCTTTTTCCAGATGCCCCAAACAATCGGAAAGGGGCTTCATCGGAGAATATGACTTTGCACCAGTCCTCAGCAGTCCATTCACTATACTTTCTGCAGAAGATAAATCTGTCCCTGATGGTTTTTTTGGAGAGATGTGGCTTCTTTGCTGCCCTTCTTGACACCAGGTCATCTTCCAAAAGTCTTGGCCTCACTGTGCGTGCAGATGCGCTCACACCTGCCTGCTGCCATTCCTGAGCAAGCTCTGCCCTGGTGGCACTCCGACCCTGCAGCTGAATCCTCTTTAGGAGACGATCCTGGCACTTGCTGGACTTTCTTGGACGCCCTGAAGCCTTCTTTACAAGAATTGAACCTCTTTCCTTGAAGTTCTTGATAATCCTATAAATTGTTGATTTAGGTGCAATCTTAGTAGCCACAATATCCTTGCATCTGAAGTCATTTTTATGCAATGCAATGATGGCTGCAAGCGTTTCTTTGCAGGTCACCATGGTTAACAATGGAAGAACAATGATTTCAAGCATCACCCTCCTTTTAACATGTCAAGTCTGCCATTCTAACCCAATCAGCCAGACATAATGATCTCGAGCCTTGTGCTCGTCAACATTCTCACCTGAGTTAACAAGACGATTACTGAAATGATCTCAGCAGGTCCTTTAATGACAGCAATGAAATGCAGTGGAAAGGTTTTTTTGGGATTAAGTTAATTTTCATGGCAAAGAAGGACTATGCAATTCATCTGATCACTCTTCATAACATTCTGGAGTATATGCAAATTGCTATTATAAAAACTTAAGCAGCAACTTTTCCAATTTCCAATATTTATGTAATTCTCAAAACTTTTGGCCACGACTGTACACAACTGGTGGACCCGACCAACACAGACTGAACAGACTGAAACTTAAATACATAACATAACAAGGTAACTTGGAGGAACACAGGTGTACTAAATGACTAATGACAGGAACATGACAATTGTTTTTTTTTTTTGTTTTTTGTTTTTTTGACGAGTGGCGCCGATACAGGATGGCTGCCTCCGTGACGTGCTCTGCAGTTGTTTTTGTGTTTTTGTTAGTTTGTCCTGTCTTTAGTTATATTCCTGCAATCAGTTTCACCAGGGACGAATTGCTGGATATTCGGCAACACACATCTCCCGATATTTCACCGGTTTTCGACTATTCTGATGTTCTGCTGGACATTCTTGTCGGCGGAGCGGCTGCGCTGATCACACGCTTCAAGAGGACGCGCAGACGGGGAAAAAGAGCTGGCGCGCTCGTGAGACTCAGAAAACGCGGATTTCGAACGCCGTTGCCTAGCATCCATCTGGCAAATCTCCGCTCTCTACCCAACAAAACGGACGAACTGCTTCTGCTCTCTTGGACAAATAAAGATTTCTCTCACTCTGCTGCTCTGTGTTTCACGGAAACTTGGCTGAATGACACCATACCGGACAGCACGCTCCATCTGCCGGACTTTCAGCTGTTTAGAGCGGATCGCGACGCAGAATCAATGGGGAAATCGCGCGGCGGCGGGACATGCTTTTACATCAATGAACGGTGGTGTACAGATGTAACTGTGTTAAAGAAGACGTGCTGCTCAAATCTCGAAACGCTCTTCATTAACTGCAAGCCGTTCTATTCGCCGCGGGAGATTCATTCGTTCATTCTGGTTAGTGTTTACATCCCTCCTCAAGCGCACGTGAGCTCAGCTTTACAGAAACTCGCTGAGCAGATCACAGAGACAGAACAACAACACCCAGACTCTGTTTTAATCATTCTTGGGGACTTTAATAAAGCCAATCTCTCCCGTGAACTGCCAAAATACAGACAGCATGTTACTTGTCCCACAAGAGACAGTAATATATTGGATCACTGTTACACAACAATAAAGGATGCATTTCACTCTGTTCCACGAGCAGCTTTGGGACGTTCTGATCACCTTCTGGTTCATCTTATACCGACCTACAGGCAGAAACTAAAATCAGCTAAACCTGTATTAAGGACTGTAAAAAGATGGACTAATGAAGCAGAGCAGGATTTACAATCTTGTTTTGACCTCACTGATTGGAGTGTTTTTGAAGCTGCTGCCACCGATCTGGATGAACTCACAGAGACCGTAACATCATATATCAGTTTCTGTGAGGATATGTGTATTCCTACCAAGACTCAACTAAATTACAACAATGACAAACCGTGGTTCACTGCAAAACTCAGAAAGCTCCGTCAGGCCAAAGAAGATGCTTACAGGAAGGGGGACAATGTCTTGTATAAACAGGCTAAATACACACTGGAAAAGGAGATCAAAGTGGCAAAGAGGAATTATTCTGAAAAATAAGGACTCAGTTCACTTTGAACGACTCCGCATCAGTGTGGAAAAGCCTAAAGAAGATCACCAATTACAAGACACCACCCCCCAGCACTGTGGAGAATCAACGACTGGCAGACGATCTGAACGAGTTTTACTGCAGGTTTGAAAGAACACCCATCACCTGCCCTGAACACCTCCCCACACAACCATTCACACCATTCACAACTCCTGCAACCAACCCTGAATGCCTCTCCAAACAACCGTTCACACCCTTCACAGCTCCTGCAACCCATCCTGATCACCTCTCCAATCAACCGCTCTCACCATTCACAACTCCTGCAACCAACCCTGAATGCCTCTCCAAACAATTGTTCACACCACTCACAACTCCTGCAACCCACCCTGAACACCTCTCCAATCAAGCGCTCTCACCATTCACACCTCCTGCATCCCCCCTCTCCCCCACACCTGCAATACAGATCAGCGAGGATGCGGTGCGCCAGGTCTTCCGGAAGCAGAAAAGGAAAAAAGCACCAGGCCCAGATTGCGTTACACCAGCCTGTCTGAAATCCTGTGCTGACCAGCTGGCCCCCATCTTCACACAGATCTTCAACAGATCGCTGGAACTGTGCGAAATCCCTTCATGCTTCAAACGCTCCACCATCATCCCTATCCCAAAGAAATCCAAAATTACAGGACTAAATGACTACAGGCCTGTGGCTCTAACGTCTGTAGTCATGAAGTCATTTGAAAAACTGGTGCTGGCCCACCTGAAAGACATCACTGGACCTTTGCTAGATCCTGTTCAGTTTGCCTACAGAGCAAACAGGTCTGTGGACGATGCAGTAAACATCGGACTGCATTATGTTCTGCAACACCTAGACAGACCGGGGACCTATGTGAGGATCCTGTTTGTGGACTTCAGCTCTGCCTTCAACACGATCATCCCAAACCTCCTCTTGCCCAAACTAACTCAGCTCTCCGTGCCCACCTCCGTCTGTCAGTGGATCAACAGCTTCCTGACAGACAGGCAGCAGCTAGTGAGACTAGGAAAATACACATCCAGCACCCGTACAATCAGCACCGGAGCTCCCCAGGGCTGTGTTCTCTCCCCACTGCTCTTCTCCCTGTACACTAACGATTGCACATCTAAGGTCCCCTCTGTCAAGCTCCTGAAGTTTGCAGATGACACCACACTCATCGGCCTCATTCAGGACGGTGACGAGTCTGCTTACAGACAGGAGGTTAAAGAGCTGGAGGTTAAAAAGCACTCTCAACAACCTGGAGCTTAACACGCTCAAAACAGTGGAGATGATCGTGGACTTCAGGAGAAACCCCCCTGCACTCCCCCCACTCACCATCATGAACAGCACTGTGACTGCAGTGGAGTCATTCAGGTTCCTGGTCACCACTATCTCTCAGGACCTGAAGTGGGACATTTACATTGACTCCATTGTGAAAAAGGCCCAGCAGAGGTTGTACTTCCTTCGCCAGCTGAGGAAGTTTATCCTGCCACAGGATCTGCTGAAACAGTTCTACTCCACCATCATCAAATCCATTCTCTGCACTTCAGTAACTGTCTGGTTCAGCTCAGCTTCTAAATCTGACCTCAGAAGACTACAGAGGGTAGTCCGGACTGCTGAGCGAATGTACATGTACATACATGGAACACACTACACTACTTATATTTATATTTATATACACATACACTTATTTATCCAACACACATACTTAGCGTACAGTTAAAATTTTCCCACATAATATACATGTACATACATAAATGCTCATTTTAATATACCTGCCATACATTGTCAATTTGTATATTGTCAATCCTTACCCACCTATTTGTATTTTTTTTTATTTTTTATTCCTTATTGTGTTTTTTGTTCTGTCGCTGTTATGTTGCACTGTGGAGCTCTGTCAAGAAAACAAATTCCTCGTATGTGTGAACATACCTGGCAATAAAGCTCATTCTGATTCTGATTCTGATGACCAAATAAGGGAAAATAGGAACAGAACAGTGACAAAACAGGTCCATGATCCTGACATATCACCCACCTCCCAGAAGGCATGTCATAGAACATCAGAGAGGGGGAACGGGTGGGAACTTGGGAGGAGGCTTGGGAGGAGGAAGGGCACCTGGGAGCGGGCCGGAAAACAGAGTCTATGGGGGTGACGAAGGAGGGTCAAGCCAGGAAAGAGACAGGAGAGGCTTGGAGCAGGAGGAGCCATGCAGGACCCAGGCCACAGCCATGACGGTGACCCACGGTGTACCTGATGGAGGGGTGAGCCATGGAGGAGGAAGGGCCGACGGCTACAGGGACCCGACCAACGGCAGCGGAGCAGGTGACAATGGAGCCCGAGGCGGAGAGAACCAATGAGCCAGGGCGACAGGGACCAGATGGTGCTGCCGACCGAGGCAAAGATACAGAGGTTCCAGGTGGAGCCGAAGGGAAGGAGGAGCCTGACAGAGCTGGGGGGATGGAGGGAGGAGGCGCAACCAGAGGAGTGGAGTCCCAAGGAGAAGGTTGGTTGACAAAAGACCAAGGAGGAGCCGGAGGGACAAGGGAGCCCAGCGGAGCCAGGGGACAGATGGGCCACGGTGGAGAGGAGGGAGCTAGGAGCCATAGTGGTCCCAGGGAGCCGAGGTGGAGTCCAGGGCTTAGAGGCTGGAGGTGGAGTCAAGGGATACTCCAGCCTTGGCAATGCTGGAAGATGGGCTGAGGGTGAGCAGAGGGGCTGCCAGACGATAGTGGAGGAGGAGGCAGGAGTGGTGGGCATTTGTGAGTTTCTGGGCATTCAGGGTTGGATGTGGAAACTGGATAACAACACAGACTACACTGACTAAAACTTAAATATATATGTCATAACAAGGTAATTGGGAGGAACACAGGTGTACTGAAAGAAAAACAAGAACAGAGGCAAAACAGTGTCAGCAACACATCCAGACCGTCAGGTTCCATCACCACGCCCACTCGTTCCCAATCACCCGCCTTCTGATCACCTGCACCTGCCGCTCCTCATCAACGCACCTCCATATATACACAGCACTTTCATCAGAACACTGTCAGATCTACTCGTTAGACACTGGACTCAAACTACTCTCTTCTACCACAGTATTATCTACCAGTCTTCCCGCCGTTCTGTCTGTCTACAACGTGACAGAAGATCTGACCTAGACAAGATACAGATCCTTCACTATGTCAACTCGCCCCACTTCCGATCCTCTCCTATCAATCTTCCAGCCTTCACCGAGCACTTCCCCCTTTACCTCTGGAAGTCCCATGGCCTTACCTGCTTGCTATTCGGGCGAGGCGGACAAATGTAACGGCTTCCTCCTGCAGTGCACTCTGCATTTTGAGATGCAGCCCCAACGATTTCCCACGGAGCGATCTAAGACGGCATTCATCACCAGTTTGCTGTCGGGCCGAGCGCTGGATTGGGCTGATGCACTATGGCAAGCGGAAAATCCCATAATCGGTAATTTATCTGCATTCACTAAACACTTCAAGGAAGTTTTTGGAAGGACTACCGGATCCTTATCAGTCTCGGATGAACTGTTACGCCTGCGTCAAGGCTCTTCTTCGGCTGGTGAGTACACTCTCCGGTTCCGCACCCTAGCGACCCTTAGTGGATGGAATGAACCAGCGCTCTGCTCAATCTTCCGTCAGGGGTTGAATTGCAACATCAGACAGCAACTGGTGATTTTCGACGATTCAATCGGTCTCGAAGGGCTCATCCAAAAGACCACCCAGATCGCTCAGCGCCTGTTTGCATGTTCTCCTGACACCATCTCTCTGCCAGCCGCCTCGCCCGTTTCTGGACATTCCCCTCCAACACCAGAACCGATGCAGACAGACTCCTATCATCTATCCGCTGCTGAGAGATACCGCCGTGTGTCCCAGGGGCTCTGTCTATACTGTGGAGGCAAGAACCACACCATCACTTCCTGTCCTATCAAACCATCACTACCTTCTGTGAGTATTCTAAATATCTCCCCAGACGTAACTAACATGAGAAAACTTTCGGTCATTCTGCGGATTAAAGACTCTGCTTTCACAGTCCAAGCTCTCATCGACTCGGGTGCCTCGGGGAACTTCATCTCCCTCAACACACTGAGAACCCTCAACCTACCAGCTTTACCTCAACATCCTCAATATCAGATCAACACCATCAGAGGAGAGCCCTTGGGATCCGGCCAAGTGAAGCAACGTTCGCCTGACTGCCAACTTCAAATCGGCAATTTCCACGTGGAGGACATCTCATTTCTGGTGTTGGAGGGTGCTACAGTGGACATCGTCCTGGGACGTCCCTGGCTGATTAAGCACTCACCTTCCATGGATTGGGAGAGATGTGACATCCTCGAGTGGAGTTCTAAATGCCACGAATCCTGCCTTCGACACCTACCCATCCCAAAACTCTCTCTTCAGTCAACCCTCGTCGAGAGTCCTGAATCCACCAAGTGCATCTCCATACCGGAGGACTACAGGGTGTTCCAGGACGTCTTTAGCAAGCAGGCTGCTACCAGATTACCACCTCATAGGCCATGGGACTGCGCCATTGACTTGCTGCCTGGAGCGAAACTTCCCAAGGGTAAGATCTACCCTCTGTCCATCCCGGAGCAGAAGGCCATGGAGGAGTACATTCAGGAGGCTCTCCACCAAGGTTTCATCGTGCCATCTACCTCACCAGCCGCCTCCAGTTTCTTCTTCGTGGGGAAGAAGGACGGAGGTCTGCGACCTTGTATTGACTACCGTGTCCTGAATTCCCAGACGGTCAAATTTCCATACCCCCTGCCATTGGTCCCAGCTGCCCTAGATGAACTGCGTGGAGCCCGCATCTTCTCCAAGCTGGACCTGCGTAGTGCCTACAACCTCGTTCGTATCCGCCCTGGGGACGAATGGAAGACCGCCTTCATCACCCCTACTGGCCACTACCATTACCGGGTCATGCCCTATGGCCTGGTCAACGCGCCTTCTGTCTTCCAGGGCTTCATGAACGAGGTGTTCCGAGAGTTCCTCCACCGTTTCGTCATCGTCTACATCGACGACATCCTCATCTACTCTCGGAACCTGGCCGACCATCGCTACCACGTTACGCAGGTCCTCTCGAAGCTGAGACACCACCACCTGTACCTCAAGGCTGAGAAGTGCGAGTTCCACCAAACCACCATCCAGATCCTAGGCTACGTCATCAACCCAGCTGGGATCAGCATGGACACGGACAAGGTCGCAGCCATCAGGGACTGGCCCCAACCCACCTCAGTTAAGGAGCTTCAGCGCTTCCTCGGATTCGCAAACTTCTATCGCCGCTTCATCCACCAGTTCAGCCTTCATTCAGCCAGCCTCACCAACCTGCTTAAGGGCAAACCCAAGACCCTCACCTGGACTCCTGATGCCATCCAAGCCTTCACCTAACTCAAAAATGCCTTCTGTATGGCTCCGGCCCTCATCCTTCCAGATCCTACCAAACCCTTCATCGTGGAAGTAGATGCGTCCACCGTCGGGGCTGGAGCCGTACTCTCACAATACTCCGGAGAGCCTCCCAAACTCCATCCATGTGCCTTCTTTTCCCGGAAGTTTTCCCCAGCGGAACAGAACTACGACATCGGCAATCGGGAACTCCTGGCCATTAAGCTAGCTCTGGAGGAATGGAGGCATTGGCTCGAGGGAGCTACACACCCTTTCAGTGTCATCACCGACCACCGAAACCTAGAATACATCCGAGAGGCCAAGCGGCTGAATCCTCGCCAGGCTCGGTGGGCCCTGTTCTTCTCCAGGTTCTGTTTCACCATCACCTACCGTCCCGGCCACAAGAACCTGAAGGCGGACGCATTATCCCGTATCTACCAGCCAGACCCGCAGCCAATCTCCGACCCTGTCCTTCCTCCAGAGCTCTTCCTCAACCCCATCGTGTGGAACTTGGACCAACAACTCCAGGAAGCCATATCCCGAGAGCCAGTTCCGCCGGGAGGTCCAGAAGGGAAACAGTACGTCCCTTCCTCCATGCGCTCCTCCCTTCTGGACTCCATCCACTCCTCTCCGGGCTCTGGACATCCAGGCAGCAAGCGGACCCTCTCACTTCTTCGTTCCCGGTACTGGTGGCCCAGGATGGCCCGTGAGGTTGTCCAACATGTCCGTGCCTGCTCGGTCTGTGCCATGACCAACACTCCACGACAGTTACTGCCCTGTAGGAAACTCTGCCCCCGTTTCATCGGACCGTTTCCCATCCAGAGGCAAATCAACCCCGTCATCTACCAGCTCCAGCTCCCTGCACACTACCGTATTCACCCTATATTTCATGTTTCCCTACTCAATCCTGCCACTAATCCTCCTCTTACTCCCTCCAGAGAACCTGGCGGTGCCGAGGTGCCTCCTCCTCCGGAGGTCCAGGAGGACCCTTCGGTCTACTCTGTCCGGGAGATCCTGGACTCTCGGCGGCGAGGGGGCTTGCTTGAGTACCTCGTGGACTGGGAGGGCTACGGCCCCGAGGAACGGTCCTGGGTTCCTCGCAATGACATTCTCGATCCATCTCTACTCTCGGACTATCATCAACAACATCCGGATCGTCCTGCTCCCAGACCTCGCGGCCGCCCTCGCCGTCGTTCCCGGGCATCGGGAGCTGCCCGTGGAGGAGGGGGTACTGTCAGCAACACATCCAGACCGTCAGGTTCCATCACCACGCCCACTCGTTCCCAATCACCCGCCTTCTGATCACCTGCACCTGCCGCTCCTCATCAACGCACCTCCATATATACACAGCACTTTCATCAGAACACTGTCAGATCTACTCGTTAGACACTGGACTCAAACTACTCTCTTCTACCACAGTATTATCTACCAGTCTTCCCGCCGTTCTGTCTGTCTACAACGTGACAAACAGGTCCATGATCCTGACACATACTGTGATATATTACCCATCCATTATACACACCCTTGTAATTTGACAGTGGCTGTAAAATTCGATATTTTGATACAAAAATTTCTCAATAAGATGGAGAAATTACAGTGGTACTTGACAAGCCCGATGGTCCCACTGGACAAGCTAATGGATTCCCTTGAAATAATTTCCTGCCCATATATGATTGTTGTTCTGGCTGATAGACTGAAATACTAACGAGTGTGTCTTGAAAGGATTATCATCATTGGGTCAATATGTCCATAGAGTGCCTTTCAACCCTCACAATAATCAAAAAATTTGGTTTTAATTTCCCATTTGCTTTATGTCATGTCATAAATAGTAAACACTCAAGTGCTATAGAAACATATTAGCTGAGCTCCCACACAATATATATATATATATATATATATATATATATATATATATATATATATATATATATATATATATATATATATATATATATATATATATATATATATATATATATATATATATGTATATATATATTTAGATACTTATGGGCCATTATTCGAAGCATAAACCATAAGATACAAATTAAGATTTAAGATAAGATTCAAATTTTTGTTTTCAATGTAAAACATGTTTTTAAAGAAACTCATACAATTTGCACATATATATATATATATATATATATATATATATATATATATATATATATATATATATATATATATATATATATATATATTCTTATTTGGAGAAAACTGATGTTTGGATGCTGTTTATTTATTTTATTTTTTCGCATGTTATTGCCCCATAACCTACAGTAGTTACACACTAGATTATATATATAATAAAAAATTGAATAAAACATTATTCAATCATATATATATATATATATATATATATATATATATATATGATTGAATAATTTTTTTTTATTATTATTTTTAAATATCCAGATGGCAGGGTGGACCAGCACATGACGGGGTGGACATATAATGCACAACACACAAATTATGACAAAATATGACAATTAAACATTTCTTCAACTTAAAAAAATAATAATAAATTAATGATAATACATAATAGAATTACATCCTCAGTCACACTGATATGTGTTCATATTAGTTTTTAGCAAAATTAACTACAAATGAATGCTATGTCCACTCTATCGAGTCTAATTGGCTGACTTGGTGGACATTTTTCAATTAGCATACTAGCTTACAAAACAATTGTAACTTGCTTAATAATTAGTCTGGTTGTTGAAGAGAATTTGGTATTTAAACTTGCATATTTTGAAAATACTGTATTCAAATCATTTCTGGCACATTTTATGCCGACAGGGCGGACATGTTAAGCTTTTGGCAAAGCAAGTGTGCAAAGTCACCAACTTACTCACCTCAGCCGTTAAAAATGGCAGTGCATGGGGCATAGCAAAATAACATGCATCCTCTTGCACAAAACAAAAACAATCTAGAAAATGTATCTAAAGAGCCAAGTAATGCTTTGGTTATGAATATAAAAACTTAGCCTTATATAACACACCCTTTCATAGTCATTTTTAATTTATCATGGCAAATTAGTTATTTATGTACAGGATGTCAAAAGGCACCCTACAGTGATACTAACCCCATTATCCTTTGGCTGCATCATCCCATCAGTTCTACCGACTGGTCGATGCACTTCTCATTGTGTATAAACCCTAATGAACTCACACCTAAAACTCAATGACCAACACATGTGCCAGATGTGATGACTTGTTACTAAATCAAAATACATTAGTGATGTGCGGTTTAACCTATATTTATAACCCACAACCAGGTCTGGTAATATTTGATCATGACCTGTTTACGGACACAGTCCGTTTCAGTTCAGGTGATATCAAGCAAGCTTGCAGTCCTGCACAAATTTATGAGTCACTTTGCAAATCTACATTAGCTTCACTTGAAATCTGAATAGATTATATATTTGCCAAAAATACGAGCAATGCTGAGCAAGGCTTTTAGAGAGAAAAAGAGTCTGAAATGTTCTTTGAATGCCAAAAAATGTTTTATATGCATAATCACAAATGGCTAATACTTGGATTTGGTGGAAGCAGCAGCAGACTACCGTGATCTGGCATACTGCACCATTATGATCTCACAAGAATTTGTTTTTATTCACATGCAATATAAAAACATACATTTTATTTTTGGCCTGGAAGCCAATAGAGCTGCAAAATATGCTGTAGTTGCACTTTGGGCAACCCGTTCATGGTAGTCAAGCTAGTCCCAGTCTGTGGTAGATTCTGATCCCATCTCTTTCTCTCCCATATTGCTTCATGTCCTGTCCTGCCTCCTATTGCTTTCCCATATACCGTATGCTGAAACATGCAATTAAAATGTTGCAAGTATTTATGAATATATAATTTATGAATGAAGTATTTATGAAGAATTAAAATGTTTCTTAGATTTTTTTGACAAATATGCATTTAGATTATTAAGTGCTGTAAAAATATTGTTCATTTTTAATTTATGATTCTTCATGTCAACAAATGGAATAGTGTTACTAATTACTAGAATTATGATTTGTTTTTGCTTTTGATTATTTCCACAAAACTTTCATGACCCCCAGAATATTTTGTTTTATGGATATCTGAACATGCAGTATGTCAAAAAAGAGTAAAAAGTACCTGAAATCCATATTTGAGTAAAAGTACAGATACCTTACAGTGAACATGACTCCATTGCAAGTCAACAATTATAAAACGACTTGAGTAAAAGTTTAAGAGTATCTGATTTTAACAGTACTTAAGTATTTTACTCATAATGAATGTATGCTCAAAGATGCACTAGTCCTTAACACCTTAGAGAGTTGATTTGTGAGAACAGCAATCACATTTATGTTCTATAATAAAAATAAAAGGGAACACCTCAAAATTCCAATAAATAAATGTCAACACAACCGCCTCTTCTATGTCTACAGACACTCAAGTCTCAGTGAAGCATAAGTGCTCAAAAAGGACACAGAAAACATTTACAGAAACATTTCAATAATAATAATAATGCTGGCTATAATGCCTATTTTACATAGAAATTAGTGCTTGTTTTGAAAAAAAAAATGATGTTATTTTAATATTAATGGCTCAGCCATATTTCAGCACTGAATTGCTACAAGTTAGTGAATGAGATGCCAGTCTTTACAGTGAAAATCATACAGAAAATTGGTGCAACTGTTCAATCCCTACTCTGTAAACCACATGATGCAATCAGTATGAAACAGAATAGCATACAAAGCAGAAAAATGCACTGGAATGAGATGAAGGAGAGAGAGCTGAGATCAGAATAAATGGCTCTACTCTTGGCAAAATTCTGTGGGATGATAATACTAACAATCTGCTGCAGAACACTGCCAATGTGTACTGTACAGGAAACACGGTGGAACTGCGCCGGGAGGGGTAGAGATGCATATACACACACATAAGCGCATATGATGCTCCGACATCCAAAAGACCAAAAAAATAATAATAATTCAGACGAAACCCAAACAAATACTCATCGACAAAACTCAACACACAAGTCGTAATTCCATAAACACACTCCAGAAATAGAGTCTGAAACATGAGGCTTCATAGGGCTTTCTGGGCTTGGCTGATTTTCCTGCACAGCTTTCTGGGTATTCAGCATGATGGGAGCACATATCTGGCTGTCTTTAGCAACAGATGCGACAGGATGGTTTAGGAAGCGTCTGGGTCACAGGCATCACACAAACACACTCACCTCACATGTACACACAGAACAGTGTGTGACTGGCAGAAAGCTTGTGTTGCAGTGAATACCAACTAGCACAGTGGTGCTTAATGAGAACCATCACCGAGAGGAATCTTTTAAATCTTTCAGTGTGTGTTTGTTATGATTTGTTTTTTGTTTTTTTTCCACATCATAAAACTCTTTCTCCACCAGGTTTTTATTTTTATTTTTTAAGGCGCCAGCCACCAACAGAATTTTTGATCATTTTCACAAAACCTTTAGCTCCCAAAATGTTGTATTTTATGAATATCTGAACATGCAATATGCCAAAACAAAGAACAGTCCCTTGCTTTGAATAGATAGAAAAATATAGAACTGCTATAAAGAACCTTTGGTGCAATTGAAAGTTTCATGGGTGTTAAAGGTTCTTTGTGGAACCATTGAGTCAATTAAAAGCCTTTGTTTTTAAGAGTGCTCATGTGCAGCTGAATCCAGTAAATGACTACACTTAAGTGTAATAATGACTTTGCAATGTCACAAGTGCACAGTTACACCACTGTTAATGGGGGTGATCTATCAAACAATGCTGGCAGCCTCAGCGCACTTCTACCCACAGGCCGCAGTTGCACCTCAATGTTGTTCTGACTCTTTTAATAACATTTGTGTTTCTAGAAAAATACAGTATATTAAAAGACGCATGTGTGGAGAGAGGTTGATGACACACATGGGATTGAAGTGATGAGGTCTATGATGTCATCTTTATGTGCCAGGAGAAGCACATATCAGATCAAGACCCACTGAGCCTATTGAGTAATGACACTCATTTGCCCACTACTGCATAACCTTAACCAGACCAAGCACACACAACATTGTATGAATGACTCCTGAATGCCTGTGTGTGCTTCAGCAATGCTGGATGTTCATCACAGCTTTATTACATTGTTAAAAAAGTTTATGATAAAGGAATAAGTTAGTCAAGATGCTACTTTACAGTTATTGGCTGTTGTTTGAACATGATGGAAAATAAAGAATCTAAAATAACCTTAAACATATCCTAATCAGATGCAATGCAAGGCAGTGATATGCAATACTGTCACGGTTGGTAAACCGTGATCTCGGGATTTGCACTATGTGGGTGGAGTGTGTGTGTTTTGCTTCAGCACTGATTGTTTCATGTGGGTGTCTCCGCTAATTGTTCATCATCACCAGCTGCCACTCATTACCCTTCCCTATATATTGCCCTGTCTAGCGTCTTGTGTTTGTCAGAGCGTTGTTAGTCATTCCGTGTCTCATGTTCTACCTTCCTTGTGTTTGTTTCTCGTCGTTGGATTGTCCTGTCTTCCCGGAACCCCATCCACTCCACCTCTTCACTGGATCGCACCACTTACCTTCATGGCTCTTCCCCCCGCAGTTCCTGTGTCACACTCTCCTGCTGCCAACTCACCATCGCACCCCGGATCATCTGTGAGCTCTGCCTCTTCCTGGACTTTGCATTCCCGTCAAGATTACCAGTATCACCTGTCTTCGTGTTTATTGTATGTTTTCTATTATTAACATTCATAACTCGCACTTGCTTCCTCCTACTCATTTGACGATTCGTTACAGAACGCTCTGACCCACTATGGAAGCAACGAGCACCACTTCTCCCACCGACTTCATCCATCACAGCGTCACCCGTATGGATCAGCAGCAGGAGAGTATTGTCAACACCGGACCCGCTGTCCAAGCGCTGGTGACGCAGGTGTCTGAGCTTACCCAGCAAATCCACCAGCTGACCTCTCCCGCTGCACCACCTGCACTGCCCGCCCCCCAGGACCTCTCCGATGACCACTTCCAGCCCCAACCTCGTCTTACCGCGCCGGAGAGTTATTCTGGTGAGCCAGATTTCTGCAGAACATATCTAACCAAGTGTTCCATGCACTTTTCCATACAGCCTCGCACCTTTGTGACGGAGGAGTCCAAGGTAGCATTTGCACTCATGTTACTCTCCGGCAGGGCCGCTTCATGGGGGACGGCGGTGTGGGAGAACCACCATCCATGCTGCACCTCGTTCCACGCCCTCTCTGAGAAGATGAGGAGAGTTTTCGACCGGGCAGCGGCCGGCAAGGAAGCCGCTCGACAGCTCGCGGATCTCAGACAAGAGGACCTTTCCGTAGCGGATTACTCCATCAAGTTCCGCACCTTGGCGGCCGCGTGAAAGTGGAACGAGGAGGTGCAGTGGGATCGATTCCTGCATGGGTTGGCCGATCGTGTTCATAAGGAGATCTACCTCCTCGAGTTACCAACCAGTCTCATTGGTCTCATTGGCCTCATCGACTTGGCGCTCCGTGTGGATGCTCGGATTAACCGTCTGGAAGCGCAGGCCAGTCACACACACCTTCTCAACTCTCTGGAGAGTGGTAACTCGAGTCGAGAGAACATGGTCAGTCCCGTCATCGATAACGAACCCATGCAGGTGGGTAGAGCTCGACTATCCCGGGAGGACAGAGAGAGGCGGAGGTCCCAAGGACTTTGTCTATACTGCGGTGGCTCGGGACATCACTTACGCACATGTCCGGTAAAAGAGCCAGCCCGGTAGTAAGTTTGAGGCTACTATTGGGTGGGATCTCCGCCGGGAAGTCCTCAACAACATCATCGACTGTCCTTCCAGTGAAACTGCGGTGGGGCAGCCACACTCACACCTGTCATGCCCTTCTGGATTCTGGAGCCGAAGCTAATTTCATTGACACTGTCCTTGCACGTCACCTGAACCTTCCTGTCCTTCCCTTGTCCCATCAGATCCACGTCACCGCATTCCATGGCCAGGAACTGCCACACGTCACCCACACCACTGAACCCATAACTCTGCTCACCCCAGGCAACCACACCGAAACCCTATCCTTACTCCTCATGGACTCCCCTGTAGCACCTATCGTTTTAGGTCATCCCTGGTTGGTCAAGCATAATCCACGAGTGGATTGGGGTTCCAACACTGTCACCTTGTGGAGTGAATATTGTCATGAGTCTTGTCTGGTTTCTGCTTGTCCTGCTGTGTCTGTTTCTGTCTTTCAGGAGGAGACCATGGTTTTGTCAAACGTGCCCGCGGAGTACCTGGACCTGAAGGAAGTGTTCAGTAAGTCCCGTGCTGCTTCTCTCCCTCCGCATTTTCCCTATGACTGTGCCATAGACTTAGTTCCAGGTAAGTCTCTGCCTAAAGGCAAGCTTTACTCTCTTTCTATTCCGGAGAGGGAGGCCATGGAGAATACATTTCTGATTCCTTGGCATCGGGGTTCATCCGCCCTTCCTCTTCTCCAGCGGGGGCGGGATTCTTTTTTGTTGGTAAGAAGGATGGTTCTCTGCAACCTTGTATTGATTACAGAGAGTTGAACAACATCATGGGAAAGAATACCTATCCTTTGCTGTTGATATCTTCAGCATTCGAGAGGTTACAGGGAGCATCCATCTTCACAAAATTGGATTTACGTAACGCTTATCATTTGGTCCGCATCAGGAAGGGGGATGAGTGGAAAACCACCTTTAATACCCCTAGAGGGCACTTTGAATATTTGGTGATGCTGTTCGGGCTCTACAACTCACCAGGGGTTTTCCAAGCACTCGTGAATGACGTGTTGAGAGATATGGTAGATCAGTTTATATATGTTTACCTGGATGACATACTGATTTTTTCTTCATCTCTCCAGGAACATGTGCAACACGTCAGACGAGTGCTCCAACGATAACTTGAGAATGGTCTTTTTGTCAAGGCGGAGAAATGCATATTCCATGGAGTCGGTTCCCTTCATAGGATAGATCGTCTCTTCTGAGGGAATACGTATGGATCCTGACAAGGTTAAGGCTGTGATAGATTGGCCAAGTCCAGATCTCGTAAGGCCCTACAGCGGTTTCTGGGGTTTGCCAATTTTTATTGACGTTTCATTCGTAATTTCAGCCAACTAGTCTCACCTCTGACCACCTTGACCTCCCCCAGTACTCCGTTCAGGTGGTCTAATACAGTTAAAACTGTATTTTCCAACCTCAAGAGCCGCTTCGTTTCGGCTCCCATGGCAAATAGTCTTAGTGTTTATACTTGACTAACTGGGGCCCAGGTCAGGAAGCAGACAGACTGGCTAAACCGACCGTCTGCTAGCTGCCTCACGTCACAGAGGTCAGTTAATTCTCAGCACATAGAGACTCCTTCACCTAGATATCACACTATAGAGACTGTGTCTGTTCCCTGAACTAGAAAATACAAAAAACGTCCAAACCAAGTTAAGATTAACAATTTAACTGAGGTTCAACAAATTTAAAACAGATGCAATATGGATAAACAAATGATAAAGCTTGGCTTATTGAATATCAGATCCCTTTCTACGAAAACACTTTTTGTAAATAATATGATCACTGATCATAAAATAGATGTGCTCTATTTGACAGAAACCTGGCTAAAACCTGATGATTACTAGCCTGGTTAAAACCAGACCCTTTTCAGTTGAAACTGAGTTAGGGTCTGGCAAAGCCTATTAGACGTCTCGTTTCTAAAGGGGCGTCACCGACGGACCTCGTTCAAATGCCTCTGGGCGCAATTGGATAGACCTAGAACCAATCAGAGCGATGAAGGAGATGACGTATGCAGAGCGACGGAGAAATATGAGACTCAGATAGCTTTTTGATTTCGAGTAGATTGTTTTTGATTTCGAGTAAGATGTTGCAATGGCTTCTAACGACTTTTGCCATTTTTGTAAAATAAATATGATAATAGCTGGTGTCCACCGCCACTCCGCTGCGCTGTCGTCATCGTGTAAACCCCGCCTCAACGTTTCTGATTGGTGCCGCGATTTCGGCGGCACAGAAACGAGCTAGATAGTCCTCTTTGCCAGACTATTCTGTAGAGAGAATTGAAATTCGCAGGAAGTAGTCTGGGTTTTCCCAGGCTAGATGATTACATTATTTTAAATGAGTCCACCCCCCCCCCCCCCAAGATTACTGTTATAAACATGAGCCACGTCTAAAAGGCAAAGGGGAAGGTGTTGCTTCAATTTATGACAATGTTTTCAGGATTTCTCAGAGGGCAGGCTTCAAGTATAACTCGTTTGAAGTAATGGTGCTTCATATAACATTATCCAGAGAAACAAATGTTAATGATAAATCCCCTGTTATGTTTGTACTGGCTACTGTATACAGGGCACCATACATACTTTATTAAAGAGTTTGGTGATTTTACATCCGAGTTAGTTCTGGCTGCAGATAAAGTTTTAATAGTTGGTGATTTTAATATCCATGTTGATAATGAAAAAGATGCATTGGGATCAGCATTTATAGACATTGTGAACTCTATTGGGGTTAGACAACACGTTTCAGGACCTACTCATTGTCGAAATCATACTCTAGATTTAGTACTGTCACATGGAATTGATGTTGATAGTGTTGAAATTATGCAGCCAAGTGATGATATCTCAGATCATTATTTAGTTTTGTGCAAATTTCATATAGCCAAAATTGTAAATTCGACTTCTTGTTACAAGTATGGAAGAGCCATCACTTATACCACAAAAGACTGCTTTTTAAGTTATCTTCCTGATGTATTCAAATTCCTTAGCATATCCAAAACCTCAGAACAACTTGATGATGTAACAGAAACTATGGACTCTCTCTTTTCTAGCACTTTAAATACAGTTGCTCCTTTACACTTAAGGAAAGTTAAGGAAAACAGTTTGACACCATGGTATAATGAGCATACTCGCACCCTAAAGAGAGCAGCCCGAAAAATGGAGCGCAGCTGGAGGAAAACAAAACTAGAGGTATTTCGTATTGGTTGGCGGGAAAGAAACCTATCCTACAGAAAAGCATTAAAAACTGCTAGATCTGATTACTTTTCTTCTCTTTTAGAAGAAAACAAACATAACCCCAGGTATTTATTCAATACAGTGGCTAAATTAACGAAAAATAAAGCCTCAACAAGTGTTGACATTTCCCAACACCACAGCAGTAATGACTTTATGAACTACTTTACTTCTAAAATCGATACTATTAGAGATAAAATTGCAACCATTCAGCCGTCAGCTACAGTATCGCATCAGACAGTGCACTATAGACCCCCTGAGGAACAGTTCCACTCATTCTCTACTATAGGAGAGGAAGAATTGTATAAAATTGTTAAATCATCTAAACCAACAACATGTATGTTAGACCCTATACCATCTAAGCTCCTAAAAGAGGTGCTTCCAGAAGTCATAGATCCTCTTCTGACTATTATTAATTCCTCATTGTCATTAGGATATGTCCCCAAAACCTTCAAACTGGCTGTTATTAAGCCTCTCATCAAAAAAACCACAACTTGACCCTAAAGAACTAGTTAATTATAGACCAATCTCGAATCTCCCTTTTCTGTCCAAAATACTATAAAAGGTGGTAACCTTACAATTATATTCCTTCTTAGAGAAAAATGGTATATGTGAGGATTTCCAGTCAGGATTTAGACCGTATCATAGCACGGAGACTGCTCTCCTTAGAGTTACAAATGATCTGCTCTTATCATCTGATTGTGGGTGTATCTCTCTATTAGTTTTATTGGATCTTAGTGCTGCATTTGACACAATTGACCACAACATTCTTTTGCATAGACTTAAACACTTTGTTGGCATTAATGGAAGTGCATTAGCATGGTTTAAATCGTACTTATATGACCGCCATCAGTTCGTAGCAGTGAATGAAGATGTATAATAGCGATCACAAGTGCTGTATGGAGTACCTCAAGCCTCAGTACTAGGGCCGCTACTCTTCACGCTTTATATGTTACCCTTGGGAGATATCATCAGAAAACATGGTTTTGCGGCCCGGTGAAACGCACCAATTTGAAAAACTAATGGAATGCATAGTTGATATAAAAAACTGGATGACGAGTAATTTCTTACTGCTAAATTCTGAAAAAACAGAGGTGTTAATTATAGGACCTAAAAACTCTGCTTGTAATAACCCAGAACACTGTCTAAGACTTGATGGTTGCTCTGTCAATTCGTCATCAGTTAGGAACCTAGGTGTGCTATTTGATCGCAATCTTTCCTTAGAAAGCCACGTTTCTAGCATTTGTAAAACTGCATTTTTCCATCTCAAAAATATATCTAAATTACAGCCTATGCTCTCAATGTCAAATGCAGAAATGTTAATCCATGCATTTATGACCTCACGGTTAGATTATTGTAATGCTTTATTGGGTGGTTGTTCTGCACGCTTAGTAAACAAACTACAGCTAGTCCAAAATGCAGCAGCAAGAGTTCTTACTAGAACCAGGAAGTATGACCATATTAGCCCGGTCCTGTCAACACTGCACTGGCTCCCTATCAAACATCATATAGATTTTAAAATATTGCTTATTACTTATAAAGCCCTGAATGGTTTAGCACCTCAGTATTTGAATGATCTCCTTTTACATTATAATCCTCTACATCCGCTACGTTCTCAAAACTCAGGCAATTTGATAATACCTAGAATATCAAAATCAACTGCGGGCGGCAGATCCTTTTCCTATTTGGTGCCTAAACTCTGTAATAACCTACCTAACATTGTTCGGGAGGCAGACACACTCTTGCAGTTTAAATCTAGATTAAAGACCCATCTCTTTAACCTGGCTTACACATAACATACTAATATGCTTTTAATATCCAAATCCGTTAAAGGATTTTTAGGCTGCATTAATTAGGTAAACCGGAACCGGGAACAATTCCCATAACACCCTATGTACTTGCTACATTATTAGAAGAATGGTATCTACGCTAATATTTGTCTGTTTCTCTCTTATTCCGAGGTCACCGTAGCCACCAGATCCAGTCTGTATCCAGATCAGAGGGTCATTGCAGTCACCCGGATCCAGTACGTATCCAGACCCGATGGTGGATCAGCACCTAGAAAGGACCTCTACTGCCCTGAAAGACAGCGGAGACCAGGACAACTAGAGTCCCAGATACAGATCCCCTGTAAAGACTTCGTCTCAGAGGACCACTAGGAAAAGACCACAAGAAACAGATGATTCTTCTGCACAATCTGACTTTGCTGCAGCCTGGAATTGAACTACTGGTTTCGTCTGGTCAGAATACATTAGAACTGCTAAAAGACTCACAACTTTTCTCTGTCGTACCGCCCGGGTTCCAAAAACGTCAAGCCTGATTCTTTTTTATTCTTCCAAACGCCCAGTGACTCCTGAGTGCATTTTACCTGAGAATATATTCATCTCAGCACTCGTATGGGAGGTCAAATCGAAGGTCAAGACGGCCTTAGAAGGGGTAACGCCTCTGCCCCGGTGCCCACCGAATCGTTTATTTGTGCCGGAGGAGTTACGGTCCGACGTTATTCAGTGGGGTCACTGCTCTAATGTAGCTTGTCATCCAGGGATAAGCCGCACCAAGGGTTTTGTAAAGCAACGATTCTGGTGGCCACTGATGGCTCGCAACATTCACGATTTTGTTTTGGCTTGCTCAGTTTGTGCCAGTGGTAAGTCGTCTAACCGACCTCCGGATGGGCTTCTTCAACCGCTGTCTGTCCCTTTGAGACCCTGGTCCCATATCGCTCTAGATTTTGTTACCGCCCTCCCTACCTCTAATGGCATGACAGTCGTTTTGACCGTAGTGGACCGGTTCTTGAAGGCGGCACATTTCATTGCCTTGCCCAAATTACCTACAGCCAAGGAGACAGCGGTCACTGTTATTGATCACGTCTTTCGGTTACATGGCCTCCCGGTAGACATGGTTTCTGACAGGGGATCCCAATTTATATCTAAATTTTGGAAAGAATTTTGTAAATTGTTAGGAGCGAGGGTTAGTCTGTCTTCGGGTTATCACCCTCAGAGTAACGGTCAGTCTGAGCGAGCCAACCAGGATTTAGAGAGAACGTTGCGATGTTTAGTCTCCAAGAATCCTTCTTCCTGGAGCCAACAACTCTCTATGGTTGAGTACGCTCATAACTCGTTACCAGTGTCAGCCATGGGCCTTTCTCCGTTTCAGTGTAGTATAGGTTACCAGCCACCTGTTTTTCCTAGTCTGGAATCTGAAGTCGCGGTGCCCTCTGCTCAGGCGTTTGTCCAGCGGTGCCACCGCACCTGGACCAGAGCCCGTGAGACTCTGCTCCAAGCCAGATGAAATGAAGAGGGAAGTGAACAAGACTTAAAGTCTTTCAGCTGCGATTACTGGCAGAAACAACCTGTTCATTACCTAAGCTATCATTTTTTCCTTTAGTATGAAGCAGGGACATTTGTATTCTGTAAAAAATTTTGGTTGTTGTTGCAGAGATTGATTTACATATTGCAGGGTACCACTTTTTACAGTGAGCACATGTCAAACTATGTCTTCTGCACATATTTGAAAGATGTTTCAGTTTCCTAATTCATATTTAAGTTTTATTCTAATCAATGCACAAAACAAGCATACACCAAACCAGGAACATTATGCAAAACAACTTCAAACACATGGCCCTTGATCACTATCCTGCATAATCAAAACACACATGGATTTTAGCTTCATATTTTTGTGTATTACTATTATGCACAAAAAAACTGCATGTTTGGAATTCCAAAATTACGGAGCACCGCACATGACACGCAGGAAAAATATATAAGGCTAAATCGCGTTCACTCGATTTATAAATTGTGCGCACAATTTACTAATTCGTTCCCTCGATTTGCTAAATAGTGCACACGAGTTAGCAAATCGAGTGAACGCAATAGTAAATCGAGCGAACGCAATAGTAATCGTGTGCACGTTTTAGTAATTTGAGGGAACGAATTAGTAAATCATGCGCACAATTGATTTATTTTTTCTTGCATGTCAGGTGCGGGGCTCCGTACAAAATAATTCTGTGCCTGACAAGAAATTCAGAGAAAGAAAGAAACAAAGACTGTATAAACAGCAGAGCTTGAATGATATTGCAAATGCAAGCTTCAATATGGAGCAAAGTGTCTCAAGGGCTCAGACTGCAGGTAATGAGAGAGCATTTCTGCTCCTCTTCTTCATTCCAGCCAAACTAAACAGATTCCAGAGTTCAGTGTGAGGCAAACACAGGTGAGGTTCAGTAACAGAATTGAAAATCTATATTCTTCATACTCAGGTTAGTGTAGTCAAGCTCTATTGCAAAACCTAGTGAGCTTTCTAATGTCTACTCATAAGGCAATACTATTTTATACAGTATTGTTCCTTGATTTCCGAAGCTTGATTAAATTTAACTGAAAATGCCTTTATAAGATAGTATTTAGCACCTCCAGGCATTGTTTTATTCCTGCACAGTGCTGTCGGTTGCCATCAGACAGTGTAATGTCTCCTCATGCACTTCTGCCTACATTACTGCTGCAGGCTCTCTCAGTGAGGAGTAACTGACATTGAACAAGGAGAGTTTTTTTCATGAAACAAACAAGAGACACCAGCAGTGTTGGGCAGCAACTGAAGTATCAACACTCACTCGATTATTCAAACTTCTAATTGATATGATATGGTTTAATGTTTGTACATGCACAGTTTTTAACATACAATAATATACAGTAATGTATGCAGTATGTCTGTTCTGTGAGATTATTGACACTATCTTAGAAAAGCTATCATTTATGATAAAAAGGTGCAGTCAGTAGTTTGGTGCTAATTTAAAATGTTTTACCTATTAATAAATGATTAGTGTCATCTGCAGTGTTGGGGAGTAACTAGTTACATGTAACGGCGTTACGTAATTTAATTAAAAAATTATTGTAACTGTAATTAGTTACAGTTACTACGAAAAAATGAGTAATTAAATTACAGTTACTTATGAAAATTTTCACGATTACAAAGGGGATTACATTTGAATATTTACACACATCCACATACAGATTTAACTGATTTCTTTCCCAAATTGCACTGACTATTCTGAGACATACCGCCCTAATAATTTCCGGGATGCGGAAATACAGTCATTCATAAAAACGGAATGCCTAACGCGGACGGAATATGCCACATTTTGGATGACTAAATCAAAAGTAGGTCAGTACACTTGAATCAAAACATGACATCGACTAGTGTCTGTGAATATTAAGCCCCAAAAATGCAATATATGACTTGCACATTCTGCGTGTCTGTGGAAATTAGGCGCGGACTGGACACCGGGAGAACCGGGACAATTCCCAGTGGCCTGACAGCCGATTTTGCCCCACTATTTAATATCATTATTGTATAATTGCCTGCCGAATGTACTAAAGCAATCATTTGCGAATCCGCCATTTGATAATTAAATCTCTAATAAGTCATGAAGTGTTAGTCATGACTCGCGCGCTCTCCGCGCCTCCGCCAAACGGTTTGGATCAGACTCAGAATAATCAATGCGAGAGAGAGAGAGAGAGAGAGAGAGAGAGAGAAAAGAGTGGACTGTGGAAGCGCACAGCTGGAACAGAGAAGCAGAACTACTGTTCAGGGTTTCAGGTCGGTTTCATCCGTAAAGATGCTTTTTTGTCTTTGTTTTTTTATTTATTTAATCAAGCAGCAGCACGTTGCTCATCAGTCATCACTCAAAATACTATATAAAGGACATCATTATTATCTGTTGTAATGTTACAGTAGGAATTTAGCTGAAAGAAAATCCGATTTTTTCATAGGTTTAGGGGGAGCTACGACAGACAACACAACCCTTACGAAAATTAACATTTTAATATTTAACTATAAATCCAGAGAAAATGGTTACTATTGTTTAAATGTGGTAACCAAAAATGTAAAATTATTTTACAAATGTATTTATTTAAAAATAAATACAAATCCATTTGCAAAAAAAAACAAAAACAAAACAAGGTTATTTTACTTTTATATAGGCTAATAAAAGCATGTTTAACTTTTGTAAGGGAAAAACATGACTCATGTACAGTATTAGGATTTTTCTATAAAGATATTGTAGTATTGTAGAGTATTGTATTGTAAAGTATAGTTTTGTTCAATCTTGAGTATTAAAGTCATGAGAGAGATGGATAACAGAGCAAAATAAAGAGACTGAAGAGAAAAATGGAAGTGAAGGTGCAGTTCATGAGAGAACTTTTAATTATTTTGCATGTCCCCAAATTAAAGATTTAAACCTTTTTTATGTCAGGTCCATACAAAAAAATAGTTTTGTCCATGAATTTGTTTGTATGAGTTTGAATTTTCCAGTCTGATTTTTTTCCCAGTCCGTTTAGTATGTGTGTGTGTGTTCACTGCTCTGTGTGTGTGCATTTCGGATGGGTTAAATGCAGAGCACAAATTCTGAGTATGGGTAACCATACTTGGCTGAATGTCACTTCACTTTTCTCCTGTAAATGAATGGCAAAGACATGGTTTCATTTTCTACACATAGGCCTACTGAAGCTCGCAGTGTTTTCAACCTCTGCTGCCTCAATATAGGAGTACACGAGCACATAAACATAATTTCTAGAACTGCTTTGTGTCACTTAATGTGCATTTTACTTATTTTGAGAAAGCTATCATCATATACAAAGAGACAGCAGTTTCAAAAAAACACCAATGTTTCAGGAGTTTATTACACAGAATACATCACACTCTTATTAGATAACTGTATTTAAGTTGATGTATATGCTTTTATTTATTATTCTTTAATTTTCACAAATTTAGAAAAGTAATCAAAAAGTACTCAAAAGTAATTAGTTACATTACTTTAATAAAGTAATTGAAAAAGTTACACTACTATTACATTTTAAACAGGGTAACTTGTAATCTGTAACCTATTACATTTCCAAAGTAACCTTCCCAACACTGAATGGTATACACTCACATGTAGTTTTTCCATGAAAAGTGTTTTTTGCATGTTGAAATGCATGTTATTAATCATTTCACAAGTGAAGCGACCTCAGATACTTCTAACTCCAAAGGAGGAGATGGCGGGTGAGATGCGACATGCGACGGGAGCGTAGACCACTTTGATGGTTGATGTATGCAAAGGCCGTTGTGTTGTCTGTGTGGACCAGTACGTGTTTGTTGTGTAACAGTGATTTGAAGCGGCGCAGAGCAAGCCAAACGGCAAGAAACTTGGGTCAATTGATGTGCCAATGCAGTCAAGGTCCTGTCCAGGAACCCGAAGCTGCATGCCATTGCACATGGCACCCAACCCAATGGAAGAGGCATTTGCTGAGACAACAACATGCCTGGACACTTGCACTAGGGGAATCCCTGCCCATAAAAAAGCAAAGTCCTACCAATGGCTGAAGGTTTGGTAAACCGGTGCGTTCTGCTTTGCCATGCCTCTCTCGGGACTCGGTTGTGAAGCTGACTGAGGTTAAATGAGTCCAACTCCATACACAGAAACTCCTCTTAACACACTCCTCTCCAAAGCAAAAAGCTGAATGTGTTATTGCACTTGCTCTTACTTATATATAAGCTTTATGCGTAGGGGTGTGTGATGCAAATCTCGCAAATTGTATTTTTTATTCAAACAATATTTGTTAAAAATGCAATTTGCCTGTGGGGTTCTCTGAATAGTATCAACAGTATGCAGATTGTCAAAATATAATACTATTGCCTTTTTAAAGTAATGTCCAGTATGACTGCATCTTCTGCAAATGCAGGGCGGCTTTTATGGATGCTGATTTGATAATTTTTTGATATTGATAATTTTGCACCTGAATTTCTCCTTTGGGATTAAGTCTCAGTCTTTCTTCTACACTATGGCTTCATTGCTGTATTTATGATCAGTCACTGTAATTAAAGAGAGCGTGTGTGTGCACAGTCACCTGAGCTCTTGAGAGGGTCTGTCAGCATATGATGAGTAGATCATTACTGGCTGTTGAATTGTTTCTGTTGGCTGTTGAGACCCAGGGGCCACTTCCATGTCATTGAATCAGCAAACAAAATAAATCATACAGCATGCATATACTCAAAAGAAAAGAAATTGAAGCTTCCCTTTCTTTGACCTTACAAACTTAATAGCAGGAAAATAAAAGGTAAATACAATTTGAAATATTAAAGCCTTAAAATGAAAAATGCTCCACTCCATAGTGAAACATAGGCTATAGCCTGCCAGTATAGCCTACCATGCTTACACATTACAATAAGGTCCAAGTTAGTTAATACATTAACTAACATTAAACAACAGTAAGGAATACTTTATGTAATAATGATGTTATAATTAATACTTATAATTTTAAACATTTTTGGCACTTATTTTCATAATTTTCTACCCTTTTTGTATTGAATCAGTGAATCATTCACATTTTACTTTACCTTCAAGACTCCACCAGTTTTTAAAATTTAGTTTCTCTCTCTCTCTCTCTCTCTCTCTCTATATATATATATATATATATATATATATTCTGGACAGTGGAGGAAGCTTTAATCTTACAGTTACATCAAGGTCTTTTATTTGAAAAGATCAGTGAAAGGCTTCTCAGTAGAAAATTATTTTAAGAGTCAAACATACTCAAATTTTTATTATAAATAATTTAATTCAACCAAAGCAAATGGTTGTATTTATGTAAGCAGGCTGGCTGAGCACACACCGTTCTCTAGCTGTAGGGCAGGAAAACAACACATAACATCACCATATATATATATATATATATATATATATTATTATTATTTATATTCTTTTTTTGGGGGGGATACCAACATCATAATAATGCCTGTGCAATAGTCTCTCTGGAATGATTTCACACAGAAAAGATGTTTTAAATCTAGAACAGAGAACTTCCTTTGGCCTTAGCTTCTTTTTTCTTGCAGTATTTAGGACCCAACTCACAAAATGCCAAGACAGGAGAAAACAATTTAAAGACTGTTAAACTGTTAAAGAGGACAGAACTTCTGTTCGAATATTGTTCATCAGCATAGAGAAATATCAACGTCCAGCTCTCTCCATATTTCCACAAAGACAAATATGTCAGAACTCCCAAAAAACTCTTTCATGTTACAGTAGACCTACTTGGACTGTTCCAAAAACAGGTCCAAAAACAGCCAAATTCAGCAAACACATTTTTACTCTAGGAAAATCAACACTAGGTTGGGAGAACATCCTCCTTTTTCATTTAAGTGTGAACGATCCTAAAGTTAAAGCAGAAAAAAAAGTAGATATATTTTTTTCATTCCTTTTCTGGACCCTTGGATATCACGACTGGGCAGATCCACATTATATATATATATATATATATATATATATATATATATATATATATATATATATATATATATATATATATATATATATATATATATATATATATATATATATATATAATAATCATTTTACTCAGTGCACTCATGAATATAAATTTAAGACCATGTGCTGCTCGCCTGACAGCTCATTTTGTGGTTCATGCTGGAAGCTTACATTATTTCATTACATTATTAAATCACTCTTCACACATGGGCGATACACATGACGCTAACATTTAAAATATTCTGTGTAAAACAGCAGGGAATTCCTCTAACAAGCTCTGTAAAAATAGCCAAACTTCAACCTTGACATCCCAGATGTTCAGTTTCATGTAGACAATTATAATTCCATGTAGCATTCATGTCGCATTCCCGTTCATCTCAATGGCAGTTGCTCTGAGGCCACAGGAATACCTGAAGGTTTAGATATGCCAAATTTGCCAATAGCATACATTACAAAATATACTTTCTTCATTTCTTGAAGTTCATCACATGTTGTACCTACTTTGAGAGTAAGCAATGTTTGGAGTCCCAAACCCTTTAATCCACTGCCCTGTTGAATATTAGAGTGTGGAATCGCCCCAGTAGTATGTGCGACGTATGAATTACTTTAAGTTTTCAAAGAGTTTTGGTTAAGAGGGTGTTTTAACAACATTGTTTTCAACTAAAACTTGAAAACTTCTTATGTGAGAACTCAAAGTGAGAAGATGGGGCAGTGGATAAACCATCAATGGATAGAGGTAAGTCATTATACTGAGAGCGGCAACCTCCCGATCTCTCTCGTGAAAACAACACGGAAGTGACTAAAACTGCAATTCATCAACTGGCGGCTAGAGGCTGGCTCCAAAAGGGAGTTACTACCATAGACTCCCCATGTAAAAATGCCCAACTTTACAGAATAAAAAAATGTGTTTACAGCCTGGTAAAAAAATATGGTTTTGGTCTATATAGCTAACGTTGCCCTTCATGACAACTGTGAGGTGGGTGAATTTTTTTTTTTATAACTCATCCGTTTAAATTATGTTATATGATGTTGCTTAAAAGAACAATTTGTAGTGTATTTGGTGTAATGCAATGTGTTTATGCGGTTTAAGGTTAAAAAAACTTGTTGCTTCTCTATGCCCCGCCTTTCTGAAACCTGTAAATATTTACAAATCTCATCGTTCTGAAAAGCAAGGTGAACGCTGATTGGCCAGCTATCCAGTGCATTGTGATTGGCTGAATATCTCAAACATGTGACAGAAATGTTACGCCCCTCACCAAACAAATAAAACCCCATTACAAACAAGGCATTTGTTGTATCAAGTTGGGACATAATTACTGATTATAATGACTTAAATTGTGTTTTTACGCCTTACGTATCGGGCCCCTTAAACATAAAACAATCTTTGCATTTGTGATCCGCGAAATGACAAATAAAAGCGTAACTTTACATTGCTTAACCCTTTGAGTGGTACAGTCTGACATATAGGATTTTTATTCGTGCCCCTGGGAGTATGGTCCCATATATGGGATTAAGAACGTTAGGTGACATCGCATAACTGCCAAATTCAAACTGCATTTTCGCGCGTTGGCTGGCACTGAGCCAGTGCACTGCTCTTGTCATATTATCATAACTATGTTATGTGTTCTTAACCACATAATGCATATTTTAGGTTTCAGGCATTTAAATACACATAAGTACTAGTAAAATAATATATTTAGAGTTTGAAAAATACACACATATGTCTATGGAAGCAACAATAACAATTCATTCAAATTTAATTTGATTTAATTTTTATTCATTTCAGATACACATAGTGTAAGTAACTATAAAGTTTACTCTATTCTTCACCCAGTTCAACGGCCACGTATTACTTTTATTTCGGGAGAAATTGATGAATTCAAGTCCTGTAAATCCAACTGACTGGACTCCGCGCGAACAAACATGGCGGCGCCCGTCTCACATTACAGATCACGATCAAGATCATTTAGAAAGGTTTTAAACCACCAAACACATTCATCTACACATATTTATGAATCGAAATATCAGATTGTTCATGACATGGTATGCAAATTTGTGAATATTTTAAATAAAAAAGGAAAAACAAAAGCAATCTATCTGTCATGCAGTTTTCGTGTGTCACGTGACAAAGGCTGATGCATCATCATGGAAACAGTAAGGGGAAACGTTCTAAGATAACGGTTGACTTAAAAAACTCACTCTGGGGGCCCGCTAAAATATTTTCAACTCACCACTGGAAAGGTTAAAACTCATGTTTGAATAAGTGGCAAAATTCTTTTAATATAAAACATACTTACAGGCAACTTTTTTTTGCAACTTTAGAGATCTTATGCACCAAGAGCTTGTAACACTCCAAAGAGAAAGGGAAAATTTTAATCACATCATATGACCCATTTAAATTACAAACCCGATTCCAAAAAAGTTTTGACACTGTACAAATTGTGAATAAAAACATAATGCAATGATGTGGAAGTTTCAAATGTCAATATTCTATTCAGAATACAACATAGATGACATATCAAATGTTTAACCTGAGAAAATGTATAATTTTAAGGGGAAAATAAGTTGATTTTAAATTTCATGGCATCAACACATCTCAAAAAAGTTGGGACAAGGCCATGTTTACCACTGTGTGGCATTCCCTCTTTTTTTTTATAACAGTCTGCAAATGTCGTAGGACTGAGGAGACAAGTTTCTCAAGTTTAGGAATATGAATGTTGTCCCATTCTCATTGTCATGTTGGATATGCAAGGTCTTCCCTGAAAGAGACGACATCTGGATGACAGCATATGTTGTTCTAGAACTTGGATATACCTTTCAGCGCTTCTGGATCATGTTTAGATATGGCTTCCGGCAACAACGAATGGCACGGTGGATTGTGTTCACCGACAATGTTTTCTGGAAGTATTCCTGAGCCCATGTTGTGATTTCCATTACAGTAGCATTCCTGTATGTGATGCAGAGCTGTCTAAGGGCTCAAAGATCAAAGGCATCCAGTATGGCTTTACGGCCTTGACCCTTTCGCACAGAGATTGTTCCAGATTCTCTGAATCTTTGGATGATATTATGCACTGTATATGATGATATCAAACTCTTTTAAATTATTCCCTGAGAAACTTTTTTCTTATATTGCTCCACTATTTTTCGCCGCAGCAGTGGGGGAATTGGTGATCCTTTGCCCAGCTTGACTTCTGAGAGACCCTGCCACTCTGAGAGGCTCTTTTTATACCCATTCATGTTGCCAGTTGACCTAATAAGTTGCAAATTGGTCCTCCAGCTGTTCCTTATATGTACATTTAACTTTTACGGCCTCTTATTGCTTCCTGTCCCAACTTTTTTGGAATGTGTAGCTCTCATGAAAATAAAAAATTAGCCAATATTTGGCATGACATTTCAAAGTGTCTCACTTTCAACATCAGATTTGTTATCTACATTCTATTGTGAATAAAATATTAGTTTGAGATTTGTAAATTATTCCATTCCCTTTTTACTCACAATTTGTACAGTGTCCCAACTTTTTTGGAATCGGGTTTGTATATCAAGCCTTAAAATTCTGTATAATTAAGAGTGCGGCCACTTGAATGACAGGTGAATTGCGCTGCTGTCACCGTCGTCGAGCTAGGTGGGTGTGGTTTTATCAACCAGTTCCCGCCTCTTTACCCATTTTCGATTATCCAGGAGTAACGTGTGTTGACGCACTGCCAAGATGGCGATGGCCCGCTCCGCTCACTTTGAGCTTAAAAAACACTCTTCAGAAATCTGTGGGTGACGTCAGGGACACAATGTCCATGTTTTTATACAGTCTATTTTATACCCATTGGTGTTGATTAACTTGAGTGCGCTCCACTTGTGTGAAGTGTCTTACACGCTACTCCCAAACTTTAATAATACATCATTTAAATAATATATTACATTTCTTTAAGATTTATTAGCATTCTAGAGATAAATCTAAGATGGTATTCAGCAGAGTAAGGTCATCCATCGCTAACTGAACTAATTTACTTCAGGTGCCATGGTTCAGCGTTTAATCCATCTGCCCCGCGAACAGATGTTCAGGAGTAAGACTCAAGCCTCAAATCCTATTGGTTGGATGAACATCATGAATAATGCTACAGTGGTTGTGGCCAGCCCTCTCAATGACCTTTAGCGAGATGCTAATTGGCAATCAGAGATTAAACATTCAAAACATTCAGAGTATTCCCATGAATAACAGCTCCAGGAAAACTAATTGCCTGGATCAAGCTAACTTCAGCTCATGAGTTACAGCTCTTAAAAAATCCTCCCTGATCCCTTCTGACAGACTGAAGACAAGACACTCCAGCTGACATGATCAGAACATGATGGTGTGTGCCATCCTATATGATATAAAGAGGATAATCTCAAGTGGAATAAGCAGCTATAAAAGAACATGAAACACTAAAGTTGTGTTCTAATTAGCATTTATAATATGCTCTGTAACATATGTACTTCACAAAGAAAGAATCTGCACTATTTGTAGTTCAATAATCAAACGTGACACTGACGTTTCGAATGTCTCTGTACCAACTTCTGTCATTAAAGCAAAAGAGATCTTTTTTAATATGTATAAAATCATTTGCAATCGTGTATTCAAAAAATAGAAGCAATTTTACTTTTCTGACAGTTTTTGTACTCCACTAGGCTACTTTTGAGTAGGTTTGGTAGATGAGTTTTGGGATTTTGCCTTTACTTACAAGCAAAATCCAAATAGCATAACAATCGTTAACAGTAAGTTCTTATGATTTATTTTAGGGAACAAATTGCAATTTTTTTAAATTCTTTCTCTCATTTTGACTTCTCAATGAAGACATGATGAAATGATGACAAAAATGTTAAATGATGAAATATTTTCATTTTAACTTCCTTGTTTTTGATAGGGAAATCCTCTTTTATATATTTCTATCCTTATTGCTTTTATGCCATGTCATGCTATTTTCAGCATGCTATGATTTGGTATTTACTAAATCCAAACTTACATGTTAAAAAAATAGAAATAAATAATGTGAATTGGAATAGGGTGCAAAACTAACACCCTCCAAGCTCCAAATATTAATAAAGTAATCAGAAACGTCAACATAACACCTTTTAGACTACTGTACGTATATACTGAATTTAAGTCTGACCCTGATATAAATGATGTTATGTCATGGTCTTAGGTAAAAAACCTTCTAAATATACAGTAATGTTTTGCCAAGTAAGAACCCTAAATGGATTGTAATAAATTAATTTGACAGCTCCATCTGTTGTGTCGCCCATTTTTAGGCAGCTAAACTGAAACATATATGCATGATGCAAGTATGAAGCAAAGACAAGAAAATCTGCAATATTTCTCTGTTTTAACAGCAGACCACTGTGATCTCCAGCTGTTTTTTTTCTTCCAATTTTCTCTATGACCTTGCTGATAAATCCTGTTTCATTCTCTGTGGTGTCGTTCTGTTCAGTTCATCTCAGCCCATCTCCAGGATTATGAGTGAATCCACTGCAATCAAAGTCATTAACTTCAGCCTGCTTTCATCAAGCTAAACACTGGTAATAAAGCATAACCTGTGACAAAAATGCAGCATTCATGAGTGTGTTTCACACATACTATATATGCATGTGTATGCCTGCATGACAGAGCAGCAGCTCAATACAGAAAACATTTCTAGTTCATTTCTGGGTTACTGTATGAGTTTTTCTTTAAAAACTCCCCAAAATTATTAAATCGTTATCCGGAGTCTCCAACATGACTTCAAATTCACATGAAGTAGATCACATTTACATCCCATTTTACTTCTGAAATGTGTTAACGGGAAAAAATATTGTTTAGTACTTTTTATCTGTTGGGAATTGATTGGATTGTGTAAAACGTGTTGGCTAGAGGCGAGGAGTTTAATAAGAAGGACTGATGACAACCAGAAAGGAATTTATTTCATTTTTATCAAACATTACGAATGTAATAACATGCACAAAGTAAACACTCTTAAGAAAACCTGTATTAAGAAAGTGAAGAAAGTTGACACTCATGAAACTGTGTGAAGAATGTGTCTAAGTTGGAGTTTATTCAGTGCACGGTGCTATATAGTACATTTGTCTTTTTTTTCAGTGAAGGCAAATGAAAGAGGAGATGTGATGAGAAGAAAAAGAACCTCTGAGGAAAAACATAAGATTCTTTTCTTTTCTTCAACCCAGACTAGCAAAAGAAAGGAGTGCCACAATGAAGAAAACAACACATTGAACGAAATACAACACTTCGGTCTCTGTACAGGATACTATTTGAACTATTAAAAAAGCGTGACATTTTAAAATAGACATTTAAAATCAGGACAGTACGGGGAGGGGCAGTACGCGTTACGCCACCGGCAGTGTTGATGCACAAAATAAAATCCTCAATTTCCCACTTTAAGTTTCTAGAATTGAATTACAGCACCTGAATTGCAAGTCTTGACCTTTAAAATCAAACAGAGGCATTTGAATGGCTCAATGCATGACTGAGACTCATTATAATTTGCTGTAGAACAGGTCTGATTGCTTTCACAATTAATTACCATAACTGCTAATTAGATCCGTTCATGGCTAATCGATTGCAATTCATCTAAAACCATTTCAGGTTGTTTGTGAATGCTCATTTTGAAGGCTTTGCAGATCTGCTATAGACCTCATGGGTAAGAACATACTGCCCCCTCTAGTAGAAAAGTAGAAATATGCTGAAGATGAGCAGAGTTGTCCCTGCAAATCCCATTTAAAAACTGGCAGGAGGTGGTGTTTGGGATTCTGGATCTAATACAAAACATCAAAGCTGAATTTAAGAGAGCAGGGCATCTAAAATGCAAAGTACACACACAAACAAGAAACAAAACTGATGAAAATAAATAGAAATATCATAAGAGTGTAGTTTCACTATAATACCCCACCCCATCTTCGTCGGACCCCCAATCCATGATGAAACAGGATAACATTACCAACAAAACAAAATAAAAATGATTCAAGCTTTCAACAAATATGCAAAGTAATGTAACTTAAAAACACAAGAGATCATCTGAAATTGCTCCAGCATTCTGAATAAAAACAACACGTTATTTTACACCGAGAACAAAATAATACTTTCACATTTAAGAGGAACATAAAATATGTGACTTTACAACATGATGTATTCTGTAAATCCTGTCATTTATTCTCTGTGTACTTCCGTCTTTCAAAATCTTTCTTTTTTTCTGAGGAATTAAGATGTTTAACAGAATGTTCATGCTGCTCTTTTCCATTCAGTGGAAGCGAAAGGGGCTGGAACTGTCTAGATCCAAAAAAAAAAAAAAAAACTGATCACAATAAAAGTCACCATTAGTCATATTATAGTTCTGTTTAAAGAACAATTGAAATGTATAATGACTAAAATCTTCCCCTCCTTAACAAAACTTAAATGTTATTTGCACGTTCAAACATTATTGACTTTAAACCTGTTAAATATAAATGTAAGTAGCCGGAAGTGAAATTAGAGAATGACAACAACTTAAAGGGATAGTTCACCTAAAAAATTTAATAAATAAATAAATAATTCTGTCCTAAATTTCTCACCACAAATTCATTTAAAAACTTTATGGCGCATGGAACACAAAAGAAGATATTTTGAAGAATGTTGGTAATTAAACAGTTTTGGTGATAATGATTACCAAAAAATCTCTTCTCAAAATATATATCAAAAAGTAAGCCATACTGGTTAGAAAACGACATTGAGTAAAAAATGACAGAACTATACCTTAATTTAAGTCTTCAAATTTCTTGAAAAAGATTGGAAAAGAACAGCTTTTAAACTTCCATTTTTTTGTTCCATACAGCTTTGCATCCCCTTTTAAGCGATTCAGATTATGACAGATAATCAACCAATTGCAAAAAAAAAAAAAAAAAAAATTATAAACAAATTAAACAACAAATTGACACTTTAGAAAATTCCTGCCGCCCAGTTGTTATTATGTGAACCATCCCTTAACGATCCACCCTAAAATACCATATGAATTTGAGATAAAAAGTTGCTCTTTAGCCACTGTTTTAGAAAACTTTTTTGTAACATGGTTCAGTCCATCGTGGAATGACTTTGACGTGGTGGAGGTCAGGCAGGGTTTTTGGAAAAAGTCTGTCCGAGGTGTTGAGAAGTGGATGAGAACTGCACTTTGAATTCTGCTTCTGGACAGGAGTAGATGCTGGATGCTCAGTTTGCAGTATGAGACGCTTGAAATCTAACAGATGTTTAGGGTCTGGAAAGTGGTGTCTCAGATGGCAATGGTTGGGTGGGACATGCGCTGCTACAGGAAGTTTGTCCGTGAGAGGAACTCGGTGGGTTGATGGTAGAAGGCTGGATGTGAGGGATCTTACGTTGTCTTTTAACATTCATAAACCCGACTGGTCCCGTTTTTTCACCCTGCGTTGATTTAAGATCAAAGCTAGATTAACAATCATCCAAGACAAACAAAACAGGACAGCATTTCTGGTTAAGCAAAAAGTAAACACATCCCAAATGGGTGACAGAATCAGTGACGGATACCGACCTGCAGACATGCAGACCTGAGCAGGATGGAAATAATAGTGAACAGGGCGAATGGGGTCAAATGGGTCTATTGACACACAAAACAGGGCACTGTGGGAACAAACTAACAGGGTAGCATTACCCATTATCCTCTGGGAGCTCTGTGTCTGTATACATACCACCCTGATAGCTGGTTAAACAGCACCAGACGCCCAATGCCTCACACAAACAGTCTAAAAAGCCCACATTTAGAGACGCTTCACTTTATGGACTCGTTTTTCATGTTTTTTTACACATTTCTCTAAGCTAACTTCTATACAGTCTAAACAATTAAAACAGATCAAAAGCCGTTCAAAATCCAACCATTCTGTTGATTATGTATTTATTTATTTATTTCGGTTGCACTTTATTTTACAGTATGTGTATTTGCATGTACTTATAGGGTACTTACAGTGCATTTATCTAAGAAAGTTCTGGTAATAAGGGTAACTACTTGGGGTAGGGATAGGTTTAGGGGTAGGTTCAGGGTTGGTACCTAGTTATTACATAGTTATTGTATATATATCGTATAGTATGTACATGAGGAACAGGACTTTAAAATAAAGTGCTACCATGATTTCAATGTTTGACTCAGTTTAGAAAATTTTGGGGTCAATTAAATGATTCTGCAAAAGAAGTGCTGGTCTTTATCAGTGTTGTTTTTGTTAACAAAGTAAAATAATTTTTTGATAATAAAAAAAGCTGAAATAAAATAAAATTTTCATATTAGATAAAAAAGATTGCAATAATAATAAGTTAAAGTACAAAAATTACTGAAAAGAAATATAAAACTGAAATAAATATACATTAAAAGAAATATTTAAAGCAAAAAAAAAAACCTAATTAACTGACAAAAGCGCATAACAAAATTACAAAAAATTCAAGAAAATTTGAATGAAAACTGAAAATATTTAATGATAAGCTAATTCAAAACATTTTATTCATCATGGGCCAAAAAATAAATAGTAATTTATTAAAGATAGTAAAGTAAATTGAATACAAATTTCTACAGGTGTCATTAGCAACACAGAACAATAATATAATCTAATGCAATCTAATTAATTTGAGGTATCATCTAATATCTAATAAGTTCTAATATTAAATTAGATTCTGCATCCTCTTTGCTACCTCGATTGAAATTCTAGAGCTGAACTTGAATGTTTAAGTGCTGAATGTCGTCGACTCTGCTACACACATGTATAACGGCTGTAAATATGACAGTATAACCTTGCTTTCTAAGGGATTGAGGTTTTTATTGGAGCACTGTTAATGGTTGTAGTAAATCATACAGCTTAAGTGTCTGTGTCTAATTCTCTGGGATCCAATGCACTTCTTTCTGTTGGTATGAGGTTTGATACCGAGGGTTTCTGTTGTTAGCATCTTTATAGGGGATATTTGTTATTTGTTTTAGATGGTAAGCAATTTCATCACTGCTTCTGAAAGAGAAACTCAGAAATGTTGTATGAGTTTAATGTATCATGGGAGATGGTGTGGCTGTATGGCCCATGAGAGAAGAGCTTTAAATACATTGTAGCGGCACATATAAACAATCCAAAGACCGCTAAGGAGTTGAGTGGAGGAATGACATTTGTGACATGTTTCTTTGAAAGCTTAAACGTTGTTTTATTTTGTACAGGTTTGTACGGTCAACAAAATATGTGCTCCAGCACTCACCCCATTCTTCCAAGTGAAAGCACACACACAACAGGTGTTTTAACCCACTTAATTAATGACACTCCCATTATCAGTTGGTCACATGACTTTCCAATTATATGGCTCCTACATACATGCCACAAACCCATTAAACCCCCGTGCTATTGGAGAGCTACACTAAAAGGTCTGGGCCACAGAGGGAGAGAAAGAGATGTCACTGCTGCTGTACTGTACTGTACATTCACTACATGCAATATTTAATATGAGTGAAAGCATGGTATTGGATGAAACCATAGATCTGAAATGTATATCCTTAGGGTCTTTTTGACATGAAATTGTCTTGAAATCACGTTGACACCCTCATTCCAAAATTCATTATCCATTTCTATGAGGAAAATAATGTCTCGGTTAAATGAGCATTTCACCCGTGGGAACATTGATCTTCATTGAAAGTGGGTCATATATGTAGTCGAAATCTATTAAAACTTTCGAATTTGGTGCCTTTTTGACCGAGTTATTACAGAAAGTAACTTTAGGGCTCATTTGTATGTAAAACCACAACTCCCACAATGCAACACATTTGCACAGCTCCACAAGCCACTCCCACTAATCCAGAACACCGCTGTTAGGCGATATTGTCTACAAGACATTGAGGACACAGTTAGCGATGTATGGTATTTACGTGCCACAGTAGTAAACAATGCCACAGTAAGCTTTTTGTGCATTAAAAAAGGTACTGCACAAACAGTTTACAGTTGACGTTACGTAACTTATTAACCGGGAATCATTTCGTGATAATAATGCTTGAAGAAATTGTGTACATTTCACGAAATGAATAATAAATAAAATTGAAACACTTATTTTACAGTTAGACGTCCATTTGTGCAGGCTTCGGCTGGCGTTTCCAGTTTACCTTCGGAATTCTGAAGTATGTCTCCAGGACGCCTCTGTCCATATGCGGGGCGAAACTAGGATGGTTCACAACGCAAACATCCGTGTCCTTGTCTGCCTCAGACATTTCTTCGAGGAGAAATTGGCATCTTTCAAATTCTTGCAGCAGACGGACTCGAGCTCTGTGTCCGTAGGCGCACAACGAGAGCACAGCCACCACCAGTCCGCACCAGCTCGAGCACGCCCGGGCTCCTCGGACGTGACAGGCAGGTCTCCGGCCGCCTCCTGTTCCTCCATCAGCCTCAGCTGCTCTGCGCTATATTGTGGCTCATATAGATAGCCACGAACATCTATTTCGAGCAACAGAAAATCCTCTTCTGCCGTATCATGAGTTGTTCCTCCAGCCATTCTCGAAAAATCTGACTCCATAAGCGCTTGTTAGCTTAGCTACATAGCTTCCAAACAAGATGGCGGATTTTCATTTTCGTTTCTGTAAGTTTAGTCCCACCCACTGATCTGTAATAGGCCTGTAGGGTGAGTGGGTCCCACCCCCTGGAATAATAATAAGCTAGTCTCTGTAGTCTCTACACTTTTCAATGAATTTTGACTTCCTGCTTATTATGACGCAAAATGATGATTTTTACGTCATAATAAGCAGGAAGTAAAACACTTAAATCCTTATTTCTCCCATCTCAGGGAAAAATAAAGGGAAAATCCATGATCATTATAATATATGACTGGGTTTCTAACAATACAAAGCTAAATGCAAATGGGTGAAGTGTCCCTTTAAGTACTGTACGTAAGCCTCATTCCCTGATGGAGGGAATGGAGACATTATGTCGTCACGACATTACGGGTCTAACTTGGGAGGCCAATCATCTCTGGGTTTAAGAGAATCATTTTCTACAAAGCCATTCATCTTTGTGCTGCTGATGCTGCTCCTAGTTGGCCCTGTACTGGGCCTGGCATCAGACTGCTCTGCCAAGCCTGACTGCTGTTATCGGGAACTTAAACATGCAAATTATCGGTATCGGTTGTAAAAAATCAATATCGGCCGGTCACTAGATCTAAGCAATTTGATCTTATTTTGTAGATTTATTGGAGCAGCTTATCATTATGTCACTGAATATTAACAGCAGTCTTCAGTTAACAGCTGGCTGACAAAATGGAAGATCAGTTATTTATTTATTTAAAGGGTAAAAAATAACACAGTAACTTTTCATTACTTTAAGCTTTTTTTATCATAATTTACAGGTTTTACTCTTTTAGATAACTGTACCTTTCAGTTCACCATGCAGCATTTTTCACTCACTTCATTTTTCCATTGTTTGGCTTCTTATATTGATCATAATTGAATAAAACATGCTGAGTTGCGAATGCATTACCGCAAGATGTCGTTTAGCATGCAGATTACTTCAATGTTTCTCAAATACAATAATACGTGCATATAATTTTAATCTCTCTAGCTGTAATCACTGATGTGAAAAGCTTGCGACACCGGTCCAATAATGAGTCAGGTTGTGCAGGAGGAAACTGACCTGTGTCTCATGCAGGAGTTACTCAGGGGTGATCTCTGTTTCCTGATGCACCACCACTTTAGTCACAGACATGTCAGGGTGCTGCTCCTTCGCCTCCTTTATCGCCTGAGCAAGAGCCTGGAGAGCAGAGAGGACAGTTTTCAACAAGACCACTAAACTTACACATTTAAAGGCCCCATGAAATCAAAATGGAAGTTTTGTGGCTTTTAATCCATTCTTGTTACCTTTGTGGTCTTATATATATATTCGCAGATATATGCAATTAATTGTTCTCTTTCAGGAAAATAAACCAATATTGAAGACATAATCTTTGTCCAATAAAAAGCTTTTTATGAGAATGTCATGGTTGTTAACTGTAGGTGCATTTCACCTTATCATGGTCAATCTCAGTGTCTCCAGTGATTACGATTCTCTTCTCGATACGGGTCTCTGAGATCCCGCCTTTCACCGTCTGAGCAGAGAAAGGGAAGAGAACGAGAGAATGAGAGAGCCAGAAACACAGTGAAGTGTATATCTCATCTGTGCAGTACAGCAATTCTTGACTAACTTTGAAAATGGGAAGATACTATGGAATGGTGATATAAACTGTAATTAACAACGGCTTTATCACATGGTCGCAGCCTCTTGGCACAATTGTGCCCTACCTTGCAGTATGCAGCACAAGCAAATCAGTTGTAAGTTGGATATTTTAAAGTTTTTTGCAATTAAGTTCTGCTCATCAAATTATACGTTTTACATTGTGCTTAAATATGATAATTTAACATCCATCCATTCCTCTTTAAGAGGCAGACATTGCAGGATCTTTTGTGATGGTGTAGGTTTGTACCTTGGTGATCTGGGTTGTGGTGGTGGTGCTGACAGTCTCTGACGTGATGGTCTGAGCACTCAGCAGCATCCCAGACTCCTTCTCTGACATTGTGTTGGACTATAGGCAAACAAACACACATGTGCTTACAACACTCTTCCATTACATCTGTCATTTATTGCTTCCATCCAAAGCTATTTCCTACAGAGCCCCAAAGGGGACACTGTCATGGGGCTGGGGGGCGGGGGATGTGACATGGAAAGGAAGAAAACATATTTCAATGCTTTTGCTTGCAAAACTTGTGGGTTCTATTAAATTTTCTCACAAAAGAATTTAAAAATTACTTTTTTTCCCACATTCTCAGAAAAAAAGGTACAATAGCTGCCATTGGTATACCTTATTCACCCCTAAAGGATGCGTGTAAGTACATTAAAGTGTATATATTAGTATCGAAATTTTACATATTAGTACCTTTTCAAAAGGTACTGCCCCAATGACAGTTTTGTATCTTTATTTCTGGGAGTGCACATTATAGGCCTATTATTTCTATCAGCATGTACTTTTTGGGATCTTCATAATAAAACAAATGATTACTACTAAAATAATCAAAAGTGTATTATTATATAGGAATTATGTTTTTTTTTTTTTTTTTTTTTAGTATTGCAAATAGATATGAAAAATAAAATCCATGTAAAACTTTGGTTTGGGGGAGAAAAAAAAGAAGAAGAATTTAGTTTTATATGCTAAAAGTGAGTTAGCAGATTTATTTTATATATATATATATATATATATATATATTTTTTTTTTTTACTATTGGATCTATTTAACAGTCCTGTTGCACATTCATATTGGGTATGTGCACTGAGTTTACTGTAAAATAGCACAGCCAGCAAGCGAATTCAGTCTATGAATTCAGGCATTATAATATACAGTATGATAGATAGGTGATTTTCTTCTGTAATCTGATATATTATTGAAAGAATAAAAAATAAATAAAAGCCCTCATTATTACAGCAGTGGGACCTCTGGTGTGCTGGTTAGAAACTCTTTTAAAAACTGGCCTTGGGATATATAGTAGAGCTCGAAGAGAGAAAACGAACAGATCTTAATGATTAGCTAAACTCACTCAGAAAATGACAGCACTGTGACAGATTGTAACAAAGACTGAACACATACAGTACAGAATAGAAGGTTATGAAAGTGATATATTCTGTTCTGAATGCAGATGTGTGCCGATACGTGCACTGCTACCAAAGTCCAATTAATTATTCAATATCAACCAATGCTTGATTATTAGTGTTTGATTATTAACAAAATCCCTACTACTGGGTGATGTGGTAATCAACATGTATTGATGCTGATATATTTTGCATCCCAGTTAATTTTTCATTCTATGTGCGGCATATGGAAACACTGGCACAGCAAAAGACTAACCAAAAATGATGTCAGCAATAAGGTTGATTAAAAAAGCCTCGGCTCACCTGTGCAGACTCATATGTGATGGTCTTGGTCTCTGTATGCACAATGGGGATGTCCTTGCTGGTGATTTCGCTGCGAAGGGAGTTGGTGACATCAGAAATGGTGATTGTTTTCATCTTCACCACAGGAGACTGTGAAAGGGGTCAAGACACGGTGGAGAGTAAGAAGAGAATCACTTTTCTCACTACATTAACTTCACCTCACATAGAGCGCCTAGTGAGACTTTGAATGGTTGGGGGTGGGGAAGCAATGGGCTAGAACAGGTATAAAATATAGCCACTTCAATGATTTCATATGTACTTTATCACCCTTTCCAATCAAATCATTTTCTTTAATGGTGTGTAAAAGAGTACAAATCTCTATTGACTGTATTTCTTAAACATTAGTTGTATAAATTTGCCACCCAGCTGAGTTAATATTAAACAAAGAGAAATGTGTGCTGAAATGAGTGCTGTCCAATTAATTAAACATATCACAATCACGATATCGATTACAATTAATCTATGATATCGCAATTTTGCTATTGACTAATACTGGAGTAATACGACGTAAAAAACGATTCTCAGCTACTTCTGGATATGCAGCCTAAGAAAAGATGGCATGATATTGCTCACAAAATAAGTATATTACTGTAAATTGCCAGGAAAATAATTGAAAATAATGATTTCTGTCATAATCAGTCTCAGTTGGAATGAAATTATGTTTTAGAGAAGTGCGTCCCAGTGGAGCAAAATCCATTAGGAAGCTCCACAAACACTCCTCCATTAAGAGTGTGGAGTGTTTATTCCAAAACCACATACTGTACATCATCATGACTGAGAGGACCTGAATTAAGCCTTTATCTCGCCTAGAAGCCCATAGTTCAGCCCATCGTTCAACCCACAATTCTTGGCTCAGATATGCAGATTATGCATTTAAAAACCATCACAGATTTGGTTTAGCTTTTTCATCTTTTATCTACAAGCACAACAAGCCAAAAATAATTAGATTTAGAAACATTTAGCACATTGTAAGTCAAATATTATTTTCATCCAATAATGGCGATGTCAGGTTGGCAGATGATGATGCACAGTAAAAAACGTTGGGTTGTTTTTTTAACCTAACCATTGGGTTACACATATTGGGTCAATGTGTTGGGTTATCTTAAAATTTTTTGGGTCATTTTTTTTTTCGTCGTTGGGTTATTTTTTGTTATATCCCAACTGTTGGGTTAAATATGTTTCCCGCTTGATTCCGTTCAAATTTTAACGGTCCAGTCAGCGACTCACCGCGGACATCAGTGGCAGCCCGCATGATTATGAAAGGTAAGTAACTGTTAATATAATCGTATGATGTATATAACTGTTATAACATTAAGTAATGTGTCTGATATGATAATTATTATTTTCTTATATGTTAAAAAAGTTTTCATTCCCTTTAGTCCGTTTGTTTCCCCCAGAGAATCAGATCGATTGTAAATGAATGCTATTCCTGTTTGTTCGCGAGCATTAACCCATTAAAAGATTAGCTGCAAAACTTTTCAGACAAGTATTACTTAAAGTTAATAAAAATGTCTGGTGAAATGTGAAAGTTTGACGAAATCATTAGAATTAAGCTAGAAAAGCCGCACAGACCATTTATTGGATCGGACCAGTGAAAGAAGCTGCTCGAGCGACTCGCGATCTGAGCTCACACACATCAGTCATGCAACAGACAACAGACTCCGTGAGAATCGTTTGAATGAACCTGCAATTTTCTGTTATAAAAGTTAAAAGCCCAGACGAAAGAAAAGCGCGCAGTCGTGAGGCAATCCGCTCCTTCAGCGAAAATGTATACCAGTGCCCCAAATTTACATAACAATACTCCTACAACCAACCTTTAAGAGGGGAGCGTAAAACAGAAGCCATAATCGTCTTAGCACTAATTAATTGTACAGTAAAAGTGTTTTTATGGTTTATTCATATTGAATATTGTTATGCATCTATTAGAATACCCTATAATTACAGCAATTTCTCTTATGAAGCTAGATTGATTGACATGTTTTTTAAATGTATTGTACTAAATGTGTTTATACTTATGTTTTAGACAATGGACTTTTTCGTGAAGGAAAAATTGCCACAATAGAATTTCTGCCTGTTAACTGAAACATTTCAAGGTAAGTAACCTATTTAAATTAATGATACACAAGTTTTCAATTTTACTTAGACCTATGACTTCCAAAAATTATGAAAAAAGACAAATGAGGTGAAATAAGTGTATTGCCACATTCCGTCCAACAAAGCTTCCTTTCATTTACAGTGTACTTTTGTTCCTCCCTACAAGTCCAAATCAGTTAAAGGGTAAAGGGTGGTAAAATTTACTCACATTAGCCACATCTAGGACAGGCGCCGGTACAGGATGGCTGCCTCCGTGACGTGCTCTGCTTATGTTTTTGTCTTTTTGTTAGTTTGTCCTGTCTTTAGTTATATTCATGCAATCAGTTTCACCAGGGATGAACTGCTGAACATTCGGCAGAACGCACTACAAGATGTTTTTCCGGATTTCAATTATTCAGATGTTTTACTGAATATTGTTATCGGAGGAGCAGCGGCACTGATCAAATGCTTCAGGACGCGCAGGCGGGGAAAGCGAGCTGGCACGCTCGTCAGACTCAGGAAGCGCGGATTTCGAATGCCGTTGCCTAGCATCCATCTGGCAAATCTCTGCTCTCTACCCAACAAAACGGACGAACTCCTTCTGCTTTCTCGGACAAATAAGGATTTCACACACTCTGCTGCTCTGTGTTTCACGGAAAACTTGCTGAATGACGCCATACCGGACAGCGCGCTCCATCTGCCGGGCTTTCAGCTGTTTAGAGTGGATCGCGACGCAGAATCAACGGGGAAATCGCGCGGCGGCGGGACATGCTTTTACATCAATCAACGGTGGTGTACAGATGTAACTGTGTTAAAGAAGATGTGCTGTCCTGATCTAGAAATGCAGTTTGTCAACTGCAAGCCGTTCTATTCACCGCGGGAGTTTCACTCGCTCATTCTGGTTAGTGTTTACATTCCTCCGCAAGCGCAAGTAAGTCTGGCTTTACAGAAACTCGCTGAGCAGATCACAGAGACAGAACAACAACACCCGGACTCTGTTTTAATCATTCTCGGGGACTTTAATAAAGCCAATCTCTCCCGTGAACTGCCAAAATACAGACAGCATGTTACTTGTCCCACAAGAGACAGTAATATATTGGATCACTGTTACACAACAATAAAGGATGCATATCACTCTGTTCCACGAGCAGCTTTGGGATGTTCTGATCACCTTCTGGTTCATCTTATACCGACCTACAGGCAGAAAATAAAATCAGCTAAACCTGTATTAAGGACTGTAAAAAGATGGACTAATGAAGCAGAGCAGGATTTACAATCTTGTTTTGACCTCACTGATTGGAGTGTTTTTAAAGCTGCTGCCACCGATCTGGATGAACTCACAGAGACCGTAACATCATATATCAGTTTCTGTGAGGATATTTGCATTCCTACCAAGACTCAACTAAATTACAACAATGACAAACCGTGGTTAACTGCAAAACTCAGACAGTTCCGTCAGACCAAAGAAGATGCTTACAGGAAGGGGGACAATATCTTGTATAAACAGGCTAAATACACACTGGAAAAGGAGATCAGAGTGGCAAAGAGGAATTATTCTAAAAAAATAAGGACTCAGTTCACTTCGAACGACTCAGCATCAGTGTGGAAAAGTCTAAAGAAGATCACCAATTACAAGACACCACCCCCCAGCACTGTGGAGAATCAACGACTGGCAGACGATCTGAACGAGTTTTACTGCAGGTTTGAAAGAACACCCATCACCTGCCCTGAACGCCTCTCCACACAACCGTTCACACCAATAACAACTCCTGCAACCAACCCTGAATGCCTCTCCAAACAACCGTTCACACCATTAACAGCTCCTGCAACCCGCCCTGAACACATCTCCAATCAACCGGTGCGGTGCGCCAGGTCTTCCGGAAGCAGAAAAGGAAAAAAGCACCAGGCCCAGATTGTGTTACACCAGCCTGTCTGAAATCCTGTTCTGACCAGCTGGCCCCCATCTTCACAAAGATCTTCAACAGATCGCTGGAGCTGTGCGAAGTCCCTTCATGCTTCAAACGCTCCACCATCATCCCCATCCCAAAGAAACCCAAAATTACAGGACTAAATGACTACAGGCCTGTGGCTTTAACATCCGTAGTCATGAAGTCATTTAAAAAACTGGTGCTGGCCCACCTGAAGGGCATCACTGGACCCTTGCTGGATCCTCTTCAGTTTGCCTACAGAGCAAACAGGTCTGTGGACGATGCAGTAAACATTGGACTGCATTATGTTCTGCAACACCTAGACAGACCGGGGACCTATGTGAGGATCCTGTTTGTGGACTTCAGCTCGGCTTTTAACACGATCATGCCAAACCTCCTCCTGCCCAAACTAACTCAGCTCTCCGTGCCCACCTCCGTCTGTCAGTGGATCAACAGCTTCCTGACAGACAGGCAGCAGCTAGTGAGGCTGGGAAAATACACATCCAGCACCCGTACAATCAGCACCGGAGCTCCCCAGGGCTGCGTTCTCTCCCCACTGCTCTTCTCCCTGTACACTAATGATTGCACATCTAAGGACCCCTCTGTCAAGCTCCTGAAGTTTGCAGATGACACCACACTCATCGGCCTCATTCAGGACGGTGACGAGTCTGCTTACAGACAGGAGGATAAAGAGCTGGCTGTCTGGTGCACTCTCAACAACCTGGAGCTTAACACGCTCAAAACAGTGGAGATGATCGTGGACTTCAGGAGAAACCCCCCTGCACTCCCCCCACTCACCATCATGAACAGCACTGTGACTGCAGTGGAGTCATTCAGGTTCCTGGGCACCACTATCTCTCAGGACCTGAAGTGGGACATTCACATTGACTCCATTGTGAAAAAGGCCCAGCAGAGGTTGTACTTCCTTCGCCAGCTGAGGAAGTTTAACCTGCCACAGGATCTGCTGAAACAGTTCTACTCCACCATCATCGAATCCATCCTCTGCACTTCAGTAACTGTCTGGTTCAGCTCAGCTTCTAAATCTGACCTCAGAAGACTACAGAGGGTAGTCCGGACTGCTGAGCGAATCATCGGTTCAACTCTCCCATCTATTCAAGAACTGTACTTATCCAGAGTGAGCAAAAGGGCTGTTAAAATCACTCTGGATCCCTCACATCCAGCACACTCCCTCTTTGAACTGTTGCCATCTGGTCGACGCTACAGAGCACTGAGCGCCAGAACGACCAGACACAGGAACAGTTTCTTCCCTCAGGCAATCCATCTTATGAACAGCTGATACACACTGAACACACTACACTTTATTTATCTAACACACATACTTAGTATACACTTAAATTTTGCACATAATATACATGTACATACATAACTGCATTTTTGTAATATACCTGCCTACTATTTTCAATTTGTATATTGTCATTCCTTATCTACTTATTTGTATTTTTTGTATCTTTTTATTCTTTTATTATGTGTTTTATGTTCTGTCGCTGTCATTCTGTTGTACTACGGAGCTTCTGTCACGAAAACAAATTCCTTGTATGTGTAAACATACCTGGCAATAAAGCTCATTCTGATTCTGATTCTGATTCTGAAATATTGCCACAAACTTTCTGGAGGAAGTGAAAACTGGTTTAGTCTGTCTCTTAGTGCAAATGATAGTAGATCCCCACAAAGACTGTAAAAATTTAAACTGTGAGCTTAGTTTTTTTTTTTTTTTTAAACTTGTGCTTTCTCACAGTGCCCTGTGTAGTCAAGTCACCGTTCCAAGAAGATATTTGAAAAAAAAATGATGACAGAATTTTAATTTCTGGGTGAATTATCACTTTAACTAATTTAAATTCGCTATAGCTTTTAACTCATTTAAATTCACTGATTTGTAAAGTGAGTGTATCAATGAAATATCATCACAATGCATGTTAACTGAACTTTGTTTTATTTATTCTTTTAAGGTTGGCACTTATTAGTGCTGTTCTTGAATCATGAGCCAGAATCCACATGTCCTGGTGCTTGGTGACAAGGAAAACTCCTCCCAAGTTTTTATTATTTTAAACGGAGGCGATGGAACAGAAGACGATACTACAAGCAGTCGATCTGTGTTTCAAACTTTTCTTTGTATATGACATCTACTACCCAAAGTCCTCTGCTCCCATTTGAGAGTTTTTGGAACACACAGTCTTTAATAGTTTCTTCTGCACACTGTCTCCTCCTTAAAAACTTTGTATTTAGTAATCAATAAAAAACTTTTTTATTTTATTGATCATCAGTAGGTCCAGCAGCTAGTATATTGATTTTATGATTATTTTTTGTTATCACTATATGTTATGTTCATTTTATTTGAAAGTCATAACATTTGCCAAGTGTTGTAACCCATATTCGGAATTGGTGCTCTGCATTTAACCCATCCAAGTGCACACACACAGCAGTGAGAAGTGAACACAACGTGAACACACACCCGGAGCAGTGGGCAGCTATAGATCCAGCGTCCGGAGACCAATTGGGGGTTCAGTGCCTTGCTCAAGGGCACTTCAGCCATGAGTATTGAGGGTGAAAGAGAGCGCTGTTCATTCACTCCCTCCACCTACAACTCCTGCCAGCACCGAGACTCAAATCTGCGACTTTCGGGTTACAGGTCCAACTCTCTAACCATTAGGCCACAGCTGTGAACTGTATTTGCACATTTGTGTGTTTTGATATGAATATGAATTGACACATTTGTACATCTTGAAAATGTCAGTTGTATTTTTACACATTCTTGTACATTTAAATAAAATATTTTAAAATATATTAGTAAATGTGTTATTTGCATATTAAAATAAATTCTGTAATTTACAACAAAAGTAGTTTCAAAATATGGTTGTATTAAGGCATTTTTAATAAAAATACTGATGTTAATTAGTATAAATAATTAACTCAACTGTTGGGTAACTTTTAACCCAACAGGATTTTAACCCAATGGGTTGGGTTGAAATAACCCATAGATGGGAAGGGAATAGTTGGGTTACAGGTTGGGTTATTTTTAACCCAACATTTTTTAGTGTGTGGGAATGACAAATTCAAGCCAAATCGTGGGCTCACCATGTGGTGCTTTCAAAAGAAGAGCTCTGTGTGATGACTCGCATCAGTCTGCAAGTCTCCTTTTAGTTATTGTGCATTTAAAAAGGGCCAAACTAAAGTACCTCAAAGTAGTCTAACATCAGCCAAAAGAAAGAGCTCAATCTCAGAAACCAAAAACTCTCAAGTAGCCTTGAACTCACTCTAATAAGATAATGGAGAAAAAAGGCAAAGGCTGAAAAATCTAATTAGATTATGTACTTTTTTTGGAAAACTGTTTTGGATTATATACCATCCGGGGAACCAAGAATCTCTTGCGAAAGACATTTAAGAAAGTGATAACATCTCCATAAACTGCTTTCATACAGAATGGATTACATGCTCTCAGTTAGACTGAGGAAAATGGATTAATTATGAATGTTTTGGAATATTAGATATAGATTTTCCTGTCTTCTTACGAGCAGCAATAAAGCATTTGCAGTTTGTCTGGAAATAAAGATAATTTGGCTGTAACCAAGAAATCACAAAATATATTGTGCTTATAGATGACCGTGAAAAGAACATAATTAAGAAAATTAGATTTGCAGTGGATATGGTTTCAGAGTGCACAATAAAGCAACATTAGGGAGTTTCAGACATTTGAGCTTGGAACTTGAAATGAATAGACTTTTATGTACACCTGAAACTATTTCACTATTTTTACAATTTATTGATTGTACCTTGGATTGTCTTTATCATGGAATGGACCTTAGTCAGAGCAGATGTTTTATTTTGAATGTGTTGGCTTTGATAAATCATTATGTCCTATTAAGACAACATAGTGCTTTTGCATCCAGGGTTTTTGTGTCACAGGATGTAAACTGTTTAAAACTATTAGCTGTCCATCAACATCCAATGTGAAATGGTGAAATCATTAAGAGTCCCAGAGGAAATAAATAGAAAAACAGGAAGGACCTCATCCTCTCTCCCTCCTTATTGTCTTATAATCCAAATAAGATTAGTCTGAGAGTGGCTGCTGTCTCCCTGATATCTATTTCGTTTCTTTCACTGTCCCTCAAATAAAAACAAGCCACCACATCATCAGCGTCAAGACCAGCAGGCTGCTCAACAGGAAGGAGACATGGGGGTGGTGCAGTACCACTGGGTACTGCTGGCAAAAACGTGCCTCTTCCTCTGTGGACACGGCATGTCCCTGAGCCTCAGTGTCTTTTTCTTCATCAAAAACATCATCATCATCGTCATCCTCCTCCATATGCTGCAGCAGCGGCGGGCCTCCTGGCACGGGTGCCCACCTGACCCTTACCTGCTGTCGCCTCGATGTGCCATCTCTGTGCAGGGCAACAACAGGACACCAAGAGAGACACAGAACAATGAACAGACATGTGGAGTGGGGAGAGACATAGGGAGAGATTGATGAGGGGTAGTAGAGATTTCTGGGTAGGTATGAAGGGTCCGGGCTCAGGATCTGAGCTTAGAGGATGCCAGAGTGGTTTAAGCGGGCCAGATGGATTGAAGCAAAGGCCTTGAGGGTTTTTATGGCATTGGTGGACACCGGATTTGCATTAAGATTGGCATCATACATTGTTTTGGCAGTGCAATTATCCGTCAGTGACAGAACAACACCATAAAAACCGCCAGGGTTTGGGTGAGACGGGTCACTAAGCGAAATCCTCAGAGGATCAGATCAGTGGATGTGTCTGTCACAGAACTAGACTCGGTCATTGGCTAGATCAGAGTTAACTACTTCCGCAAAGAATAACTAACGTTTAGAATTGGTTAAATTGTTAATGTTTTTCACAACGTTCATTTCTGTTCAGTTCTTGAACACCAATTATAGTTTCAATACAAAACAGTGAAACCGAGTCAATCTGAGTCAATCTGCAGCACCAAAGCCAAATACATTTTTCTAGTAGCGAGTTTGTGGTCTGAATCGAATATGATAAAAGATTTTGCTGTTCTCACTGACCGATCGCAAAAACAGACAGCACAACCCGTATCTGATTTATGGACAAATGACTCTTATGAACTGGTTCTTAACTCATGACTGATTAACTGAATCGGTAAGGGGTGCATTTCCCATACAACGGTGTGACTGTGCTTAATTACCATGCCATCATTGAAAAAATTAACCTAGTAACTGTCTACTATCTGTTGTCCATTTTATTTGTTCCTTTTTCAAATTAATATCAGATTATTGTTGTAAATAATGAACATGGCATCTGAGGACTACTTCGGTATTTTTGTTCTCCATAGTTTTTCTTTATTTAGCTATGTTTTATCCAGTCGCAGATTCCCTCTTACATCATACTCAGGGGTTTGTGGGGTACTAGAGCAATTACTGTATGTACATGTGTACATTACATACAATCTTTAAAAATTGTGCTTTAATTCTCTTGACTAACTAAAATCTATATGGACGGAAAGTTACAGATTACACGTTACAGTCTTGCTTATTTTGCTCAAGATCTATTTCCATGTCATACTATCTATGCTTCTAACCACAGGTCGAGAGCAGTTACTGATTGAATCTATAGCTAAACAACAGAATTGTTGAACTATGTTGCTAACGTAGGAACTCACAACCTTAGTTGGCTAAGGATGCTTTTGGGAGCACAAACTGTCTTTTGGTGTTAAAATAGTACTGTCAGGATTGACTAAAGACGCACAGTTAAGAATTAGCACTGAAAAGGCTTGGATACAGTTATTTTTGCATCTGACCTTATTGAATGTGAAATTTATGGGAGGAGATTATTAAAATATTCATGCAATGAGATTTACTAATGTTTGCATTCAACAGATTACTGTAATTTGCAGCATTAATTAATGCTCCAAAAAAGCACGTCTTTAAGCAGATGGTAAATTGTGCTGCTCTTGGTAGATTGTGTTGGTCATTAATGATCTGGCTGTGTCTGTGTTCTTTAATTTGTGCATTGTCAGTAAATCAGCCATGGACATTTTCACTCCCAATAATTTTTAGATGGAATCAAAACCAAATTCTTTCCATTCCTTACAATTTCCATCTCTAGTGTTAACAGAGATGTTCAGCACTGGACATGTGCTTTTAAAAACTATTGATAAACATAAAAGACACAGTTTTGTTCAAAAGTGAAATCTTAAATACAAGTGCACGTTGTATTGAGAGAATTTGAGAGAATGAGTACAAACTTTATGTTTTGAATTGAAAGGAGTGTGTGATATGGCAGTTTAGTGCATTCAGGTCTGAGACTGAGGGTGTACTCACACTAGCCAGTTTGAACCGTGCCCGAGTGCGTTTGACCACCAAAGCGCGGTTCGTTTGACTAGTGTGAGAGCTCCGCACCGTGCCCGGGCGCGGCTCGATTGGCCGGCCGTGGCCCGCTTGGAAGAGGTGGGCCAGAGCACGGTTCAGTTGGACTCGGGCGCGGTTCGCATGCAGTGTGAGCGCTAACCGTGCTGGAGCACGGAACAGGACGCGTGGCGTCACGGTTTTGCGACGCTCCAAAAGCTCAGCTGGTACCTTACAAACCTCCTCATACGAGCAGCACGATTACGTGAAAATTTTCGCGCCACTAAGGCGACACATCTGTTTAACAACAGGCTGTGAGAGGGCTGTGGACCACCGTGGACCAAACGACACAAAATTATCCACAAAGAAACAGAGCGATGGACTCCATTGTGTTCAGAGAGCGCCGCTCTTCCTGTTTATCCCGAAACCGTCGCGCACCATAATGACGTAAGCGTGCTCCGGCACGAATGCTGAAACCCTCCTATGTGAGTGCAGGCCAGAGGGGGAGTGGGGAGGGGGGACAATCGCATCAGGCCCGGTTCATGGCAACCGTGCCTAGTGTGAGTACACCCTGATACATGATGTAGTAGGCCTCAGCAGAAGAAGGCCGTGGGGCCCCTCTCTGGGTGCTTCTAGACACTCCTGCTTGTGGAGAGGAGGAGGATCGAGATCGAAATGGAGGTATGGATAAAAGTGGAGGAGGAATGGACTGTGATCCAGGACAAGACTTTGCGAGAAGAGATTGTGGAGAGTAAACAAAGGGAAGACAAGGACAGAGAAGCAGTGAAGGACAGGAACAAGAGGAAAAAAAGAGGGAAAAGACAATGAAATGAAGAGGAGGAGGAGTCAGTTTTTTAATGTTTGCTTTTCTTATTTGCTTTTTTACCACTTTCTTTTTTTATACCTAATTTGGTTTTTCAGTGAACTAACAGACTCATGCAGCGACATTATGTATTGTAATCCAGGCATGCGATCAGCATGTCAAAGCAGAGGACAGCCAGCAGTAGCCATTCAGAAAGCAGAAGCAGTAGTAAAGGGGCATGGCTTTGGGAGAGGGTGTGGTCAGTGGGTCTATAAAAGCCACAGGCATTGAGAAGATTCAGAGAGAGTGAGAGTTCTTTATCTACATAAAGAAACGCCAGTCTTTTCAGGGGTGGTTGCTGGACAGCCCTGGCAGTAATGACCAAATGAGAGTATGTTTACCTCTGATATACCCCCCGCTACTCTGTGTAAGGGTAGGAGAGGAGGCGTCTTCACCTGTGTGCACATGTGCCCACACACAAACACATACTGAAAGCTTAGAAAAGAACTGCTTATTCAGATAACATGCTACATTAGCAACATTGAGTATTGCATATGTCATATAGACTGCTTCTTGGCATTGTTGCATCCTTTCTTTTGTTTCTTAGAGGGAAATATTGCATGAAAAAGAGCACCCAGCACATACACAAAAGAGCACCTCTCCTTTGTATTCCATAGAAGAAAGAAAGCTGAGCTTTCAGAACGATTTTAACAGGCTGTCAGAGCAAACATTCAGATCCAAGGGTAAGGTTCTGAGCTAGTATAATTTACTGCCTGTCACATTACTATAAACAGACTATGACTAGAAAGCTGCATCATACTGAGAAAATGTGTGTTTATTGCAATTCATTTTAGGTACTGTTAGCAAAAATTAAAAACTGTTTTATTTGTTAATTCAGTGTTGCTCTGGCAACTAACTGAAAAAGGAGCTTTTTGCGGAGTCACCTCCTCCCAGAGGGTGTTAATTGACATTTATTCATGTGGAGTAACCCTGTAGGGCCCCACTGCACAATGGCTCAGGCTTCATCATTTAAATATGAAAAAGTGAAAGTGAAAGTGAAGTGACATTCAGCCAAGTATGGTGACCCATACTCAGAATTTGTGCTCTGCATTTAACCCATTCGAAATGCACACACACAGAGCAGTGAACACACACACACACTGTGAGCACACACCCGGAGCAGTGGGCAGCCATTTATGCTGCGGCGCCCGGGGAGCAGTTGGGGGTTCGATGCCTTGCTCAAGGGCACCTAAGTCGTGGTATTGAAGGTGGAGAGAGAACTGTACATGCACTCCCCCCACCCACAATTCCTGCCGGCCCGGGACTCGAACTCACAACCTTTCGATTGGGAGTCCGACTCTCTAACCATTAGGCCACGACTTCCCTATAGAAGTCGGAACGTGGCAGAACATGATCTGGCAGAACGTGATCTGCCAGGGGAAACATGGCCAAAGTAACTATACCCAACAGGGTCACTCATATGGGCACTAGCCTCAGACCATATATTTTGACGTCACCACAGGGAAATAATTTGATTTATTAATGAAGTCATGTAAACTCAGCTTACTTGCATTGTCAGGTTACTGATGCATGTAAACGGGGAAACTGGTTATTTTAATAAGCTGCTATTTGTAAGTTATCAGCTTACTGGTGCGCATGTAAACATGCTCACTGGCTGAAAGGCCTGGTGCCGGTTGCTCTGCTACATCTGGCCGCCGGAGAGCTGGAAGACTTGACAGGGTTTGCCCGGTCAGTGAACTCTCTGGAGAATTAAGCATTAAGGACATCGCAAGCCAACACTGAGCCAGGCCTCTTGGTGCCACTATCTGTTTGTGGTGAAAACACAGAAGGAAACTGTTTCGACACGTAAGCTATAGGACCTACTGAATGTGTTAGGAGTCGCCCAGTCTGCAGCTCTACAAATGTCTGCTAGCAAGGCACCACAAGCCAGCGCCCAGGATGATGTGACACCCCTAGTGGAGTTAGCATGCAGCCTGAGTGGGCAAGGCACACCTGTGATGGCATCCACTAGTCAGTGGGCCATCCTCTGCTTGGAGAAAGCCTTCCCTTTCTGCTGTCCTCCGTAACAGACAAAGAGCTGTTCTGTGGTCCTAAAGCTCTGAGTTCTATCTACATACTGTCGCAGTGCATGTACACTACAGAACAAGGGGGACCCCTCTATTGGGTTGTGGTGGGCGGAAATAACAGCAACGTAAACCTTAAGAGAGGAGGGCGACAGCCTACGCTCCAAACCTTGCTGCAAGAAGGAAAGCATGGCTCTGATCGAACATTTTCAGGTGTCCTTGTGGTGAATGGAACACCAATTGACGAACAGGTTCCACTTAAGAGCATAGGCCTTGTGATGGAGCTCATACTGAAACGACAGTGAGTGCGACCTCCTGTGGTAGGTCACCTAGAACCTCCGGTTCCCATCCAGAGATCACATGTGGAGTTTCCACAGGTCGAGACGCGGGTGCCAGAAGGTGCCCCATCTCTGAGAAAGCAGAAGACCCTTCCGTCATCTCTGTGTCTGGTTTGGACAACGCTACCACACCCAAAGGGGGCAACACAGCCGGGTCGTCATCCCTGGATAGAGAGAAAGCTCGCCTTTAAATTAAAGGATCGACATCTGATCTTCAGCGGGAACACCGAGGGATACGGATAGTGCACTCTGTCTAGCAGAGGGCCCAGTATGCTCCATCGGAAAATCCACTGGCTGCAAAGTGCTTGAGGGGTGAGGAAATCCCGCTGGGGAAGCCCTCACCATGATCCTCAAATCACCTCTGACTGGATCGCAGCAGAGGCAGAGGGACTCCGCCATGTTTGACATAACTGAGTTTTTTATGCAACTCCGAGATGGACATGTCCCCACAAAGAGAACATGCAAGTTGCTCTTTTAGAGATTGCTCTTTTGTGCTGAATTCATTAGAACATTAGACATCATTAGAAGAATGGCATCTACGCTAATATTAGTCTGTTTCTCTCTTATTCCGAGCTCACTGTAGCCACGAGATACAGTCTGTATCCAGATCAGAGGGTCACTGCAGTCACCCGGATCCAGTACGTATCCAGACCAGATGGTGGATCAGCACCTAAAAAGGACCTCTACTGCCCTGAAAGACAGCAGAGACCAGGACAACTAGAGCCCCAGATAAAGATCCCCTGTAAAGACCTTGTCTCAGACGACCACCAGGACAAGACCATAGGAAACAGATGATTCTTCTGCACAATCTGACTTTGCTGCAGCCTGGAATTGAACTACTGGTTTCGTCTGGTCAGAGGAGAACTGGCCCCCCAACTGAGCCTGGTTTCTCCCAAGGTTTTTTTCTCCATTCTGTCACCGATGGAGTTTTGGTTCCTTGCCACTGTCACCTCTGGCTTGCTTAGTTGGGGTCACTTCATTTACAGTGATATCGTTGACCTGATTGCAAATGAATGCACAGACACTATTTAAACTGAACAGAGATGACATCACTGAATTCAATGAAGAACTGCCTTTAACTGTCAATTTGCATTATTGACACACTGTTTTCCTAATGAATGTTGTTCAGCTGCTTTGACGCAATGCATTTTGTTTAAAGCGCTATATAAATAAAGGTGACTTGACTTGACTGAAGCATGCAGAGAGGCTGGCCACCACACACTTCTGGTGTGGCTGTCTGCACAAAGACAATATTTTTCCCGTGAGACCATGACCACCACTGCAGTACAGTAAGCCCGCACTCGTTTTCTGCAATCACTCGTAACAAAAGCAAAAGGATGAATTAATGCGGTGCACCTGCTGCCTTTTATACCCTCACTGCGGGGTGTGGCAGCCAGATGTGAAATACCGCATGCCAATGTACAGTACATTAACTCATTTAGTTACACTCGAAGTGAATTGGTCTCTCTGGCAAAATCCCAATTCGTCGGTCATCGCAGAAGAATATTTTATGATTAATATTAAACAATTATAAACTTACAAAGGAAAAGACAGGCTAACTGACATAAAAAGTGACTTTATTTTTCTCTTTGTGTGTATTTGTTTCATTACTTAGAGGCCAGCAATTTAGAAACACTTTGATGATACCACAATACTAAATAGGAAAAGATAAAGAAAACATAACTGAAAACAGCACTGAAATCCATCCAAATGTTTAAAACAGAGATAACTCAGAAAAGAAAAGTAAACATAATATACCCATTGTTTGTTGATATCTAATTTACTCACAACAAACTCTGAATATCTAAAGATTTTATGCAACTAAATTGGCAAACTTTGGAAAAAACAATCATTAGCTCTTCCCCAAAAATGGCCATTGTATTGACATGAGACCCCGTCAATGAAACTTTGTTTCAGTTCACATACTACACAACTAAATACCAATAGATGGGCAAAGTTACCTCCATTTCATAAAACCAGCAATCTATCATCAAGACGTTAGTCTTTATCTTCAACATAAAAGCATACAAAGGCTCTAAATCCAACAGTGAAACATAAATTTTAACCCCAGTACTCACGTCGGGCTGTTTATGGCCGTTGATGCTTGCAGTGCGGAAGGGCGAGTGGGTGGACAGACGCTTGTCCCACTCGTTGGGCCTCGACTCGGGCACTGACTCCATGAAGCTTCGTTTGAGCTCGCTGATACTGGTGTGATGTCGCATGATTTCTGTCTGTGTCTTATCCACATCCTGGGAGAGAAAGAGAGGTCCAGGCAGAGAGAACGCATACCAAAAAGGTCAAAAGAAAAAAAGAAAATGAGGATAGCAGAAGAGAAATTTGGGAACCGACAGCAAAATTGAGATAAAAAAAAGAAAGAACACAGGAAGATGAAGGTCAGAAATTAAGAGGGAAATAACCCAATGAAAACATCTCATTAGTAAGATGATCTGACATAAGGCACTGTTTTACTCCAAACTATCTCAGGGGCATCACATCTAAGGTTGAAAATCTAGTATTTTTACTGTACTCATTTCAAGATATTTGGTTCCATTAACAATTCTTGAATGTCAATAAATTCAATCTAGAGTTGGTTGAGAGGTTGCAGTTTAACAGAATCGTTAAGGAACCAAAATCAGAAAATTTCCTGTGATCCCCATCCTTAGTTACATTATTTACAGTCAAGTGAATGTCACACACAAAGCCATTTTACAGATTGCCCACTGGCCACAAAGACACAGATATCTCCTTTCCACGTTCACAGTTCTCTAACTGCATTTTACCTGTATTTATATATATATGATGGGAGAAAAATCTGCATTTTACCTGTATTTATATATATATGATGGGAGAAAAATCTGCATTTTACCTGTATTTATATATATATGATGGGAGAAAAATCAGGCCGCAAGTATTATATATATATATATCTCCGCTCAGTGGCATTGGGTAATCAGCTATGCTCAGACACGATGAGGTTTTTTGAATACCGGTATTCATGTCAGAGAGGAGGCTTTGTGATTGCCCAAAACAAATGATCCACGTGTGCACAGACAGATTGTGAGAGAGAGAGAGAGAGAGAGTCTAAAATATCAGTGAATCTTTATTAATTTAACTACAGATTTTGAAAATAAACCAGACCTGTGTCTTAGTGCCCCGCAGAACTGATCTGCAAGAATGAAACACTCTCATGAGAAACCAGCCCTCATCATCTACAGCCCTGTTTTCAGACAGACAGCTGACACTAGAAAGACAAGATGTTTGTCTGTTTCCTCACATCATGGCCTAATCCTTTTAAGCAATGTTTCGGTTACAAGCTATAAAGATTACTGCATTACATTACAGGTTAGTTGTTTGAACCTGTTATGTGGCAAACTGATAGCAAATGAAAAGGATTGCACTAAGACAATATGGTTCTGTTCAAAACTCTAGTGAGCTGCCAAACTAGACAAAAAATAAAAGGCAATTCAGTATATATATATATATATATATATATATATATATAGACACACACATACATACATACATACATATATGTCATTATGTTGTGTCTTGTCATTACCCTCATTAATGTTCACCATATAAGTTGCATTCAGTTCAGTGTTTGGTTGTTCGGTCTCTTCGATGTGTACGTGTGTTTCTGCTTTCTCCCCATGGATTACCCCTATGTGGATTATTAAAGACTTTGTATCATCATCTCCCTCATTATGTGCTTCTCTCCCACACCATTCCGTGACTATAATATAAACTGTATATATATATATATATATATATTAAATTATTGTGTCTGTAGTTTAACAACAATATTTATCAACCAATATCAACTCTATATGAATCGATGTAAGTATGTTTTTGCTGGAGCTCACTTAAAAAGCTAGTCTGTCAGGCAGCTCACTATGGTTAGTAAAAGACAGAATTTTGGATTTTAGATCATTAATGAACTCTTCTAAATGCTCATTTGTTATTAGAGGAGGAGATAGATGAGGTGGTAATCATGTGAGCACTTCAGCAGTTTTAAGATTAGATAAACTGTTCAAGCTACAGAGTGAACAAAGCTTGGGTTCAGGCATGGGTCAAATGACTGGATTCTGATCTCTACACATGCTGTTTCACAAGTTTGTCTATACCTATGCAAAACTCGTGCACTTAATGAATCATATGCTGTCATAATTCACTGCAGCATATGATTAACACTGTTTAACACTTAATATAATGATAGTGTATGTGATGGAGACAGTTTTATGTGATATATGGTTAGATACAGAGGTCATTGGGTGTATGAAGGGGTTTATATCACAGAATCCATCTGGTTTTCAGACTCATTATCAGATTCATCAGACCTCACAACAGTGGAAACAGTCTTTGTAGTAACTACAGTATATGTAAATATATGACTGGGACAGACTGTACAGACTGTATAATATGTAACACTACAAATCAGTAATATTATAATCATGTGATCTGATAACAAATGAAACAATAAAAACATGCATTACTGAGCTAAATGTACAGCAAATGATTATATATTTGGCTAAACAACAGAGTTCAGTGTAGTCATGGGCTTGTCACAGTATGTTTAACCCTGGGTAAACATCTGGCCACTTTAAACCCTGAGTCATGAAATCCTGGTTCAGAAGCAGGTCTGCACCTATTTTATAGTGCTAACCCCAATCTGAGGTGCCAGACAGTGTGAAACAATGAGGTAGAATGTTACAGCAAGAAGTTTAGCAATTACAAACCAATCTTAAATTAAACAATTCCCTGATTAAATATCCATGCTTCGTACAGCTGCTGTTTCGTTTCAGTGTCACAGGAAACCATTAAAATGTTAAATGGTGACAGAAAACAGGTCATCTAGACATAAGAGACAGTATCATTACTATTTTTGTATGTAAGCAGATTTATGTGGTGACAATTTCACAAGCGGACAGTTCTGTACACAGTTTACTTGTCCAATCGATAGTATAGATCTGTTTAGCCATGACAAAAATTTGTAGGCCAAACCACAAGGCTAATTCTAGTGTGAAATCTGTCTTCTCTGGATTAATTTAACAATTCAAGGTAAAGTATGAACTATGTGATCAGGGAACAAAGATAACTCAGGGTTCATTTTAAGTGTGAAAAGCCCATTAGAAATATTATATTATAGAAGAAAGCTGGAACAGAGCAGGCACAGAGTTTACTGTTAAAATTAAATAAAAGGCGTTCAAGAGCCTAACATGTTGTAAAAAGGTTTTTTTTTGTTTTTTTTTTATGTGATCCAACTACAGGCTACATGTTTAGATCAGCTCAATTTTGCATTCAATTATAAAAAAACAACAACAACACATTTATTAAAAAAGAAGCAAAAAACTAAATTCCCAATCATATATTTAATAAAATAGTGCTAAGCAAACAGAGAATAAATAGAAGTGAGTACTTGCATTACAGTTAGTGAGGTAAATAGTGCATGCCAAGCCTTTAGGGTTAAGCTAACAAAACAAAACACAAAAGAGAGTGCATTGAGAAGAATGAAGAAAGAAACAAGATGAAACAGAATTTCATGCAGTGAGACATGCAGTGGCAAAAACAAGACATTTCCAGAGTTTCCATACAAACCTCCAACATTAAATTGCTATGTCTGATATAAATAGTTTCACCATCAATTTTCTTAGCTCTTTTCTGTGAAGAACAGGAAAAGAAATTGAGTTGGCAGTGTTTGAACGAAGAGAAAGTCGTGAAATGATTCTTGGATAACTTTTTAAGTTTGATCTGCAGTTGCATCCAGTGTGTGGGGACATGGAGGGATGGACACAAATCAAATCTGGATGAACCGCAGCAGCCGCAGCTAGTCAGAGTGGAGAGGTCAGAAGTCAGGGCCGACTGCAAGGTCAGGGGTAATTGTGCATTGGGCAAAGTTATAAAAATTGTAATGAGATCAAGTTAAAATAAAGCTCCTCTTCCCCATTATTGATGAAACACTGTGTATTTGCTGTGTTATCAAAACCGAATCCTCACCCAGCAACACTGGCTCAACCTCTGTAAATCTTGTCTTGTTATAAGCTGTATATTAGTGTCTTTGCTCTACATTTTGTGATTATCTTCAGTATGTAAAACTACATTAACAGTAAAAGGTTTGGACATATGTTACTGAATATTAATTTCTGGTGGTCTTAGCTTTTGATCTAGTGAAAAACAGAAGTGTGCTTATTGTATTCAATGTGCATTTGTAGTGTATCAAATCTCACTATATATATTTAATACAGTCAATGTATGTTTAGGAACAGTTCTGTATGTTTAGGAAAACACTGTAATAAGTTCAAATTAAATTGTACTATTTTCAGTTTTGTTAATAATCTTTTATTGTGCTCATCTGAATTTTAGTACCAACTCAGGCCCCACATACAAGTGATAGTGTCTTAGACACATGGAATGTATTGTGTGTTTTGTACTAGTTTATGGTTCTGTATAAAAATGTAGACAATTGTGTATAGTCTAGGTCTGTTTGAAAGGTGTTTTAAATGGTTTTGAGAATGACATACTGTGTGTGCTGTGAGGCGAAAGCACATCTTTAGAGAGCTAATCCATATTAGAAAAGAGACACTTTGCTCTCCTCTCTTCTTTTTCTGTCAATGTTATCTCTACAAAAGCATTAAACCAGACAAGATCGGCAATACTTTTGACACTCGCAAACTGAGGAGGCATTTACCTCTTCCCTCCCACATTGTCCCTAATGGCTGACAACTTTGCCAATTTTTTACAAATACAGTAACAATCAGCAGCAGCCAATTCTCAACCCAACAAACTAACAAACACCCACAACTTGCATGCAAATCTCTACTCTCCTCTCATGGAGGCAGAGGTCTCTAAAGTTCTCCTCTCCAACCATCCTACCACCTGCCCCATTGATCCAATTCCATCCCATCTTTTACACGGCATCTCTCCTACACTTTAACCCACACTCATATCCATCTTAAATGGATCACTACGTACTGGCACTTTTCCCAACACATTCAAGCATACTTTAGCAACCAACATTAAATACCAAACCACCTGCAGACTAGTCTCTCTTCTCCAATTCACTGCGAAAACCTGACCAAGATGTTTTCTTCTTTCTTCGCACAGAACAAGCTGCTGGACAGCAATCAGTGAGGATTTGACTTGCCTGACTTGATTACAAAGTGGACATTCAACAGATACAGCCTTGACTAAAGCTTTTGTTGGTGGAAAGTACAGTATATAATCCATCCTCATTTTGTTGAACTTGTATGCTGCCTTTGACACTGTCTATTTTCTAACCTCTCCAACTCGGGCATCACAAACAAGTGCAGAGAGGCTCCTAAGTCCTACCTTACAGGCTGATTCTTCAGGGGATCATGAGGTATCAACTAACCACAGGGGTACCACAGGGTTCGGTGCTTGGCCCCTGCCTCTTTTCAAAATATAAACTACTGGGATCATCCAGGATGAGGAATTTTCAGGAAAACAGGTATGTTCAAACCTCTGACTGGTAGTGTATATAAAGGGCAAACATATAATTGATTTAGTTCTGCAGTTCTGTTATACATTATCAATATGTTTTTGTTGACAGATCTAAAGATTTGAACAAACATTAAATGTGAAGTTTAAAATTGCTTCTCTAAAGGTTTATAAATCAAAAGTTAGATTTAAATGTTTGTAAAAGTATTTTCTACAATTATTATTAATTTTTTTTTTCAGTTCTCAGTTTTAAAGTTGGAGCAACTCTTTGCAGCAGAAGAACACAGTTTCTCTCCTAAAAATCTTTTTTTTTTTCATATAAAATACAATGCATGCTAGAGTAAATGCCACAATGAAATAGAATTTAAAATGCAAAGTTCATTGTACTTCACTCATAATGAACACTTTCCTCACTCCGTAAACCTCAGTTTGTACTGACTCACTGTCTCTGCCTGGAGTAGGTACAGTTCATATCTGGCAGCTACAGTGCTGGTTGGTACAGCCAAACTCATACAAATGCAAGCAAGATAACAGCCAAAGCAGATGAAAAAACAATAATAAAATGATCTATTTGTTGTAAAACATGGGCAGTGAGGAGATGATGAGTACAATAGCATCGTCATCATGCTGCGATACCAGTCCGGAAACGAGCTCTGACCTTCCTCATGCGCACCATCTTTTTGTCCACCCGTGGCGACTGTTCAGCCCCCAGAGGGGAAGGAAGAGAGCATGTAAGTATTCATGAAACAAACCACTTTGCTACAAAAAAAAAAAAAAAAAAAAAAAAAAAAAAAAACTTAATTTCTTCAGTTGTTCATTTGTTCATTTGTCACAACATTCCGAGGTATGTTATTCCTCGATAACAACCAGTAAAAACTAACAACACAGGCTCATCTGGGTAACTAAAGATGGCATGGTACACTTACCAGGAACAGTTTTTTCGTGGTCGAAGTCTTGCATTTATTTAGTTAATAAAATATTCAAACTCTATTCAAAATTGTGCACAGTTTTTTCATTATGTCATCCTGGTATCGTGGACTCGCTTTCTCGTTTCATACAATTATAAGATAACTAACAAACTGGTGAGATTTTAATTGTCATAATTATTTTTGTGGTGAAATGTTGTGTAACTGCACCTTATCTCTTAAATGTCCATCTAGTTTGAACTTGCTGCTTGCTCACAACTGCTGTGTTCAGGGTTCAAGTGTTGTGTTCAAATCAATATTTCGTGTCTACTTATTTACTTATGTGCCAAGTAGCCGTGTAATATGCGGGATAATGTACATCAAGCTGGTTGTTATCACAGAATAACCCTGACGCGAATACTGCTATTGCTGCTTTTGGAATCGATCCTTTGCTAAGCCCCACCTTTACATTACTGACCAATCCAACACTTATTTTTTTACATTTTAATTTTATGCATTTGGTTTTATCCAAGAGACTCTCATGCTCACCAAGGCTACATTGTATGATCAAAAATACAGTAAAACCGTTATATAGTCAAATAATATTGCAATCTAAATAACAGTTTTCTGTTTCAGTATGTTAAAATGTATTTTATTATTATCAATGTTGGAAACATTTTTGCCGCTTAATATTTTTTTGAAAACCGTGTTATTTTTTTCCTCAGGATTCTTTAATGGGCGAAACAGATATCTTTTGTAAGATTGTCTTTACCATTACCTTTGATCCTTTTAATGCATCTTACCAAATAAAAGTATTAATTTCCTTTTTTTATTTAAACTGTGCTTAGTCTAAACTTTTGCATGGTAGTGAATTAAAAAGTATCATTTATCAACATTGATAATAATCCTAAATGTTTCTCGTTCCTCAAATAAGCATACTAGAATGATTTCTGAAAGATCATGTGACACTGTTGACTGGAAATTCAGCTATTTATCCTGCAGGAAGAAATTACATTACAAGATTATTTTACATTTTACTGCTTTTACTGTATCTTTGATCAGATAAATGCAGCCTTGATGAGCATAAGAGACTTGTTGCAAACTGTTGACTTGCGTATGTGTAATAAGGTACATTTAATAACATAATATACTTAATATACTTCTTTTGCATATAAATAAATAAATAAAAATAAATGGGTGGAGCTTAGTGAGGGGTCAGTTTCTTTTGCATATAATAACATCTTAATGAACCTAGGGGTAAATCACTGTTGTACATGCTCTTATGTGATTGGCTGAAATCATGAGCACAAACCTGGCTCTTTCTCTCCCCATTGGTGGAAATCACCAGCGGGGCATCACGGTGCCGTCGTTCTCGCCGGGCTACCGTCTGCAGCAGCACAGAGAGAGTACACATACTCCTGCTGTCTCACACAGACCTTAATATCATGGCTGCCTTGCATTTGTGGTCACAAGTAAAGATGCTTTTTGCTGCTAATTTGCGCTGGTTTTTTATGCCAATCTAGGTGAGAATAAGACTTGAGGCTTATTAATTTACTGCTGTCTGATCACTTAGTCCAACAATTCAACAGTCAAGTAGGTTTATGAAAATATTTCAAGGATCATAAGATTTGCTTAAATTGTGTTTAAGTTTTCCCTGAAAAGCTGAAGTGTGTGTGTCATACCTTGACTTCAGGTGTGCCCTCTGCTTTGGTGCTGTGTGTTTTGGAGCCATCTGTCACATGGGCCTCTGCCTTCACCTCACTCTTCCTCTCAGTGGAGCGTGGACGGCCCATGGGCGTGGACGTCTCTTTATGGTCAGTGCGAGCGGCAGATGCTATTGGGGAAGAAGCCACGTCACCTGGAGAGATGGGAGATATGATGGGAGCGCTGACGGGACGGACGTTCTTATCCGGGGTCGAGACCATGGCTGTCAGAAAGATTGTTTGGGACAGAGGAGAAAGAAAAAGGGTATGTTACACTAATGTGATGGACTAAAAAAATCTATATTCACATTACCATATTGTAGAGAGTGCTAATCGTGTGGGTTCTTTCTTCAATTAAACCAGTTTAGGTGTTTGCTGTGAATCTCTGATTCTCTGAAGAAACATGGTTAAATTTTTAAGGCAAATAAACATAGTAATACACATTCATTATTATTTGAAAATTCAGTTCTAATTTGGTTGCAACTCTCACTGACCCTTTCAACCTTATGAAAGAGAAGATACTTTAAGGTATAGGTTTTACTACCTGCCACAAGAGGGCGCACTACCAAAACAATAACAATCACATGGTTTGATGACTCTAAGAAGAAGCATGGAATGATGGGATTTGTTGTCTTCTACCCAACCGCTGACGGCCATCAATCAGACGCAAAGACAAGGGCGTAGATTTGGTTTGAACATTGGGGGGGTTGAACGTTGTATGCTGCCCGTTATTTTTTTCAAAAAAAAATTTTTTTATGAGTATTGTTATTGGATAATTTATTTCTTCCTATCTATCTATCTATCTATCTATCTATCTATCTATCTATCTATCTATCTGGCAACATGCTTTAACTGATTACAACATATACAAATATGAAAGAGACAACATTTAGACATTTATTTTAAGATTTTTACATTCCACCTTAATGCATTTTAATTTTTTTAAAGGGAAACACATCTTTAAAACATTAAAGGCATTAATGTATAGCCTAACTTTACAAAGCTGCTGTTTTTCTATACTGTTTCCTATTTTATTTTATTGATTGAATGGCATCTTCTTTACCTGATCACCTGCTCCTCCTCTCCCTCTGCTGACTTTTCTACCCTGCAGCTATATTTACCTCGAATCTGTTATAAAAACATGTTAAGAGATTATACACCTCATAACGTTATGAAATTTGTGTATAATCATCATTCATAAAATTCTAACATAGTAGAGATTATCAAAAGAAAGAAATTAAGTATTGAAACCGCCAGTAGGCGGCAGTGTTTCACTGTTTTAATGAGTTAGCCACTTAAATCGTTAATTCACCCAATTCGTTCAAAAGTCAGATTAATTTAGTAAGAAAACAAAACCGATGTGAATACTTTTGTCGTTGATAATTACAGACACTATTGAAAAATATACTAGCAAAACAGATAGCTGCTTTGGTAACTTGTTATACTGATAGTTATAGCTAAATACATTGCAATGGATTAGCTAGCTAAAATATATGTGGTGTGTACTAACTATTACACAATATTCTCATACCTCATTCTCAGTACATGCTTTTTATTTTCTTTTTTTTGCATCCCTCTCTGACCAGCAGTTAAATATAGTCCGCTGTGCAGCGCTTCTCTTCATTTTTGGCGTTAACATTAACCGTGTGCTCTCCCATTCAAACACCACTCGCTTGTTTTGGTGAAAGTGCGACTCATTGGTTGGGCGTTACCACTCGGTTCAATGGAGGGGGAGTATTTTTTGTCTGATTTATTATGACATACTCATATTTGATTAAGAACAAAATTATTTTTACAAAATAAATGAATTCTATTTTTTTATATTATATTTTTCATTTGATCTACTGTGATTTTCATGTTGAAATATTGGGGGGGTTGTAACTGATGGATTTGAATATTGGGGGGGTTACCTCCCCCCCATCCCCCCCACAAACTACGCCCCTGCGCAAAGATAAATCATGGATTTAACGCAAGTTCAACGATCTACGCGAGTACTGTAGATTACATACAAAGTCAATGCAAACACGTGATCAGACTATGGATCAGACGCGTCCTCGCGCGGGTCTAGAGACGCGATGCCCCGCGTTTGGCGTGTATGCCCCATAATACTAATCTTGTTGATCGTTATAATAGCATACGTTTTCTGTAAAGATACGCATCAAAACAACTCAACTGTCGAGTTAAACACGAGCGAGATCGGCATCTCTTTCTAGTTGAAGTTTGACACGAAGCTACTTCCGCATTTGTCCATGACACTGTTGTCATGTGGTTTCTACATCAGTAAGGCGGTTACAAAGGGGAACTAAAGTCATTGACAGGCGACTGCACTGCCCCGTGTCACTGTTTAGAATGGGAATTTCCTCATGATTTACAAGTAGTTGAAAACTACTGAGATATTGCAAATATCTTACAAATTACATTTTAAGTTTGAAAAGAAAGTACTGTTACTTGCATTTGCATTAATTGCATTGCATGTTAATAGCATATAAATGAAGCAATTAGCTAAATGAGAGAGTGCTTTATAAACCACTTAAGTAAGACTTAAATACATCTTTAAATATAATTTCATACAGTGATTTTATTAAAATGTGGTTAAAATGTACTGCTTAATGTACAGGCATGCCTTTATGATTAACTAATTTATAATTTAATGGCATTTCTATTGACATTTGTATGTCATGAATGTACATAAAATGTGCTTTAGTATGTTACTGAAACACATCAACATATACACAAGAGATTATCAAACTGATTTAAAATGTAACTTTAAACTTTTAATTTGACATTAAAAAGTGCACTTTTTAAAAGTCTGCTTAAGAGTATTAAGAAATGAACGTGTTTCTTTTTAAGTCACAAGTCACATTTTATTTCATTAATATATAATATAATATTCTGCAAGTATAGTTTTTATATACTTTAAAGAGCTGAAGTACACTACAAGTGCACATTCAATACAATCAAGTGCACTACTTTTTGCACAAGGCCAAGTAAAAAAAAAAATGTTTTTGTAAAAGCTGAATATTTAGGAGGAAAGAAGTTCAAGCTGAGGGTAATTAGCTCCACCTCAAATCAGAAGGCTTTTAGGAAGAGTGCAGCTCAGAGCAGAAAAAATATTTTTTTCATGATATATATTTTTTCGATACAGCTCTAGGACTTTGAACTGATCAGGCTCCTGTCACACTGTGGGAGACGCTCTGGGCTGTAACTCCTAACACAAAAACAACTGCTTCAGGACTTTAAAGTCTTCACCAGTGCATTCTGGGAGTTAAGAATTAACAAAACCAAACTTACCTTCAATTAAATGTCTCAGTAAACAGCTTGTCAATCAAATTACTAATCAAAACAGCAATCTGTCTTCTACAAGCATCTCAGAGAGGGTCATGTGTTGATTGCTTCAACTGAATATGGTAAGATTCATGTTTTTTTTTTTTTTTAAAGTATGTAAATAACCTACAGTCTGCAGAAAGTAATTAAATCTGCATCCATGTTCTAAATGGGCTAAATGGTCAAATTATCAGTGGGTTAACCAGGGGTGTTTTTCTGGATCGCAGTCCTGCTATGATTTCTCTCCTGCACTGCCTAAAGCAAGCAGAGTTTATTAATATCACAAGAAATCACCTCCTGTTAACCTCCGATCCAAACTCTAGTGAGCTGTCACGGTCCACACAGGCTATGAAATTGCATATAAACATGTACTTCGGTCAAATGGCATTTAATATAAATGAAAAATATAACGTGTGTAATTAATAATGTGTAAAAACATTACATAACACATTCAGTTCACTGCATTATTTTAGTACTCTTTTTAAATGTTTGCTAAAGTGTACTTCTTTTTCACAAGGGTCTGCATTCTGGGATTGACTTTTCTCCCATGAAGTATGACTTGCTTTTTGTTTTTTTATTCAGCCAAATGGAGGCATCCTATAGAGCAGCATTAGTGTGAAATGGACTTGACACACGTTTGAGTCACATGCACATTTCAGAAATAGACTGTACTGTCAACATGACTTAACATGTCTATCCCAAAAAGGTCAGCAGGAGTCGAGACTCAAAACCCACACCTGAGGACTGAGAAAGCTGTCCAGCATCAGGTTGTTAATAGAAGTAGCCTGGATGTTGAGTCTATCGGTCCTTCAGCGCAAAGCCAGCAGAGACAAATGAGGTTTGCTCCCAGCTCAAATACTTGCAGCACAACTTACACAAAGAGTCTGAACCTCCCCATGAGAAGTGCATTAGAGAACTGAAAGGAGACTGAGAAACGGAGACAGAAAGAGCAAAAGAGATCCCAAACAGAGCAAAAGCGTGATCGAACTCCCCGATGTGACAGGCAGTGACTGGCCAGAATCCAACAAAGAGGGTTGAAGTGCACATCAACTTATGTTACTGACCCTAACCTAACAGTCTATTACCATATTTTTCGGACTACAAGTCGCACCTGAGTATAAGTCGCATTTATTTAGAACCAAGAACCAAGAGAAAACATTACCATCTACAGCCACGAGAGGGCGCTCTATGTTGTCTTTGGTAGGCTACAGGAGAACTGGGCAGCATAGAGCACCCTCTCGTGGCTGTAGACGGTGATGTTTTCTCTTGGTTCAAGTCAAATTAATTTTGATAAATAAGTCGCACCTGACTATAAGTCACAGAACCAGCCAAACTATGAAAAAAAGTGCGACTTATAGTCCGGAAAATACGGTAATATTCTAATGACTGCTTGTTGACATGGAGTTGCAAAGTTACTTATAGTTCATAGAATGTCTATCGAAATAAAGTGTAACCGAGAAGAATGACTGCTGACACACCTCCATCTAAGCTGCGGGACGCCCTCTTACTGGCGGAGCGCTGGAAATGTGGTGCGGGTCGGTCGATCACGGAGCTGGCCTGACGGGTCTGTGCTTGAGTTCGGCCGCTGTAGCGAAACTTGGACCCCAGAGCCAGGAACTTCCTGGGAGTGGTGGCCGCTTCTGTGGACGTCAACCTGAGACCACAGAGTTCAGGTGGACTCATCAATTCACGAAATTAAGATGTGAATGCATGTTCTGATGATGTACTGTTTGACATTCATACCTGAAGAATGTGTGATGCTCCACACACACTTTCCACAGTTTCTTGGCGGCCTTGTAGTTGGGTAGTTTAAAGCCAATGGCGCTTTCGTAATGTTCCAGCTAAAAATTACAGTACAACAAAGACCGTCTGAAATACCATTCTAAAATTAATAACTATGGAAAAAAAAGATATTTAATATATGTGAGTATATGTGTCTCTTTTTAAAGATATATATGAGACTATAAAGATAATGCAATTAGATTTAAATTTCCAGTTAACTGTATTGAGTGAAAAATAGACAACTTAATACATTTAAACAACATTTTATTATTATATGTTGTAACAAACATCTGACAATGTAAATAAATAAATTATTTAATGTTTCAAACATCAATATCTGGATAATATTATAAAACAATGGTTAAAATTGAAAGAATACAATACAATTATTTTAACAGTAAAATTGTTTTTTAATAAAAGTTTGATTATATTTTCATATGTAGTTTTATTTAAAAGAACAGAAATGAGCAATAAAATGTAAAAAATATTTTTAAATGATAAAAATGAATGATTAAGAATATAAAGAAAATAAAGAAAGAAAAATAATAATTAAAAATATATATATAAAAAAAGCATTAAAAAATTACATCAAAACAAAATAAAAGGTAATGCGAGCTGAATAGATTAGGCATTTCTAAGGCTATGTACACTTACATCAGATGGCCGTATCTTGATGAAGAAACTGCTGCGTTTGTAGGAGACTTTGAGAACTTTGGGCCAGGGGAATCGATTAATCCTCAGCTTGTCCTTATACACCATCAGGCCACTGGAGCAAACGCCCAGCATTATATCCACTCCATCCAGATCCTGACAGAAAGATGAGAAAAGAACAGGGGAAAAAAGTATAAACATAAGTCAAAAAAAAAATAAATAAAAAAAAAATAAAAAATAAAAAATAATAATATATATATATATATCTTTTGACCCAGCATATAAACAAAGATTTTGCATCTTCACAGTTCCACCACTACGGGGCGTCCTTGCTTCTCTTTTGAAAAGTGAACTCCATTAATTTATTTAAATCCGTGGCTTGATGCCAACAGATTGACCTGGTTTCAGCTACCAAATCAGAGGACATGCAACATCACAAGCACTCCTGTGAGATGAAGGATATTTCCATCTGACAGATGATTTTACGAGAGCTCAAATCGATGAAGAATCAGTGCTGGGGGAAGGCACACTGTCTAACTGGGACATGTAACTGAATGTATTTTAAGTCACAGCATGCCTCAGTAAATGAAGACTTAATGTATTTATGTAATGTAAATATTTTATTATTATTATTATTATTAATATCCAGTCAACAAGCAAATTAATGTAAAAAAAACTATATATTTATATTTACATTTATGCATTTAGCAAACATTTTATCCAAAGCGAATCAATAATTACAAAACCAACTTCATGTAAAGTAAATTACATAGGTTTTCATTTTATTTATTTATTTATTGAATGTTTATAAATAACATTTATTTATTTGATATTCAAGTTTATCTCATTATTTTGTAAAGAAAATATCAGAATGCATTACAAACCTTAAAAAAAATACAATAAAACAACTCATTTAATATTTAGTATGACAATTAGGGCTGTCAAAATAGCTGAAAAACTAAATTCGCATGTTGTACTTAAATATGATCAAAATTCAAATTATATTCTAATTTAAAATGCATAATTTCAGTTAGGGTGAAGAAAAGTTCACAAGAGAGCGCATCGAGCAAAATATTACTAATGCATGTTTATTCGAAGAGTAAGAAAACATGACTGTGGAAAAAAATACATAATATTTAAAATAATTTTTATGAACCAATTATAATTAAGTTGTTTAAACAACTATAAACAAAACACCATCATGTATGCATGCATAGTTAAATACAAAGGGCATACATTTATTTAAATACATTTTTTAATTTAAAAACATGAGATGCAGTGGGAAGGGGAACAAAAACCCACCATAAAGTCTCGATATACGTTTTTACATATAGATAACGTTTTTGCATTCAAATGTGGATTTTTATTTTAAATTCGATGAATATTATTTATTTGCTTGTTTGTTTGTTTTTATCATTATTCATCATATTTATGAAAGGTGTCGATCTACTGTACCTTCGCCTGGTGGAGGTCAACCCCATACATGGCCAGTTTTTTAGCATTCTCTAGAAACATCATATCAGCCTGAGCTGGACTCATAGATCTGTAGAAAAATTAAAACAAACAAAAATAACAATAAATGCATTTTTACAAAATACACTATTCAGGTGTCATAACAACATAACCTTGCTAAAGAAAAGCAAAGTGCAAATACCTATATTTGAATCTTAACCTCCTGTAAATGTGCATTTATTTTGCCTGTATTAACCCATATTTCCCAAACATCCATTTATGACCAGATTATATATATGTGTGTAAATTATCAGCCCAGCAGTAAGACACAGTCAGGATCACCTGTATGTGCGGTGCAGCTCCATGACTTTCTCCTCCAGCTCCCTGGTCTGTCCTGGGATGAGCTGGAGCTCCTTGGCGTAGTCAATGGCGTGCACCTCGGGGTCGTACTCGCCCAGCTCAGACTGCAGGGCGTAAGATCCCAGCAGGGCCAGGGTCACGAAAGAGCAGGGCAGCCGGCCGTTCTTGATGTCCTTCCGCAGCTGCAAACACAAGTAGTACCTGCAGAGTGCAAATCATTTAGACATAAAGATATTATGTGCCAAGTTATCACATGTTGCAAGTTAGGACAAGATGTTGTTGCAAAATCTAATACACAAGAGTCCAGACCTGTTATCATGACAACAGTAAAGTGACGTCAGCGCGCCGCTGTGATTATTCAGGGTGAGAGGGCTTTTGTAATTTACGAGTGTGATAATGAAAGTAGAGAATTGCATGATCACTTGGTAGGAAACAGCAGGAGGCTTTCAGTTTTATTAATGATTTAATCTGGCAAGTATCAGAGATTAGTTTTAAAATTAGTGAGTGAGCAAGCGAGAGAGAGAGAGAGAGAGAGAGAGAGAGTACTATCTTACATGGCAGGAAATGGATATCAGTAAAGATGAGGATTGTAATGAATTGAACTATTCTAGTTGTGATTCCAACTGTCAAATCACAAAAAGCACCTTTTTTTTCTTTTTGGTGGCACTTTTAAATTAAGTTGCAGTGCCACTGCTGAATGTATTTTTTACACGAGGTACTGTAGTAGGGTTTTCCACTACTCTGTTACTCCTGATAAATTATTTGTTTCTAGCTAAGGCTGCACAATATCGGAAAACGTCTACAATGATTGAGATCATTTCAAAGGGCAATGCATTTAAATATAAAAACATACAAAAATGGTTTTATAACTAAAGTTCAGGACTGAACAAAAATGTGCATGTTCACACTTGGGTATAATCTTTACGTAAACCATCTCAAACCTCTTTCAGTAGCCATAAAGATAGAAAAAATAAAGAATACTAAATTTAATATTCTGCATTTCCACTGTTGGCCCATTCAATATGACTATAAAATAATAATTATTATTATTTTTTCTTATTGTGAAAAATATTAATATACGAATATATTGCAAGTTGTAAGTAAAATTTTGTATTTATAAATGTTTTTATTTTTTTTTATATTACACTATGAAATGTTTATTTTATCGGATTGCCAACAAATAAATATGTTGTATGTTTGTGAAGCTTGGCACTGTGTTCATTTACACACGTACTGTGATTGCTGTGATTTCAATAAATACATTTATGCAATGTGTATTTAAAGGGTTAGTTCACTTGAGAATGAAAATTTGTCCATCTTCTACTCGCTCTCGACGCATCCTAGGTGTATGTGTCTTTCCTCTTTCAGAATAATCCAATCAGAGTTATATTAAAATTGTCCTTGCTCATCCAAGCCTTTCAATGTGTGTAAGCAAGTGTTTGTTGTCACATCTGTAATAAAACGTCCCTCACATGGCTCCGGGGGGTGAATAAAGGCCCCCTGCAGTGAATCCATGCATTTTTATAAGATAAATATCCAGATTTGAAGTGTAATAAACACTTTTTTCTAACATCCACTGACTGTGGGACGTAGAAGAAACAAAGTTTCCTTAATTTAGCAAAGGAAAACCAGTCTCCTCTTAGCTCATTTCAAATTTAAATTTTTTTTAAATTTATTTTTACAAATCCTCGCTTGTGCTTCTAATTCATGCATTTTGTTTTTATCTATCTCTGCGCTCATCAATAACCACGCAGCGCTGAGAAACTACAACATCTGCCTGCATGTCTTCCAGTTCCCAACAGTCAGCAGAAGTAAGAAAAAAAGTGTTTATTAAGCTTCAAATCTGGATATTTATCTTATAAAAATGCATGGATTCGCTGCAGGGGGCCATGTGAGGGACGTTTTATTACAGATGCACACGCTTTATTTCACGTCTTCTGAACAGTTGACAACAAACACCTGCTTTCTCCCATTGAAAGGCTTGGGAGAGCAAGGACATTTTTAATATAACTCTGATTGGATTATTCTGAAAGAGGAAAGACACATACACCTAGGATGCTTCGAGGGTGAGTAGAAGATGGACAAATTTTCATTCTCAGGTTCACTAACCCTTCAAGAGTGAAGCACGGCACTGTGTAATTTGATGTTTCAGCATCCCAGGCTCGGTTTACACTAAATAATCACAGTGTTTCACTTCACCCTAAAACACATATACAGCAACACATTTATTATACAACACTCATTTATTTAGTTAAATCACAGCCTTTGCAATTTAATAATCCCACTAAGCCATACCACAAAATCGTGGTGGATATGATATGTTAATGTATTTGGTCGTGCCGGAACAGATCTGCTACACTGCTGCTGAATTGCTGCTGCTGTTGGTTATTGCTGTATTTGTAGATAATTGCTGCTGCTACAAGCAAATACAGGAACTTTTTACTGCCAGTGCATATGGCGATACGGTGCCATGAGTATTTAAGACATACTGCTGCTGCTCAAATAGCATATAAAATAACCCCTTAGCAGATCTATACAGGTGGAGCTGGGGAAGGTGGAGGGTTTCGGAGAACTCTGAAAGCACGCTGCAGGAATCTCGAGTGAACACTAGCCAGCAATTTAAATACAAGGCAGTAAGCTCATTGGTTGCATATGCAGCATGAACCAATCAGCTTGCGCCAAGTCGTTTTACTCTCTGAATATTATCAGTTAACACCCCATCAGCCAGCGCCATCTAGAGTTTCATGACTGAACTATATACTGTATTTTCCGGACTATAAGGCTACGTTCACACTGCAGGCTGAAACGACCCAATTCCGATTTTTTTGCCCCTATGCGACCTGTATCTGATCTTTTCATGACAGTCTGAACGACACAGATCCGATCTTTTCAAATGTGACTCAGGCCACTTGGGTATGTGGTCCTGAATCCGATACGTATCCGATCTTTTGAAATGCGACCTCCGTCTGAATGGCCAGGCCACATGTATCCGACCCGTACGTCATTGATACGCTACAAACGTCATAATTCTGCGTTGAAGTAGGCGGGAACGAGAAGATAAACTGATGAATTCTGTATTAGTGAAGCCACTCACATCAGTATCCCACCACTCCTGGCTGCGACTCCGCACCCACACGTTTCTCTGTACCGACGTTGCTAACACTGCTCCACAAAACGCCATGGCCAAAAACCTTGCTCTCCTCCTTCTTTTTAATTTTCTTCTTAAAACGAGAAGATTGTAATTGTGCTGGCTCCGTTGGGAAAATAACTTTAATATTGCAAAAAGAGCTCCGCTGTTGACTACACTGTTGTTGACATCCATGTTTAAGGTTAGCTACTTCCGCAACAACGAGTGACGTCGTTGAGCGTTGAGTACTCCTTTGCGCATGCGGGTCACTTCTGGGTCATTTCACGTTCACACAGGAGATCACAAAAGATCGCATTTAATTGGAAATGTGAACGGCCTTGCAAAAAAATCAAATTTTTAAAAAAAATCGGAATTGAGCATTAAGCCCTGCAGTGTGAACGTAGCCTAAGTCGCACTTTTTTCATAGTTTGGCTGGTCCTGCGACTTATAGTCAGGTGCGACTTATTTATCAAAATTAATTTGACATGAACCGAGAGAAATGAACTAACAGAAAACATTACCGTCTCCAGCCGCGAGAGGGCGCTCTATGCTGCTCAGTGCTCCTGTAGTCTACACTGAAGACATAGAGCGCCCTCTCGCGGCTGGAGACGGTAATGTTTTCTCTTGGTTCTTGGTTCTAAATAAATGCGACTTATAGTCCAGTGCGACTTATATATGTTTTTTTCCTCATCATGGCGTATTTTAGGACTGATGCGACTTATACTCAGGTGCGACTTATAGTTCGAAAAATACGGTATTTTATTTCTATATGGCTATAACCCTAGAGATCAGGAATAGGATTAAGGAAGTGATAGGGAAAGGGACGGGTGATTGAAGAGGTTCCTTTAAAAGTAAAATCATCTAACCAGTTAGCATATTACAGGGGTTCTTAACCTTTTTGATATCGGGGCCCAAATTTTACAGTACAAAGTGGCCCAGGGCCCAATCAAATATTAGCACTGAATTGGTTTATTGATCTCACCCTTTGTTTGATTTGTATTCAATAACTAAATGAAAGCCACTTGCAGTTTAACAGTTCATTATTTTTGTGTATATAAACCTGCACATACAACAAGATGCCAAACACATAACAATTCAGGGAACAAATCAATCTGCATCAAGAACAAAATTAAAAGGCTCAAGTCAGGCATATTAACACACAAAATCTGTAAGATTTGACAGATTTTACTTACAAAAAAATACAAAAATTATATAAATAAAAATAAAATAAAAACAATAAAATGTTTTGCTAAAATAAATAAATTCAAAATAATATTTTTAAAACTAAATAAGTTGTAAATGAATATTGAAATAAAATGCAAATGAAAAAATATAGCTTTATAATCTGTTTAATAAAAAATAAAATAAAAATGGGCTGCTTTTTATTCTCTCTTGCAACTGATGCTGTATGTCTGTGGCAATGGCCGCGATATGATTTGGTCTCCCTTTTTCCACTTTAAAAATGTCTCCGCCTGTTTCACACATACTCCATCTGCAGTGCTTATGCAGTCCGTGTGAGTTATGTGTGTGGTGCAGAAGCAGAACGGACTCATTGTGCTTTCACACAGGACGCGTTTGCAGTCTGCTACTGATCTGCGGCTGTTTAGTCCACAAACACAACATTTGTTCATAAAAAAATACATTAAAACAAACAAAAAAAAGCTTTTTCAGCATTGTGATACTCTTTCATCACAGTAGAGTAACAATCTTTCATAGACATATTTAAATTAAAATATAAACAACGTATTATTCATGCACTTGACTTCTAGGTTTGTATAATAAGTTGCTCAAGCAAGGCAACACATTTAAATACAACTTTTAGCCTAATTTTCTTGTAAGGCAATCACAAACATTTAAAATTAAAACTCACCACTGATAGAAACAGTCGGCTCTGGTGCCTTGTGCATTTAAATCTTTATTACAAGCAATCCCACAGGTCTTAATGAGCTTTGTTTTTCTGCCTCCATAAAAGTGCATATATTGTGTTTCCCTGTTTGCCTAAAGGTGCTCTTTTTATTGTTTTAAACCTAGCCAAAAAGCCATATGTTGTCTACGAAACAGTAGGCTTTAATTCTATAAATGTATTGTGAAATGACTGCATTTCCGTGTCAATCCATGTTCATTTTTACTGTGAACAATGCGCTGTCACTTTAATTCAGCGCATGCAGCACAGCAAAAATAGACTCGGTACAGGCGGATCAGAAGCACAGCGGTAGGATTCGCGAGAACACATGATTTGCCTGTCCAACACTACAATCTATGGTCCAACATAGCTTTTCTTGATTTCTTTTTGTTCTAACATGGTGTTGGCTAAATGTTAATGTTTTGTCCGGTTTAATTATGTTTATTCCAGTCATGCAATTAAAATCCACACCACTTCCTTTTTTTATTGTCCTTGTAAAAAGGGATCTGTGATGTCATATAATAATGTGAGGTTTTTCAACTTTAAGGATGAACCTCTTGTCATCTATTTCTGGCCTCCTAGCATGAATATAATAATGTGAAATATGATTGGGAGTCTGCACAGGGTGTTTATTTTGAAATGCACATGATTTTTTGACTTCTATTTTGTATTTGCTGTGCGGTTTGGATGCGGGGTGCGTCAGAAATAGACTGAGCGCTTAACTTTAGCAAAGCGGCGCGGAGTGCTACTTCTGGGACGCTTTTGAAAAGTGCCACGGAGCGTCTGGTGTAAACACAAGCATAGACTAGAGTGACCGCGATCAGCTCCGGTAGCCGCGTCGGAGCCGTAACGCGCCACAGACGTGTGCAGTGGAAATCAGGTGAAACAGGCGTAACTTTTGCTTCAGGCTACGGTTGACTGAGTGTCTTCTTCTGCTTATTAGCGCATGTTAAACAACTGAGGCATTACAGCCCCTAGTGGTGGGATGGTGTGTTGTAACTGTCTCATGGATAACAGTGGTCATTCTAGTGTCTGTAACTTGGTTGGTCCCACGGCCCTCGCGGCCCACGGGTGAAAAACTTAAAGTTTTTTGCGGCCCTCCAGGAGGCGTTCACGGCCCAAGCGTGGGCGGCTCTATATTATACATAAAATAAAGTGCTGTTCACCTGGTGATGTCTTCTGATAGCTGGGCTGGATCAGGGGGGTAGAACTTCACATTGAATGTGAAATCGTAGTTGCTGCCTAGATAAATACAAACATAATTTAAAACAGGACGTACGGAAACCTAGACACTGACTTTCTGATAGCTATTTCATATGTCATAGAGATGAATGGCATGATGCTACTCACCTTGTACTTGCCGCCTGATCTCCTTGGTGAAGTCCAGCCATGTCTGAAAGACAAACAAAGCTGTATCTAAAGGCCTGTGTACACCAAGAACTAAATTATGGCTATATTAGTATCCACACTAGGGCTACACGATAAATCGCATGCGATATTTAAAGTGCATCTTGTCACTTGTTCACTGACAAGCTGTGCAAAATATGATCTTGTTTTCGCGCAGCTTGTCAGTGAACAACGGCTCTGTTTATTGCATGCAATTTATTTTTGAAAATTACAGTACAATGATTATTAAAACTTTAAAGTTAGTTAATGTTAGAGTTTTACTGCTATCAGAACTTATGATGCAAGTCAATACGGCCATAATTTATAAGAAAAGCATGTCTTTCAGTTTAGACAGTAATTACTATCCAAAAGCTTATCTAAACCTGAAGAAAACATGCTGTATCAAAAAAAGAGAGAAAGAAAGAAAGAAAGAAAGAAAGAAAGAAAGAAAGAAAGAAAGAAAGAAAGAAAGAAAAGCTGCCTGAGCACCTTTATGGTTGGCGTCTCCCATATGGCCAGACCGTAATAGTCCTTCTCTAATAGGTTCAGGTGGTCACACACTTTTGCAAACAGATCCTGGCCTTTGGCATGTTTCTGAAAACAAAGACATGTAGTTAAAACACAGAAGTATTTCAGTCAGACAACAACTGTAGTCCTTATACACATACTTGTTAGTGAAAACATGATTTTTAAGCATACAGTGACTCCAAATTGTAAAAAGATATGACTGTGTATATTTTTTTAGCACAAAACATGAGAGTCCAAGACATTTCTGAGGGAACCCATGGCTTGAAATTGTCTTCAGAGTTTTAGGTTTATGACTTGATCAGCTCTATTAGCAAGTGATGTAATGTACAGAGTAGCATACTACTGTAATATCATTTTCCTATTCCTTCACTCTATAGCAGGGATGCTCAAATCTGGCCCACGAGATCCACTTTCCTGCAGAGTTGAACTCCAACCCTACTCTAACACACGTGAGCATGCTAATCACGGTCTTCAAATCACAGGTAGGGGTGTGTGATCAGGGTTGGAGCTAAACTCTGCAGCGCACTGACCCTCCAGGGCAAGATTCGAGGAAACCTGCTATATAGTATGGAAACCCATTTCTGCCACACATGAAAAAAAGAATGATTTGGTAAATCAGAATTGTAATATCAAAATTATGAGAGAAAAAGTTGAAATGATGAGATACTAAGACATAATTATGAGATGAAAAGTCCAAATTATTACATAAATTGAAATTACCAATAAAGTCATAATTGTGACAGTAAATCAGAATCATGAGAGAAAAAGTCAAAATGACAAAAGTTAAAACTAACAAAAACAACTGACATGTCATGAGTCAGGTTTTTCTTCCGTTTTCGCTCTCGCACGCTCTCACTCATTTACACACACACACACACACACACACACACACCTTATTAGCTTATTATATTACTCTTTGTCTGTCCCGCTGACCTCTCTCTCTTCATGCACCTGTTTGTCATTGCAATCAGCGCTCGCGCTGATTTGCTATGACACCTGTTTCTACTTTGCCCTAAGTGTTCACCCTTTATCTGGTGTTTGCTCGGGTAGATTCTTGGTTGGATTATTGTTACATGTCATGCGTTTTGTCAGCAGTTACATCCTGTCTGTATTGAGAGGTACTCACCTATTCTTGTCTTGTCTGCCTGGAACAGTCTAGCCCCTAAGTTTTTGCTGTATTCTGCTGCTGTTGCTGCTGATTGTAGACCCATGTGGTTCTCTCACCCTGCCTGAGTTATCTACTCCTGAGCTTCGAGTCTGCTACAAGGGAGTCCTGTTCTGTTACTCATCAAGACAGGAGTCTTTCCGTTTGTTCAAGTTTCTATTTACCAGTTCTGTGTGCTGAAAGGACGGACTGCCTTTGTTATATATTTTTTCATTAAAGACTGTTATTCCTGTTATCTCTGCATTTGGATCTTTCATTTACCAGCGTGACAGAATAATCCAACCAACATGGATCCAGCAGACGAGAGGCCTGTCCGGTCGGCGATCGAGATCCAGGGAGCTATGCTTGGCAAACATGAGCAGGAGTTGGCCGCCGCTCATCAGGCTGTTAAGAGTCTTTCAGCTCAGGTGGCTGATCTATCTGCCCGTTTACTTCACCTGCATCAGGAATCTGCCATGTCTCACAATCGTCAGCTGCCCTCTGAGCCACGAGTCAACAATCCCTCCTGTTATGCGGGTGAGCCTACGGAGTGCAGAGCTTTTCTCATCCAATGTGAAGTTGTCTTTTCCCTTCAGCCCCAGACGTATGCAGAGGATCGGGCCCGCATCGCTTATGTTCTCTCTCTCCTCACGGGACGAGCACGCGAGTGGGGTACGTCAGTTTGGGAAGCGCAATCTGCATGCTGCAGCAAGTACACTCTTTTCAAGGATGAGATGATCAAGGTCTTTGATAGATCCGTCTTCGGCAGCGAGGCATCACGTCTACTTGCTGTGCTACGTCAAGGCAGAAGATCTGTTGCAGATTTCGCGATAGAGTTCCGGACTCTGGCTACTACAAGTGAGTGGAATGATCCTGCACTAACTGCTCGCTTTCTTGAAGGGTTGAATGTAGACCTTAAGGAGGAGATCTACGCGCGGGGGTCGCCAACTCAGCTCGATCAACTTATCGACCTGGCCATCCGCCTTGACAAGTGTTTCGAGCAGAGGCGTCGAGTTCGTTCTCCACTTTTCACATCCTGTGATAACTTTCCTTCTGCTACTGCTTCTGTTCAGAACCAACCTGATGCTGTACCCATGCAGCTGGGGGCCGTACGCATCTCCCCGGAGGAAAGACAGCGGCGAATTATTAACCGTCTCTGCCTTTACTGTGGTACGGCGGGCCATTTCGCTTCATCCTGCAGTTTAAAAGCCAAAGCTCGCCAGTAGACGGAGGAGTACTGGTGAGCGCTTCTGTCATCTCCTCATCACCAAGGTCTCGAACCACTATATCCGCTGTTCTCCGTTGGGCTGGTTTTTCTGTTACCGGTCTTGCCCTCGTCGACTCGGGTGCGGAGGGCAATTTTATCGATGAGATGTGGGCTCGTGAGAACAAGATTCCCTTAGTTGATTTGACTGATGTCGCCACTGTCTTTGCCCTGGATGGCAGAGAGCTTTCTTCTGTTCGTCGTGTCACCAGTCCGGTTAGTCTCACTGTTTCCGGCAATCATCATGAGACAGTCTCATTTTATGTTTTTCAGTCTCCCTTTACCCCCATTGTTTTAGGACATCCCTGGCTTATCCAACATAATCCTCACATTGATTGGGTTAAGGGGTCTATTCATTCATGGAGTTTAGCTTGTCATGTAAATTGTCTGGTTTCCGCTGTTTCTCCCGTGTCTTCTGTTCCTCTTTTCCAGGAGGAGCCTGATGATTTGTCTGGTGTCCCGGAGGAGTACCATGATCTGCGGGCGGTTTTCAGTCGTTCCCGGGCGGTATCCTTACCGCCTCACCGTCCGTATGACTGCTCTATCGAGCTCCTTCCTGGCACCACGCCCCCTCGCGGTAGACTGTACTCTCTTTCGGCGCCCGAACGAGAGGCTCTGGAAGGATATCTTACAGAATCTCTCGATGCGGGGATCATTACTCCTTCTTCGTCTCCCGCCGGCGCTGGGTTTTTCTTTGTAAAGAAGAAGGATGGTTCTTTGCGTCCTTGTATCGATTATCGAGGGCTGAACGACATAACAGTCAAGAACCGTTATCCTTTGCCTCTTATGTCGTCGGCTTTTGAGATCCTACAGGGCGCAAGGGTTTTTACAAAATTAGACTTGCGCAACGCCTACCATTTAGTGCGTATCAAGGAGGGAGACGAGTGGAAGACCGCGTTCAACACTCCTGTCGGTCACTTTGAGTACCGGGTTCTACCTTTCGGTTTGGTCAACGCTCCCGCTGTATTTCAAGCATTAGTAAACGATGTCTTAAGAGACATGCTTAACGTTTTCGTGTTCGTTTACTTGGATGACATCTTAATTTTTTCACCCTCTCTCCAGGTACATGTTCAACACGTTCGCCGTGTCCTGCAGCGCTTATTAGAGAATCGCCTATTCGTCAAGGCTGAGAAATGCGTTTTTCATGCCCAATCGGTTACTTTTCTCGGTTCGGTCGTTTCAGCGGAGGGGATTAGTATGGACCCTGACAAGGTTCGAGCAGTTCTTGATTGGGCTGTTCCCGATTCTCGAGTCGCACTCCAGCGATTTCTGGGGTTTGCGAATTTTTACCGGCGCTTTATTCGTAACTTTAGCCAGGTTGCCGCCCCTCTTACCGCTCTCACTTCGTCCAAGTCCAAATTTGCTTGGTCTGAGACTGCTCAGGATGCGTTTGACCGTCTTAAGATGCTTTTTACGTCTGCGCCCATCCTGATCACTCCTGATCCAGAACGTCAGTTTATTGTTGAGGTCGATGCCTCCGAAATTGGGATAGGAGCTGTCTTGTCGCAACGCTCCTCCCAGGATGACAAGGTTCATCCTTGCGCATTTTACTCCCATCGTCTTTCGCCCGCGGAGCGCAACTATGACGTGGGTAATCGAGAACTCTTGGCTATCCGTCTGGCGCTAGGTGAGTGGCGACACTGGCTTGAGGGAGCCAGTGTACCATTCATTGTTTGGACGGATCACCGCAACCTGGAGTACATTCGCTCTGCTAAACGTCTTAACGCTCGTCAGGCCCGCTGGGCATTATTTTTTGATCGCTTTGATTTTTCCATTTCATTTAGACCCGGTTCTAAGAACCTCAAGCCTGACGCCCTTTCTCGGCAGTTTGACTCATCAGAGGGTGCCTCGACCGATGAGAGGATTTTACCTCAGCACTGTGTGGTCGGGGCAGCCGTCTGGGGAGTGGAACAAGCGGTCAGGCGTGCTCTTTCTCACACTGCAAGACCGCCCCGCGCTCCTGAGGGAACTTTGTTTGTACCCGAGGCTGCTCGTTCGACGGTTCTTCGCTGGGGTCATTCTTCTAAATTAGTCGCGCATCCCGGAGTTAGAGGTACTTTAGCGGCCATCCGCCAGAGATTTTGGTGGCCCACTCGTGAGCGCGATATTCGTCGTTTTGTTGCTTCTTGTTCTATCTGCGCTCAGACTAAGTCTAGTAATAATCCTCCGGCGGGTCTTCTCAGACCTCTTCCCGTTCCTTCGCGTCCCTGGTCGCATATTGCGTTGGATTTTGTTACCGGGCTTCCCCCTTCGTCTGGCAATACGGTCATTCTCACCGTCGTGGACCGTTTTTCTAAGGCTGCGCATTTTATTCCGCTCCCTAAATTACCGTCGGCTCAGGAGACCGCACAGATTATGGTGGATCACGTTTTCAAGATCCATGGTCTTCCTTCGGACATTGTGTCTGACAGAGGTCCGCAATTTACTTCTCTGTTCTGGAGGGAGTTCTGTCGCCAGATAGGGGCTTCCCCCAGTCTGTCGTCAGGATTCCATCCACAGACCAATGGGCAAGCCGAGAGGACCAATCAGATTCTTGGTCGCATGCTGCGTAGTCTTACCTCTCAGAATCCCGCGTCTTGGTGCGAGCAGTTACCATGGGCCGAATATGCTCATAATTCTCTCCCATCGTCCGCCACTGGGTTATCCCCGTTTGAGGGTTGCCTTGGCTTCCAACCGCCTGTTTTCTCCGCCCAGGAGTCTCAGGCCTCGGTTCCGTCCGTCGAGGCTTTTATTCAGAGATGTAAGCGTACCTGGAGGAGGGTGAGATCTGCCTTATGTCAGACTAGGGAACGTACTCGTCGTGCCGCTAATCGCCGCAGGGTGAGATCTCCCAGATATTTTTGCGGTCAGAGGGTGTGGTTATCCACCCGCAATTTGCCTATTCAGGAGACGTCTCGCAAGCTCATGCCTCGTTTTATTGGACCCTTTTCTATTGTTAAGGTCATCAGTCCAGTCGCTGTAAAGCTAAGACTGTCTGGTCAGATGCGCCGTGTTCATCCGGTTTTTCACGTGTCTTGCATTAAACCCGTTATTCGTGCGCCCGCACGTCCCTCCGTTCCCCCTCCTCCTATTGACGAGGGGGCCTCCATTTACAGAGTTCGAAGGCTACTCGACGTTCGTCCCCGGGGGCGTGGTCACCAGTTTTTGGTGGACTGGGAGGGGTATGGTCCTGAGGAGAGGCGGTGGATTCCAGCCCGGGATGTCCTGGACCGCTCGCTGATTGACGACTTCTACCGGTCCCGTCAGGCTCCTTCCTCGAGCGCCTAGTGGCGCTCGTTGAGGGAGGGGTACTGTCATGAGTCAGGTTTTTCTTCCGTTTTCGCTCTCGCACGCTCTCACTCATTTACACACACACACACACACACACACACACCTTATTAGCTTATTATATTACTCTTTGTCTGTCCCGCTGACCTCTCTCTCTTCATGCACCTGTTTGTCATTGCAATCAGCGCTCGCGCTGATTTGCTATGACACCTGTTTCTACTTTGCCCTAAGTGTTCACCCTTTATCTGGTGTTTGCTCGGGTAGATTCTTGGTTGGATTATTGTTACATGTCATGCGTTTTGTCAGCAGTTACATCCTGTCTGTATTGAGAGGTACTCACCTATTCTTGTCTTGTCTGCCTGGAACAGTCTAGCCCCTAAGTTTTTGCTGTATTCTGCTGCTGTTGCTGCTGATTGTAGACCCATGTGGTTCTCTCACCCTGCCTGAGTTATCTACTCCTGAGCTTCGAGTCTGCTACAAGGGAGTCCTGTTCTGTTACTCATCAAGACAGGAGTCTTTCCGTTTGTTCAAGTTTCTATTTACCAGTTCTGTGTGCTGAAAGGACGGACTGCCTTTGTTATATATTTTTTCATTAAAGACTGTTATTCCTGTTATCTCTGCATTTGGATCTTTCATTTACCAGCGTGACATGACATAAATAAGATGATGACAAAAGTCATAATGTTGAAATTATAAGATAAAATAACTCTTAACTCTTTTATCCCATAAATTCAACTATTTATCTTATAATCATGATTCATGATTATGAGAACAAGTGAAAATTATGAGATACTAAGTCAAAATCGTGAGAAATACCTTAAAACTATAACAACCAATTTTGAAATGATAACATAAAAAGTCATAATTATGCTAGTAAATCAAAATGATAAAATTAAGAATCAGTTATGACAAAAGCCAGAAATGATGAGATATGATGATAAGTCAGTACAATGATGTTAATTTGAAAACATTTTTGAAGCTAATTTAAACTATTTATCTCATAACCATTACTCATGATTATGACATAAAAAGTGCAAATTATGAGATATTATGCCCTGACTATGATGCTTTTTTTTTCATATGTGCCAGAAATGTGCTTCCATAATTTAAAATGTACTCTGTGCACAGTATGTTTAAAAAGCACTATACAAATAAACTTGAATTAAGCAAATTTCCTTTACGCATGGAATACCCAGATGACTACATATTCCAAAGTATGCAACTGAACACATTGTGCTGGATACGAAATCCCACAATGCAATGTGTACGACTTCACTTTCCAGGGTGAATGAACTGGAAGTTATTATGGACATCATGTTTTTGATTCATTACTATTGTGGGACTGCCAAAGACAGACATTTTTACAAGATGATAACTAGTTCACATGCAAAGTAGAGAGGTCATGTGACAAAGTAGCACACTGCTGTTTGAAACATACTTTTTTTTGACATATACAGTTCATGTTCTATAAAAATAGTTGTATTCCATTGTGTGGAAATCAAATTGTTAGCTTAGCATGCAACATGCTAACAGCAGAAACAGCTGTGAAGGTAAAGCGAGCCTTGCGGGTCAAGTTGCTGTTAATAAGGATGTTCTGTTTCTCTTAGGATGCTATCTCTGTAGAGACAAGATCCACACTGTACGATGGCGACAAAAACAGGCCAAAATGTCACATCAGCAGAAACAGTCTCTCAGTAGTCTGAGAGTTAATTAGCAAAGGAAGTAAAAGCCCTTGAGCAACGCTTGAGTTTCAGAGTCGCTCTCCTGGGACTAGACGATACGCTGCACTCGATAAGCAACAAAAGCAGGAGTTGTGTGCTCTGTGTGTGTGCGTATGTCGCTTACTTCCAGCTCACACTCGAAGAGAGAATCATCCAGCAGCTTGACTTTGCAGTGCATGATCCTGGGCCGGCGAGATGCTTTCTGCTTCTTCCCCTCCTCCTCCTCCACCGTGTTCTCCTCCTGTTTCGCTTCCTCTATCTCTCCTTCCTCCTTTACTTCTGTTTCTGCTGCACATGCATCTTCCGGCTTGGCCTCTTCCTCTACTTTCTCTTTTTCCTTCTCGCATTCCTTGTCTTTCTCTCCCTCCTCTCCTTTGGCCTTGTCCTCGTTTTTCTTCTCCTTCTTCTCTTTTTTGTCCTTCTTCTCTTTCTTCTCTGCTTTCTCTTTTTTCTCTGGCTTCTCCGGCCTCTCCTTGTCTGCTTTCTCCTTCTTTTCTTTCTTCTTCTCCTTCTTTTCCCCCTTCTCCCCCATTTCTCCCTTGCCGGACTCCAGCTCGGCGTCTTCCTTCTGATCCGCTACGATTTGCTGGAGGAAGACAAATTTAAACATTTTATATATCCGAAAGTTAGATTCTTTTTTTTTTTTTAATTCGGTCCTCACAGACAATCAATCATACAAAAATAAATAAAGTTATACATAATAACCGAAAAGGTGTAGGCTGAAGCCTCTGCTTATTAAGCCTACCCTTTGTACATATTTATCAATCAAATGAGCGGCACTTTTTCACTAGTAGTGATTAATACAAGACACATATACATATACAAAGTATATAAAGAAAAAAGAAGAAAGAAAAAAAAAAATCTTTTTTTCCCTTTCTCCCCTTCCCCTCTTCCTCTCTTCCCTTTGAATACCCGTTAAATTAAATAATTATTAATCACCTTGTTTTTAAACATTTTCTTGAATTTACAAAGTGAATTACACAATTTAAATTCCGTATGCAAATTATTCCATAGATTAACCCCTTTGACAGATATGCATCTATTTTTTGTATTAGATCTTAGCCTTATTTTTTTAAACATATGCATTCCTCTTATTATTATTACACAACTAATTTGCTGGAGAATGACAAAGTTGTACCTTTACTAAAATCAGGGCTTCTTACAGAATGATTCTTTCCGATTTTTTTTAATAATTAGGCCATCTTGCTTAACAATAAAAATCATTTTGAATGTGTAAACAAACTGTGTAAACTAAAAACCATTTTTTCAATCTCTGATGATACGAACACTGACTATGACAAATTTAGCAAATGTATCCTCATGGTTTAAAGCAGACCACCAATAATTACAGGATCAATAAGTCATGGTAGTGTTTTCCATAACTTCAAAATTTGTTATATTCATTAATAACTCTTGGAATATTCTGGCATGGTAATGGCTGCTCCTACAGAGCAAGTACAAAGTCTTGCCGATACTGACAGTACATCCACAGACATGCTTCTGTGAGCATGTAAGACATACTGCTGCTGCACAAATAGCATAGGAAATCGCTTATAGCAGATCTATACAGGTGGTGCTGGGGGAGGTGGAGGGTTTCAGAACCACAAAATTTAAATGTTGAGCAAAAAGCTCATTATGCAGCAGAGACCAATCAGTTCATGCCAAGTAGATTTCATTAAAGATTCAATTCAATGACTTGTACAGCCAATTCCATTATGTGAGAAGACAAGTTCAGTTGCTGCCTTAAATGTTTTATCTGATTATTTTATATTATTTATTTTATTTGATTAAAGCTGAGATTGTTCACAGTTGACCAAATGCATTAATGTAAATTAATTCTCAATGTGTTGCCTCCTCCTCCACGTCCAACTGTTTAAAACATGTCATATATGCGTTTCTATCACTTTAAGGCACATTTTGGCTTATTTCAGAAAAACTTTCCTGACGTCAGAATGAAATGAAATTCACTAAATTTCTTTAATGCATGTTCAGTATGAACAACCTCTCAGAAAGCTTTTAGTGTACTGTGCTGCTGGAGCAGATGAGAGCTGCACAGAGGTTTGTGACCGTAACACAACGTGTGAATGTGAGATGTGTGAAGCCCCACAGTTCAGTTGCTTTTGCACAGACATCCCTTGCTACATGATAAAAGTGTGAACATCCAGATGTCACCCTGAGGTCGTATCTGTCAGTTAGCCTACACACCAGTAGGCTGAGGGTTACGCTGACTTTTAAAAGTCTTGGAGATGCTTTACTGTTTTTCTTCAGAAGACTTAGCATTTATTCATGTGGAGCACTTTTATTTTAGCCAAAACAGATTTGAAGGGAAATGCTGATGTTTAATTAGAACCGCTCTAATGAGACATTTTGACGGTGTCTGTGTTTTCAGACAGAGCCGAAGATCACTGACAAGCTACGCTATATCACGTTCATTATCCCAGATGAATCGCCTTCGATAATGAATGCGATATTGCGTAGCTGGTAAGTGATCTACGGCTCTGTCTATTAAATGCCGCTTCAATTATAAGCAGGTGATGGAGATTTAGCGGTAATCACGGAACCATATTTACTGACTAGATGCGCCTGATCATATCGTTAGATATTGCCCAGCCCTAGCATTACACCAAATACACAAAATAATGTTGTTTTGGCAACGTCATATGAACCCTTTGAATCTGACTCTGTGATTTTAGCACAATTAAGAAATGTAACCTTTACCTGTACACATGAGTTTCTGTTTCTCACCTGGTTTTCAGCACTGCTGACTGAGTGCTGGTCTAGAGCAACATCGCCCTCTATGCGCAGTTCTGGCTCGGGGTCCGCTATGGGAGCTTTGGGTTCTTCCTGGCTGTCCTTGTCCCGGGCCCTCTCTGTCTCCACCCCCTCGCCGTCCGAGCACTGTGAGCGGCGCTTCAGGAAGGAGGAGAAGAGGCGGGAGAGGCCGCGGCCAGCGGATGTGCGCTGGCGCGGCTTCAGCTGCTGTTCCTCCTCCGAGCCCCCGGGGGGCGGCGAGGTGCCAGAGGAGCTGTCCTGAGCGGTGTCAGTGGGGCCTGGCTCCTGAACAGCGGGGTTCTCCTCTTCCTGCTGCTGCTCGCACACCTGCTTCTTATGAACGCTCTCCACCTCGTCTGTGGTCATGGCAGTCACTGGAGGAAGAGACGTTCAGTTAAAGTCACGTATCTGTTTTACAGCAATGTTAAAAATAGTATTTTAAAACTGTCAGGAAGCTATACTATTTCTAGTGGATTTTCACAGGATGTGTCAGGGCTCTGAACCGGTTCAAGGAACGAAAACGAAAACCGGAAACGAACGAAATTTTTACAGGAACAGAACCAGAAACAGAAACGAAATCAAATTTATAGTTCCGAATCGAATCGAAATCGAAAATTTGAAATGGCCGATAACTGGTTAATAACGTTATTTTATCGTTCCATTTAATATTTAAAATTTGCTGTCAACCAATTCACCAATTCCAGCAGTACGGCATACGCAAATGTGATGAAGCCAACGAGTGAAATGTCCGCTCAGCTGGGTACTCATCATAGGTAAGTCGCAATGGCATATAATATATATATATATATACTTTTTTTAGAGAGAAAAAAAAGATTATTTCATTCAGAAATAGACATAATGCAGACACAAAATGTTTACAAACATTACAAACTATTAAATTAAAATTAAAATTAACAAACTATAATGTTATAGCCTATTTTTTATAATCATTTGGCATTCAAATACATCGCGAATACTGAAACATTTGATTTTGTGTTGAATGAGACCCAACGTTGGTTTGAGTTTAGTTTTGGCATAAATTAATTAGTTTTGGTTTGTCGTTAATATGCTATAGCTTCTTATATTTTTAATTCCTGTTCTTTTCTAAATACTGTTAATTGAAATGATTTGTTGTGGAGTGAGGGGAACTAAAATAGCCAAGCGGAGCTTCTCAAATTTACCATAAGCTGAACAATTTTCATTTGCTGTATTAACCTCAAAGTAATTCTTAGAATGAAATTTGGAGTCCGACTTTCGGACTCAAATACAGCGTTACTTATTATACAGTAACTATTATTCTATATTCTTTGCACTGTGACATTACTGACTAGGGATTTTAATTTAGTTATTTTTTCCTAACCAACAACCGTTAACCGACAAGATTATTTTAAATAATAATAACTGAAAGTACAAATGCTATATAATAAATAACATTTTAGCATCCACATATGTCGGGAACATGGAAACATTTGGATTCCTGCCGAAAGAGAGAGGTAGGCATCAGCTTCACCTTTAATTTGTTTTTGGATTAACGTTTTTATAGCCTATAACTTTAGAGGATTTGCTTTGGAGATAAACTAATAACTGTTTTTATAATGTTTTAAACATTTTAGTTTAGACTAGTTACAGGCATTTTAGCCTTCATTATTTCGGAAGTAATAGGGCTAATAAAATGCGATGTGAGCCGTGACGTACGTTTTTTTTTTTTCACTCTCAAAACGCAATCTTGTGCAAGTGTTTTTTTTTTTAATACAATGAAGCAAACATTTTTAAATATCTTAAAAATAGTTTGATGTCTTTAAAGTGTTGATAGATTTTTTTTTTTTTTTTCTTACATTTGGCCAAAATCTAGAGAAGATGATGCTGTATTGGCTGTGACTAAGCGTTAGATCTCTATTTTTTTCTTTTTGAGTAAAGAAAACACTTTATTATTATTGTATTATTATTATTATTATTATTATTATTAGGCAAAATATAGGCAAATAATATTTACTTTTTTTTTTTAAATAACGTTATTAACCGGTTTTTCTTCCACCTGAACCGGTTTCTGAACGGTAATAATATCAGAGGAACGCAGAACAGAAACGTTAAAATATCGATTCTGCTCGGAGTGAACCGCTTGAATTTTTTTTCCGTTTTCAAGCCCTGATCCTAAGTAACCACACTTGTGGCCAAGGCACTTCAGAATGTGTGCATGCAATAGGAAGTAAGTGCGTAACACTGTCTTTGTCTGAAAAAAAACAAAAACGATGCTCGGTGCCCTTAACCCACGCTAAATCTCTAACATCACTTCGTTTTTGAGGCTAAGTGCATCCCATCGTTCACCGGGTTCAAGAAAATCACAAGAATTCAAGGAAAACTTTTAGATATTAGATAAGTTGATATTTGGTAGCAAAACATGAGGAAAACTATGCTAACTAAACTATACACTGTACAACTATACATTCGATATTACATAAAAGTGTAAAAAAAAGGGTAGTAAAACCTGATAATTTGATAAAATATCTAATTTGATATTTTTTTCATAGTTTGATTGTAAAATACAAGAATTCACAATATTTTACAGTTTAAGTTTAATTACTTATTACACATAATTTGGTAGTAAATTGTAAAGTGTTGCACATTAGGGCTGCACGATGTGTCGTTTAAGCATCGATATCGCGATGTACGAATCCACGATAGTCACATCGCAGGATGTGCGATGTAGGCTGTCGTACTTGATCTGTTATTCATTAACTGTACGGGCCAGCTGCTCCCCGGCCCTTGACGAATGTGATTCGCAGATTAATTGCACAGCTTAACCATCATAGAGTGAAAGTTTTTTCATTGACAGGACTGAAAAACACATGCAAGTTTAACAGGGCAGAGAGAGAGAGAGCGCGAGAGAGACACAGAGAGAGAGAGCGCGCGAGAGAGACAGGGAGGGAGAGAGAGCGCGCACGTGAGAGAGACAGAGAGAGAGCGCGCGCGAGAGAGACACAGAGAGAGAGAGCGCGCGAGAGAGACAGGGAGGGAGAGAGAGCGCGCGCGCGAGAGAGACAGAGAGAGAGCGCGCGCGAGAGAGACAGAGAGAGAGAGAGCGCGAGAGAGACACAGAAAGAGAGAGCGCGCGAGAGAGACAGGGAGGGAGAGAGAGCGCGCGCGAGAGAGACAGAGAGAGAGCGTGCGCGAGAGAGACAGAGAGAGAGAGAGAGCGCGCGAGAGAGACAGAGAGAGAGAGAGAGCGCGCGAGAGAGACAGAGAGAGAGAGAGAGCGCGCGAGAGAGAGAGAGAGAGAGAGAGAGAGAGAGAGCGCGCGCGCGAGAGAGAGACAGAGAGAAAGAGAGAGAGAGAGCGCGAGAGAGACACAGAAAGAGAGAGCGCGCGAGAGAGACAGGGAGGGAGAGAGAGCGCGCACGTGAGAGAGACAGAGAGAGAGCGCGCGCGAGAGAGACACAGAGAGAGAGAGCGCGCGAGAGAGACAGGGAGGGAGAGAGAGCGCGCGCGCGAGAGAGACAGAGAGAGAGCGCGCGCGAGAGAGACAGAGAGAGAGAGAGCGCGAGAGAGACACAGAAAGAGAGAGCGCGCGAGAGAGACAGGGAGGGAGAGAGAGCGCGCGCGAGAGAGACAGAGAGAGAGCGTGCGCGAGAGAGACAGAGAGAGAGAGAGAGCGCGCGAGAGAGAGAGAGAGAGAGAGAGAGAGAGAGAGAGAGAGAGAGAGAGAGAGAGCGCGCGCGCGAGAGAGAGACAGAGAGAAAGAGAGAGAGAGAGAGAGAGAGCGTGTGCGAGAGAGACAGAGAGAGCGCGCGCGAGAGAGACAGAGAGAGATCGTGCGCGAGAGAGACAGAGAGAGCGCGCGCGAGAGAGACAGAGAGAGATCGTGCGCGAGAGAGACAGAGAGAGCGCGCGCGAGAGAGACAGAGAGAGATCGTGCGCGAGAGAGACAGAGAGAGAGCGAGCCGTCTTCAAACAACAGGAGCGCTGTCTTGCTCTCTCTCCCTCCCGCATATTAATCAATTGACGCGATGGTGTCGATGTTTAAATCATTTAAAATGAGAATGTAAGTGTGCTCACCCCACTTTTGTTTGTAAGAAAAAATATCGCAATATATATCGCAGAAAAATAAAATATCGCAATGTCATTTTTTCCCAATATCGTGCAGCCCTATTGCACATTGTATTGGTGTAGAGATGAGTATGTATATAAATGAACATATGTATTTTGTAAAACTCTAGCACCTATTTTATATCACTTAATTAGAAGCATCACAATCACTAAATTGTGTCGTCTGATACATAAGGACTGCTGATCAGACATTTACAAGATTATTTTAAAGTGCATAGTTGAAAATCGAAATAAAAACTTCTCCTGCATTTTTACAACTCTGTGTGTATCATTAGCTAATCAGCAGTTCTACACACACTTGTGATATTCATACCTGGACCAAATATAGGAAATGTACTGTAAGTAGACAAGTGATCAGATACAAAGATCCGCAAGTGTGGGCAGTTTGACAGGATATGTGTCCGTCCACACTTACTGGACCAATATTGTGCACAATTTCTTGACTTTCTAATGCAAAGAATATGCAAACCCAATCCAGCAAAACTGTATTTATTTGTAGATTCATTGTGAAAGAGCCTGCACTGCTGCCCCTTCAGGACATGGTGCCCTGGCCACGAGCCCAGCTGCCCATATGGTTACTCAGACCCTTCATCAGAGACGCCTTGATGTCTGATTAATGAGCGACTCATTGAATAATTCAAATTTTGTACTGTTCCATTCAACACACAAAGATGTCAGTTAACTAAAGATGTAAAATGTAGTATATCTGATGTATAGTTTTCTATTGTAATGCTTTATGGTGCTTATGTGTCTTTTTGAAGCCTAACATCTTCAGTCCCTGTGAACAGTAACTGCATTTCTTCAGAATATATTTTTTTGTGTTGCACAGAAGAAAGTCAGTCATATGGTTTTGGGACAATATAAGTAGATTATGACAAATCATTTTTGGGTCAACTTTCCTATTAATAATACATTTAAATGTTCCTGTGGCTCAGTGGTAGACCATTGCGTTAGCAATGCAAAACACCGTGGGTTCAATTCCCAGGGAAAACACATACTGGTAAAAAACGCATAGCCTGAATGCACTTTAAGTCACTTTGTATAAAAGTGTCTGATAAATGTAATGTAAATTCTTGTTAATTATATTTATTTACTTAAGCTTATTAAATAATTACTTTTTTAGAATAAAACAAACATTTCATTGAAAACAGTCGGGATTCGACGCAGAATCGTTCGAAAAAGTGAATAGATTTTTTTCAATCACTCCTGCGAACCAGAGGACCGGACATAAATGAGACGAGCTGAGAGCACTGCCACATAACTACAGCCCTCTGTGCATCTCCACTGAACCCTGAGTGTTAACAACAGAAAAACAACAAGTGAATGGACCTCTCACGCTCTCTCTCTCTCACGCACACACATACACAACAGACACACGACAAAGTAAATCTTATGTGCTCTTTAAGAATGCAACAGTCTATTTCGAAATAATCAGTGAAGCCATATCCGATTATGACAAGATCACTCTTTCAGTCTTAAATCTAATCCAATGAGATACACACAAACCATCTTCAGTAAAGCTGCATGTGAGCCAGCCTACCCCAGGCCTGATGACATCACAGCAGACTTACACACTAAAGCATTATGGGTAGGTGGTGTTTAAAGTACCCGATTCAGCTTGACCTGGGTTGTCGGCTGTGTCACTCACACATTCAGCCACAGTGACAAGGCTTGAGTTCACCGTTAATTAACTTACTCTTCAATCTGATTACAACACTTCATGACATGATGCAATCGAAAGCATCATGAAATCTGATAGTTGGTTATGATTCCGATTTTGTTCAACAGCAATTCTGAAAATGACTAGCTAACTAGTTTATTTAGAACATCCTAATTTATTAATTAAATTTAATATGCAGTACTTTAAACATCTTTTAATTTAGCAGCATAACTGCATTATCTTCCAAACTATGGAAACTATGGAGACCCTAAGGGGACATGTGATGGAAAAAAAAAATTATTTCCTTCCTTTTTTGTTCTCACCAAAAAGTTTTGTGTTTTCCCAAATAAACTTTGTGTTAACTCACTAAACTTTTGAATTCTCTCACAAAACTGGTCAAGAAAATAACATTTTAACATCATATCGCAGTGGTGTAATGTAATAGTACTTAAGTATTTTTGGGAGAATCTGTACTCTACTTGAGTTTTTATATTTCTGTCAACTTTTACTTTTACTCCAATGTATTTCCTAATTAAAATGTATACTTTTATATATATATTTGATACTTTGAAGGATATTCGTTACTTACTACAAAATAAAGTCAGAAGAACACAGACTGCAAGAAAGCAGGTTTGAGAATCAGTGGTCTGGCGCTTGCAAGTTAAGACTCCTAAAAAACACCTTTACGCATGTGCAAACTAGTTCTTTTCATTTTCCACTCAAGTCCAGGCTGGGGTTTGTGATATATATCGTCTGCGATAATATGGTAAGTGTTGTTTTAACGATGTGTGATCTGACATTATTGAGTATATCACAAAAACCAAACAGAAACACAAATAAGAGTGCACGCATACACCATGTGTTTTAGTCTATTGAAGCACATTTATAATGCCCATGAGATTCAAGATGAGACAAAAAATGCCTCTGTATGTCTTTTATATTTATAGAATAATAATATAGTTGACCTATATCACACTAAGAGTGTCATCTTTTCTCCAGAAATCAGCATGATAACAAATGTTACATTGATTTTATACAAGTTTAATAACGTGACCTTGATAGTACAACTAAAGCAATCAGGACGCTCCTCCAAACTGGATGAAAGGCAGAGTTGCGACAAAAAACCACTCCTCATTCAGGGACTGAATGGGTCAAAGAGGAACAATGAATGGGTCAAAAGACCATTGAATTCTTGAGGAAAATCTGCTGCCCTCTGCCAGAAAGCTGTCAATGGGAAAAAGGTGACAATGACCCAAAGCACAGCAAAACTGAGCACAAAGTGGATGAAGCAAAAACTGCCTGTCTTCATTTCAGGAAAGTATAAAATTAATTTACTGCAAAGTATAAAAAATATATATTTTATGGGGGGGATTATTTTCTATACCATCTGTATCAAATACTTTAAAACTTTTACTCAAAAAAAGGAAAAGTTTTAAACTTTTACCCGCCCTGCTTGCCACAAATATGAGACAATATTTCAATGCTTTTGAAACTATATTTCAATGCTATTGAAAGTAAACAATACATTTGCAAGAGAATGCAGCAGTTTTTCGAGGGGAACACATAGTTTCTCAGGCAAAACCTAAAAATGTAATACTTTTGAGCGAAAAGTACATTTTTTGCAAGCGAAAGCCACGTTTCTCGGGGAATGCAATACTTTTTTCTGATGGGACGCAATATTGTTGTGAGTGTACGTAAACATTTTGCGAGCAAAGGCAAGGTTTCTCTGAGGAACACATTACTTTTGGATGCAGCACTGTTGTGAGCAATATGTTTTGTGAGTGAGTGCAAAGTTTCTCTGGGAACTCATTACTATTACATAACATTTACCTGTGCAAACATTTTCTGAGCCAGTTTTGTGAAAAGTTTTGTGAGTCAACACAAAAGTTTTGTGAGCAAATATGCACAGTCTCTCAGGGAAAACAATACTTTTGTTAGAGGACACAAAAGTTTTACATGTTGACTATTACATGATTATAAAGGAGTGGTCACATTGAAGCAAATTTTGCTAGCAAAAAATGGTCAGTTTTCTCTTCTTAATAGCGTAGAGATGTAAGAACCACCACTTAACAGAGCTCAACGTGATGAATTCATGTGACCAGCCTGAAAATTAGCAAAACTTGTTGAGGTTGAAACATTTCCCCATGCAGATTTCACAACAGGTTAAAGTTGGTCAAGTGAATTTGTCGCATTCACCAAAAGAATTTGGTGATTTTTACTTTCTACAAAATAACTTTTACTGTGTAACTGTGCTTCATGTATAGCTACATTACTGGATCTTTTTTGCCATGAAAAGCTAATGTGACTGCACCTTAACTCCAAGAATCTCATTGTATTTATTGTGCCGTTGTGTCAGTGTCAGCGTCGCCCTGGACAAACACAACAAGCTGGTCACACAGCTGCTGGAAACCAGCTGCACCTGAATTACATCAAAAGAGAATCACTGAAACTACAAAGAACATGATTTCATCAAACAAGCTCTCACGCTGTTCTTCTGTCCCATACAGATTTAGACTAAACTAAATTAAAATTTTCATAGTCATGAAAATAAAGAAAACTCTTTGAATGAGAAGATGTGTCCAAACTTTTGGTCTGTACTGTACATACATGCTGCTCACATATTATTATAGCCCAGTATGTGCTGATTACAGTGAGATTAGACTTTAGCAATTTAGATGTGTATAAGAAACTAAAAAAAGCACAAATGTCAGGGCATGACATAACTTCTTTAGGCCCCAAAAATACCCTTAGACTTCAGAGGGTTAAGTCAAACAGGTGCGCTTTTGCATCAATTCAGATGAACTGAAAAATATCACAGATCAGTTGAAGGAGAGTGAAACTCTGAAGCGCTCAGTCAGAGAATGTTCTGCGACTGAAAATATATCTGTGCTAAATTTATACTTGCAGAGAGGGGTCAAAATTTTATTTTTACCAGAAATTAGGAGGGGTTAAAAAAATTACTTTAGAAAGATGGCAGCATCATTATAAAGTGAAAGTGAAAGTGACATTCAGCCAAGTATGGTGACCCATACTCAGAATTCGTGCTCTGCATTTAACCCATCCAAAGTGCACACACACAGAGCAGTGAACACACACACACTGTGAACACACACACTGTGAGCACACACCCGGAGCAGTGGGCAGCCATTTATGCTGCGGCGCCCGGGGAGCAGTTGGGGGTTCGATGCCTTGCTCAAGGACACCTAAGTCATGGTATTGAGGGTGGAGAGAGAACTGTACATGCACTCCCCCCACCTACAATTCCTGCCGGCCCGGGACTCGAACTCACAACCTTTCGATTGCGAGTCCGACTCTCTAACCATTGGGCCACGACTTCCCTTCTTATTCCCCTATTTAATTTTACACAGAGATTTTCAGGTCTATTTCAGGTCTTTTTCCATAAAACGCCAATGGTGACAGTTAGTATTAGTTGTATGCAAAGCGACCCACATGTAGTTTTTGACCACTGAAAAGCTTAGGAATTTACTCACGGAGCCACAGTGCAATCCCAATATACCTGGAAATTAACCATGTAAGGACAAAACTTTATTAAGAACCAAAATCTAAAAGGATTTTAAGATATATTTAATACTTCTTGAGTTACAGCCATGCAAACATCAGGGAAAACTGAAAAGTGTTTTTCCCATTTTTGAATCATCACCAATGGCAAATAATGCGACAAAGACTGCTAAAGTCAACAGATTTAAATAAAGTGTCTAGAGTCTGTGTGTAATTTGACAACAACAGTAATGTGGTTCATGTCAATCGACTGCTTCCAGTCTGAATAACTTGGTTGATAATAATGATCTAGATCTAGTTTTGTTTTGAGTCAGTTCCTGATTTGAGACCAGCAGGTGCAGAGACCATTTTCCTGACCCAGAACTGTCTTGTATTTGGCGCTGTGTCTGTGGGAAAGAGGTATAATTCAGCCCATCTAATTTGGCTGGCCTGGAGGAACAGGTGAGCAGTAAGAGTGTGTGGATGTCTGGAAGATCCCTAGGACATAATTCGGCCTGTTCTGCCATTAGAGAGACAAACACAAGCCTCTTTCCCCACAGGCTGTCCAATACCTCGCACAAATCAACGTTATCCTTTCTGCAGGCGCTGTCACACTACTAACATCCTGTTCAACATGAGGCCTGTCTACATGCATTTGTGCTTTACGATGCTTTTGTAGGGCCGCTATTAATGGTGTGGGGTGGGGGAAGGAGGGGCCGAGGGTGTGACGGCAGGGGTTTACTCAAACAATGACTGAAACAAACACACCTGACCGAGACAGAGACAGATTAGATATGCTGAAGCCCTGAACCCTGCCACATCATCAGACAAAAACATCAATGCTGAGTTTATCAGGACAAAACAAAACACAACAAAATTCAAATAACTTGCTAATAATAAAATAATAATATAGAAATAAAAACATGACATTAATGAACATAATAAGCAAACAACAAAGCAGACATACAAATAAATAAGCCAGTGACAGGAAAAAAAAAACATGTTTTAATAAATGTAATAAAAAAATAAAGGATATTAATCAAGAGAGAATAAATAAATAAATAAATAAATAAATAGTATTGGTAATAAAAAATATATATAACATTTAAAGGTGACCTATTATGCCCCTTTGTACAAGATGTAAAATAACTCTTGGATGTCCCCAGTGTGTGTTTTAGCTCAAAATACCACACAGATAATTTTTTATAGCTTGTTGAAATTGCCACTTTTAGGGTATGAGCCAAAACACACAGTTTTCGTGTTTGTCCCTTTAAATGCAAATGAGCTGGTGCAGAAGAGGGCGGAGCTTCATGATCTATGAGGCCTAAAAAAAAAATTTGTTTGGTTCCGGTTTCCGACCGACCCTGTCAATTTATGTGCGACCCAAATTTATTTTATGAGACTGGGGAAGAACGGTCTTTCACACATCGTTAATTAAATTACAGTTTCCTTTAAATGCTGTTTTACACTTAAGTAATCCGTTAAAAACCATTAAGTATTGCATCAAAACCCTTTAACTGTCAATTCCTAAAGTGAGCTATAACTTAAGGTTTGGAAATCGTAACATTAACAGAAACACGGGGGGAGGGGGGAGTAAACAATATATCGCGGAACAGAGAGGGCACTGACAACATGCTGACAGACAGGACATTAACATTACCAGCTTACTTTTAATATGAAACAAAGTCTCATTTGGTTATTTCACCTTTCAAATGTGGTCATTTTTTAAAGAAATGTAAACAATAAATACCGTTTTGTGGCTCTTGAATGTGTCGCTGTAAGTTAGACAGATCGCTGTAAGTTAGATCATCAGTTAAAAACTAACTGATCGTCTCTTGCTTCTAGTTAATTTATAGCATCAAAATCAAATAAACCACATAAATGAACATATCAAAGAATGTTGTTTGACTACAAAAAGATGTCTGTACACTCCGTTTTTCAAGTTCAAATCCTCCATGTTAATCTACTATGAAATCGCCTGTCAAACTCCCGCGAAGGCTTTTTGTGTGTGTGTGTGTGTGCGTTTTGCGTGTCTATGGCAACAACAGACTTTAAACGGGAATACAGAATCACTGTCGTAAAAGTACCGGTACACACATTTAAAATCAGCGCGCGCGTGTGTGTGTGTGTGTGTGTGTAAAACTGCCACTGGAGAAAAAAATTCTTATCTTTACAGAAAACATACTAAGTTTAAAAGTCAGTCATCTGATTGTACTGTGCATAATAAATGTGCATTTATGAATTACACAAATGGGGAGCACGGAACAATGAAAATAACGACAAAGCTGGTAGCTTTAGCTTTAGCTAATTGATCCTATTAGAGTTAGTTATTTCCAACACCGCACCGCATCGAGTTAAAAACATTTAAACTTTTCAGAATGCCGCAACCGCACCGCGGGTCATGTGACAAGAACTAACCAATCAGCTTCATCCTTTCCCGTAACAACGTTAAAAGCTCAGTCAAGATGAAAGGAACAGCTGATCATAGTTGTATATGGATTTCCATTTTGAAATAAATTTAGTAGCAGAGCTACTGCAAGCGATTTATTTGAGCTGCAAATCCATTTATCCTTTGCTGAAATTTCCGCGTCTTCAAGGAGAGAGCACGTTATGGTTGCTTAGCAAAGGCAGATGCCTCAGGGGCGCTTCTGTGCGAGCGCTTTGGAAAGGAGGAGAAAGCAGTGCACCTAGCGTTTTCCACGCGTTTTTAGGCGCGATTTGTGAACGGCCCCTAAGACTTTCATTTGTGCAGATTCTCCAGTACAATGTTGTTTGCAAATGTTTAGTCGTAAAAGCTGATAACATTGCTTTTTAACAGTTAACATTTTAAAGCTTTACAAACATGTTTGTGAAGTTTACCTTCAGTTTGTCGTTTACCAGTTCAAAATTCAGTCGTGCAGCCTAATTATGACTGAATGAGAGAGGTAAATGTAGATATTTGAAATGCACTTATTTTCTAAGTATTCACTGCTCTTTTTCACACAGCAGGTTTTTTGTGTGTGTCCTATTTTTTTTCTGGACAACCTTCTGATGGATTTTACTTTAAATTGTGAGTTCCATTCAGGTTTCATGCCATTGGCACTTTATTCGAAGGATTGTTTACAATTTCACAGCAAAAGCTATAAAGCTGTTTCCAAGTAAATAATAAAATGCAATGTACTGCAATTTTATTCTGTTTTATCCTTATTCTTCGTGAAAATATGTTCTGAAAGATTCCTTAATAAGCTTTGTTCAGGATGTTAAACTACTTTAGGAGCTCTAAGGACTGCCATGGTGAAAACATTATTTGAAATCTACTTGTGAAATTTGCTAGAGTATAGGTCAGTGTTCTGATTGCAGAAGAGTTCGACAAAGGATTACTAACACAATAAAACAACTCCAGGTATATTTTTGATGAGGATATGACAGTGCAAAATGGTTAAAATCTCTTAAAAATCTATGCTGAATGATAAAGACCATTTATTAATAATTTACTTGGGGAAAAAATGGAAAAAACTAAAATATAAGTACATAAACCGATTAATCGATTAATTGTAAAAATAATCGACAGATTAATCGATTATCAAAATAATCGTTAGTTGCAGCCCTAGATCCTATCAGGATCTATCAGGATCAACCTTTGCACATCTCCAGCACTGAACTGACCTTCGTTTGTGAGGCAGTCTGGCGTAAAATGATTTGCACAAACATATAGGATTTTAGTGTTTTTCCCAAGAATTTTCCTTTGAAGATGAAATTGAAGCACCATGTCCTCAGAGGTCATTGGAGACTCCTATATTCTAGAGCTGAAACAACGAATCGATTTAATCGATAAAAATCGATTATTAAAATAGTTGTCAACTAATTTAGTCATCGATTCGTTGCTAAATAACTTTTATTTGCCGTAAGCGGCTCATTTCGTGCATATTTCAAATCTGCGGTGACCAAAGTGTGGCAGTAATGAGCCATCGGAGGTTTTACTCAGCCAGTACAGACGGAGAAGTAGCGAATAGCCAATAGCTGGCCTCGTTTTATGTCACGTGCTTCCAGAAGAGCGTCTCTGCAGCATTTAGCGGGATGTGGGAGACTGGGAGTACTTTACTTTGAGCCTTCAAAAAAGAAGAGTAACCTGTAAACTCTGCACTACTGCACTGTTTAAGGGGACGTTCACATATCGCGTCTTTTGCGCGCTCAAGTTCGTTATTTCCAAAACCGCACCGCATCGAGTTAAAAACATCTCAACTTTTCAGAATGCTGCAAGCGCATCGCGGGTCATGTGACAAGAACTAACCAATCAGCTTCATCCTTTCCCGTAACAACGTTAAAAGCTCAGTCAAGATGAAAGGAACAGCTGATCATAGTTGTATATGGATTTCCATTTTGAAATAAATTTAGTAGCAGAGCTACTGCAAGTGATTTTTTGAGCTGCAAATCCATTTATCCTTTGCTGAAATTTCCTCGTCTTCAAGGAGAGAGCACGTCATGGTTGCTTATCAAAGGCAGACGCCTCAGGGGCGCTTCTGCCCGAGCGCTTTGGAAAGAAGGAGAAAGCGCCACGTGTTTTTAGGCACGATATGTGAACGGCCCCTAAGACTTTTATTTGTGCAGATTCTCCAGTACAATGTTGTTTGCAAATGTTTAGTCGTAAAAGCTGATAACATTGCTTTTTAACAGTTAACATTTAAAGCTTTACAAACATGTTCTGTGATCAGTTTGTCGTTTACCTGTTCAAAATTCAGTCGTGCAGCCTAATTATGACTGAATGAGAGAGGTAAATGTTTAAAGATATTTGAAATGCACTTTTTTTTCTAAGTATTCACTGCTCTTTTTCACACAGCAGGTTTTTTGTGTGTGACTGTCCAATTTTTTTTTTCTGGACAACCTTCTGATGGATTTTACTTTAAATTATGAGTTCCATTCAGGTTTCATGCCATTGGCACTTTATTCGAAGGATTGTTTACAATTTCACAGCAAAAGCTATAAAGTTGTTTCCCAGTAAATAATAAAATACAACGCACTGCAATCTTATTCTGTTTTATCCTTATTCTTCGTGAAAATATGTTCTGAAAGATTCCATAATAAGCTTTGTTCAGGATGTTAAACTACTTTAGGAGCTCTAAGGACTGCCATGGTGAAAACGTTATTTGAAATCTCCTTGTGAAATTTGCTAGAGTATAGGTCAGTGTTCTGATTGCAGAAGAGTTCGACAAAGGATTACTAACACAATAAAACAACTCCAGGTATATTTTTGATTAGGATATGACAGTGCAAAATGGTTAAAATCTCTTAAAAATCTATGCTGAAGGATAAAGACCATTTATTAATAATTTACTTGGGGAAAAAATCCGAAAAACTAAAATATAAGTACATAAACCGATTAATCGATTAATCGTAAAAATAATCGACAGATTAATCGATTATCAAAATAATCGTTAGTTGCAGCCCTACTATATTCATTGGTGCATCCCGAAACACAACACTTGTAATGCCTCTTCGGCGCTGACATTGTACCTCCAGCAGCTACAGCCAAAAAACAGTAATGGCAGACTGCTGCTTCTCACTCAGGGGAGGGTCTATGCTAATAAAGCACAGAGCATCACAAATGGGTGGGATTTGGAACCGCTCATTTGGAGGGACTGTTTATGATTTATTGGGATTATAAAACTATGAGTGGGTGGATTTTAACCATTGTAGGCTTTTCACACACTGCGACCACACAACTATGTTCAACAAACACCTTATAAAAGTGATTTTTGCATAATAGGTTACCTTTAAATGAGTAAATAATATTATTAAGAATACTCCACTGCACAAACTCTTTATCTGTAATGTAATAACTGTAACAAATAAATGCTAGTAATGTTAAAATAATAAAATGCATACTGACAGAAAGATGTGCTAGTTAATGTCATAAAAATATGTTAATTAAAATAAATAAATATTTGTAGGGAATGGTAGTAAAATAATAAAATAAATATTTAACAAGACGGTAATAATGACTATTAAGAACACTCTACTGCACGAACTGTGTATCTCTGCTTTTGTTTGGATCCTTTGGTCACTAAAACACTGACACTAATCCAGTCTCTACAGTCCCCTCCCCCCGGCTCACACACACACACACACTTCTCCATCTCCCTGCTTCATCCGCCATCCATCAATATACATCACACAGCTCTCCTATGCAAATAACATCACTTATAATTATTTCTAAATACACACTCCCCGAGCTCCCCTGAACCAAAACACACTTTTATCCCATTATTGCCATTGGACACCCGCAACTTTATCTAATTACAGCTCTCTAAATTATCCACACACACACACACACACACACACAGATCATTCTCGACATCAACACAGGCCAGCCCACGCACAACACCATTCCTTTACAGTCCACCTAAATGCACAGGTACACACACACACACTCCATCATCCTCTTATGCATCAAGTGCAGTGAACACACACACACACTCATCCAATTATATCTCACTGCAACACTTACAGTGTATTACAGTCGACTGCACTCAGATGGCAGCAGGAAACACGTCCACAACACATCTGAGTGCTGCTGTAGCCATCTTCCTTATCTGCCACACACACACACGCGCACACACACACACACACACGTGTCAGATGGTGCAGTGGTGACAGATGGCATGTGTGTGGGTGTTTTGGCCTCTCAGAGTGGAAATATGTGAGACCCTTCGCCTCTGACCTTTCCAGCACCCTTCACAGAGGAGCACACACTCAAATTATTGAGTCAGATCATCATCAGTCCCACGAGAACCAAAGATCAGATGTCACTGACTCAACAATACTGTTTATCATCACACACTTATCTTCAGACTAGCCCTGGAAGAGAAACAGGTTGGTCTGTAGAGCTAAAATAAAACATACCGCAATATTCTTCAGCCTTTTGGTGATATTTAATATATATTCAATAACTATCACATTTCTTTTATTTAACCAAGTAAGCACATCAATCAATGGCAATCATCTCAAAACAGCCAAACATTGGCATAATAATCAGTCTGTCCTATATATATGTCTGTTACTCTCACAAAATAGGTACAAAAGCTGTCACTGGGGCGGTACCTTTTTGAAAAGTACAAATATGTACCATTTAGGTACTAAAATTGACCTTTAAGGTATCGATATGTAACCCTTTAGAGGTAGATAAGGTACAAAGGTGTACCTATTTATAAGGTACATGCCCCAGTGGCAGCTTTTGTACCTTTTTTTTCAGAAAGAGCAGAATAAATTCTGACGATTGACAAAGCATTGTTTTAATAATCATCAAGTTCAGTATGTGTTTATTCAGTAGTGCAGCTTCACTGTAATTAATTCAAACAGAGCTACTTTAACTTCTGGACTAAATGTATTTTTTTTTACAAACGTCAAGCTGATTAGGAGATTCTTGTGGAAATGTCCCAGGAAGTACAGATTGATCATTCAAAAACAAAGATGTGTAAAAGCGGAAGTTGTTTTCATTTTCATACGATATATTATATAGTCACAGAGCAGACTCGCGTCCCAGTCCAGTGCATTGACAATTGCTCATTTGGGCCAGTTCTGCACAATGATCTTGCCTTGCAATCTTGAAAATAGCAATCTTTCTGTGTTCTATTATATAATGAACACTGCTGTGAAATCTGGTGAATCCAAAACTGTGAGAATGAATTGTGATAGTGTTGAAAACATCAGTGGGAATGGATTGGAAACTAGAAACAATCATATTTTTCCATAATATTTGAGCAAACACACTATGGTTTAGAAGTTTAGGGTCGGTAAGTTTTTGTTTTGTTTGTTTTTTAAGAAATGTCAATGTGTCGTCACTCACAACACAAATCATTAAGTTTCAAGATGCCACATCATTGAGCAGCATCTTGATGTAAAAACCACTGAAACTTCCACAGACAAGGCAATGCTGGTTAAATTACACTACCTTCTGGTGAGGCTATAGGACTATTATTTATTTGTATCTGTCATGGAGTTTCATTATATTACATCCACACACTTTTCATCTTTTCCAAATTTAAAGTGCATTTCAATTTTTTTTAAAATACTTTAAATATCACTATACAAAAAGTGGAAATTAGAAAATGTATATTCACTATTAAAAGGAAACTAAAATTCACAAGGTTCTTTTTTTTTTTTTAACGATTGAGAAATGAAGGTGAGGAGGAGTGCTGGAAGTCTCTGGTTAAATCTGCAGGAAAAACAGCTCCAGCTCTGGAATGCTGCTCTGTGATTGGCTGGCAGGAGCAGGAGCTGCTGATTGGGCATAAAAAGGAAAGCAGGAACCCCACAGGAGCAGGTGTACACAACCCGAATGCTGACAGTGACAGAACACCATTTATACACAAACACATTCACGCCATTCAGATCATTTCAAAATTAGTGCAAGAGTCTTTTTTTGGCTTGACAGCCCTGGTATCCATTCACTTTCATCAGATGGAAAAGAGCAACGTGAACATTCTGCCAAATACCTGATTTTGTGCTCCCCTCAAGAAAAAGTAATACAGGATTTGACATGAGCATAACATTCATTTTTAGGTTGAACTTGAACTAGGTTATTCCTTTAAAACACATATGCACACAATTTTGGCTCTCGATTGAATGTATGTGCAACAAATATTCCTTCCTCTGGGTGCATCATCTCTTATTTGTTTCTTCCACTGTTTACACCTCCAATCACACCTACCACTGATGCCACACCAACAGAGGCACTTTAGGACTGCGGTGACCGTAACGATGGCAAGACAGAGTAAACAGAGTAGTGGAAAGCCTAAGTGCTGTACGCTTTTGTAACTGGATGCATAAAGTGAGCTTAAGACTGGAAATCGGCTTTAAAATTAATCGGGGTCCTGTGTGGGATTAGAGAGAAATGCTCTCTCTCTCTCTCTCTCTCTCTCTCTCTCTCTGTCTCTCTCTTTGTCTGTCTAATGAAGGGAAAACAAGCATCTGGATCTCACTCTTATGTTGGTCTGCACCTTTAGACGCCCGGTTTCTGCTCACGCTTCAGTTCAAGGACAAGAGCCAGCCATGAATCACCCAAAAAACTCTTGCATGAGGCATTTCTATTTGCATGGACGACAGAAATGAGGATCATGGAGAAAGACAGTATATATTTTGACCATTTAAAGCTTAAGTGTCTATTTTTTTCTGATTTTCCAAATCCTTTTTTGTATAATGTGCTGAGACTATTAGCAAGCTGACTTCATGAATACGTTTACATACTCTTTAAAAGTCTCAGTTGAACTAAAGCAATCGATGATTCACCTTTTTAAAATATCTTAGTTGCCCCAAAAGTATTTAATCCCATACAAGAAAAAAGAATAAATGAATAAATTCTGTCCAAAAATATATTCAAATATATGCTAAATATGTTTTGTGAACACCCCTGCTTTGTTGAAACCATAAAATGCTATATTATTACAAAATATCTCAAGGGACAAAAAAATGCACCCAATACATACAAAAATGAATGAATAAATAAATAAACAATTCTTAAGATAAATCTTGAATAAATGTTAATCATATATATATATTTTTGATTTTATTTATTTTTTATGGGGGAATATTATAAACATATTTATAGTATATGTATTATGATATATGATATAGTTCATAATTATATAAATTAAATACATTTGAAATATAAAATCTATAGCAGTATATGTTTGGCCATGTTTGTATATTTTGTAAAATATATTCAAAAAATATTCAGAAAAATATCTTTTGGCCAGACAGGATCTTTCACGTGTTGGATTACACATGACCTGCTGTAGCCTGATTATAATTACACATGTACACTTAAGCAACCTTATCACACTCTAACTCACTCTTGCATTATCATAAAAGTGATAATGTATTTGTTTTTGTAATTCCATTTGTTGCCACTAATGGTGCAAAAATTACACACTTTAACTTTTTGAGAGCCTCTAGATTTAATACACAAGTGTTCAGTCAAAGAAAAGGGCCGATAAACCAAATTAAGATGATAATTTTCAGCAAACTACTAATGGACAGACCATATAGGACCAAATTAACAAAACTGGGAGTTTCCTCTTGGGACAACCAAAGGCGAAGTGTCTGGGGCCGTACACACACACACACACAAACAGTGGGGCTCAGGGGGATAAACTCAGAACAATCAAACCAATCAATGACCACATGGTCGCTCGCGCAGGCCGCCACAATGCACCTGATCTCCATGGACACGAACCTTACGGGGGCAGTCGCTCAAGAATAAAACATATAGAGAAGCAGAAAGACACAATGGGAAAGCAGAAAGAGAGGAAAAGAAGAAAACATTAAACAAAAAAGAAGAAAAAATGACTCAAAAATGTACTAAGAAACTTGAATTAGAAAAACAATGAGAAACAGAAAGCATTAACAGGACCATCTTATACTTTAAAGACCCAGGGCCCCAAACAATAACACGTCAACTATTAACACTCCAGGTGTGTCGGGCTCGTAAACTCACAAATTTCACATTTTAGCATAACAGCGTCCATAAATGCACAGACCCTTGGTGTGTTAAACGTCCTTCTGAGCTGAAATGCAGAAGTTGTTGAGCCTTCAAGAAACACAAACACCGGAAAGACCTTAAGGAACCGTGACGGTACTCTTGCACTATAAACAGACAAACTCCTGAGTGCATCTGCAGCACCTCAGAGCAACAACAAAGAGCATGTTCAAGAGAGAACGCTGCTCAGTCAAAAGGAAAAGGTGCTTTTTTATTAAACATCTCGGTCTCCTTTTTTCTGCCTTTCATACAGATACACAGGAAAGGCTTACATCACTTCAATTTATAAATGGGGTTTGATTGCATAACATTTCTGAATGGGCGCAGACTGAGGCCAAAGCACAGAAACAATAAACTGAAGGTAGCTTTCATAGTAACATGGCCTCTGGGTTTGAAATGCAATGCATTTCCAGGATCATCTGCATGTGATCTGATGACTTCAAGACTGTGTGAGCAGCTCTGGCAGACTGATGCTGCAAAAGGATGTTTCTTTCATTTTACTGTAGACCACCAATCTGAAGTGAAACTGAGCCAAATATGATCTGACATTTAGAAATGAACTCTGTTGGTGTAGCCTAATGCAGCCAGGTTTATTAAATAATATTGAATAAAACAATTTGATTTGGATGTTACCATTTGAAGCACGTTTTACCTGACAAATCATTTTCCATCGAAGAAAGAAACACTAGGAGAACAAAGGTGACTTGAGCGCCTTTTTAACTTGATGTTAGATCATCTAATTCTTCCACCCCTATCAAACCGAGTTACAACCGTGTTAAGATCAACAAGCTTTAATAAACCTGAAATGGCAAAACAACAGTGTTTATAGTAAATACACCTGTTTCAAGTAAACATACGCTTTATTCTCTCACTGCCTCTCGGGACAGTTTCCTATCACACGACCGAAGGGCACAGAAACGACACATTTCGCGACTATTTTTAATCAAAGCGCTCACAAATGAACTGAGTTGTTATTAAGCATCACATCTCTGTGAGATGCGGACAGCCCGCCAACAGAGCGATTAAACAATGCAATGAATCCGAGCTCGTGCTCATGGAACGGCTGTAACTTTAAAGCTCGTGTGGTTTATTTCTGCCAGCTGTCCATCACAACGCTCTTTGAGAGGTGAGCAGGTGCGCGCGAGTGGAATGTCTGGAAATGGAATGCGTATGTGAGGAAAAAAACATGTCAACAGATTCCCGTCCTGGCGAGCATCACACAATACACAACCCGGCAGCAAGATTGCTCTCTTACCTCTCCCTTCAGTTCATCAACGGGTAGAAATAATCCACAACAAAATATCCAGCTGCCGCTTTTCCACAAATATATCACGCTAGCAAACTCGTGTACAAAATAATCCAAGCTTCTTTAAAACGGTGTTTAGATTCTAGTAGAAAGGTGGGGCTCGCTATGCAATGAGCTGAGCGTATTTGTTAAGGCGACCAATGGGAGACGAGCAGAGGTAGGAATGAGCCAATCAGACTCGAGAACACTGAGCTTCGGTCCCTGGCGCTAAGGCTGTAGCAGCATGGTAACCAAGGAGACTTGTTAGTCGGGATCAACTGGATTTGTTTTGTAACTGTTTCGTTTCAGATGCTACTTTGTTTCCAGAAGAGGAAAAAAGACTGAAAAACATACAGCTTCTTTTTTTTATGTTTATCCCCCAAACAAAATAAAAAAACACAAATCTTATAGCGTTATGTGTAGTTGACTAAAGTGGATTGATTTCATTATTTCATCTCAGCAACATCCTATATATATATATATATATATATATATATATATACACATACATATATATATACACATACATATACACATACATATATACATACATACATATATATATATATATATATATATATATATATATATATATATATATATATAAAATTGTTTTTATTGGTAGTAGTAGTAGAATTATTATTGTGTGTGTGTGTGTGTGTGTGTGTGTGTGTGTGTGTGTGTGTGTGTGTGTGTGTGTGTCTGTGTTTCATTGAGCTTTGATGTCCGAATAAATTTTGGTTTGACTGTTTTATTTTATTACCATTCCTTTTAAAGAAAATCATTAAATAAATTATGGCCACAAAAATGGCATAAATCAGGTTCAGCTACATCAGCTGTCACTTGTCATTAAAGGACATATAATGTCTCCACTGGATTGTAGTAAATCTCAGTGTTTTGTACAAGCACACAATAAGATACATATGTGACTGGAGGGTTGGGTGTGTTCCCTCTGCCCTCAAAATACGCCATCATCCATCACTATTAGTAAATAATGCATGATGGTGCCGCCTTAGCGACTACACAAACAAAAAGTACATGAGCACTTTTATGTGTGCACATTTGTTTGTTTTGCTGTGGAAGTATATTTTAAGCATTCAGCTCACACTCTTAAAATTAAGGTTCTTTACTGGCATTGATGGTCCATGAAAAGCCTTTAACATCCATGGAATCTTTCAATCTCACAAAAGATTCTAAACAGAAGGATTCTAAACATTCTTTAGAATGTTAAAATGTTCTTTACACTAAGAAAAAAATGGTTCTTTTTAGAATGATACACTGAAAGGATATCGGGGAACCAAAAATGGTTCTTCTATGGGATCAATGAGAAAAAAAAACAATTTTAGAAGCTCTTTCCTTGAGCTCTTTTCCACTTAAGATACAAATATTAATGATTTTAGGCAGCTAGTGGGACTTCATAAAACGTTGTCCTTTTTTGAAAACAACTGGATAATAAATTCATAGTATATGAATCTCTGTCAGTCACATTCTTATCTTCTGTGGCTTCCCACATCAGGAGAATTGGCCCTTGGCCCTTCCCTTCACTAATTTAAAGGGCAGGTGCTTTACCATACATCTGCTTAAACAAAACGACAGCACCACGCAGACAGACAAAGTCCCTAGAGATGGGTGCGACAGAGGGGAAACAGTCACACCCCACCCCCTCCTTCCAGAACCTTCTGCATCTCCACCCTGCCCCCAGACCTTCTCCATTCACATCTGTGCTAGTGGCACCAGCTGGGCACCAAAGCCCTAATTACTGCTCTGTCAAGCACCACATCATTAGTCAAATACCTCTAACCTGACAGGCCATAGGAGACGATGAATGATGTCATGGCAGACGCACTTACACTAATGTGGCCAAGAAATTTTGGGGATCGTTAGTGAAGCCAAAAATCGCCAGCACACTGGCTGGGTTTCAAGCACAACCCATTTCTGAGCCTCACAGGATGTCTAGAGACTTCATTACATTTACAGACAGTATAGTGATGCAGATAACACTTTATAAACACTATCATTACTGACATAAAAGTAGAAAATAATTTTTTTAGAGAAGTCTATTATGCTCACCAAGTCTGCATTTATCTGCTAAATAAATACAATTGTTAAATATTTATTTTCTTGCTTTAGTTATTGTTTTCTATTGTTATATATGTTCAAACATAATTTATTTCCGTTGTGAATCTGAATTTCAGCATCACGTGATCTTTCAGAAATCATTCTTATATGCTGATTTGCGCTAAATTATTAACAATGATTAACAGATGCTTAATAGTTTTGGGGCATTCGTAATATTTTTTTTCAGTATTCCTTCATGAATAGAAAATTCAATAAACAACATTTGTTTGAAATAGAAATCATTTGTAAATGTCTTTATTCAGTTACTTTTGATCAATTAAGTCTGTTCTTGTTGAATAAATGTATTACATTTAATGCAGCAGCAACACTAATAATAGTCAGAAATGTTTCTGGAGCATCGAATCAGGTTATTATACTGATCTCTGAAGGATCATGTGACACTGAAGACTGGAGAAATTATGCTGACATTTCAGCAATATATATCACAATACATATTTCACAGTACTGTTGTTAATGTAAAATATATATAAAAACATTACTACAGATTATTAACTGACAGTGTAAGTAGAAATAATAAGAGACATGACAAGAAACATCAATGTAATGCTATTTTTATTAGTCATATCTGTAAGTCAGTAAATTAAATATAAAGTTTACCAGCTTGGCAAAACAAAACATTATAAAAAAAAATAATAATATTATATATATATATGTGTGTGTGTGTGTGTGTGTGTGTGTGTGTGTGTGTGTGTGTGTGTGTGTGTGTGTGTGTGTGTGTGTGTGTGTGTGTTTTTAAAAAAAAAAAAAAAAAAAAAGCGGCGGATGTGTTCCGCTGGGTGTTTTGGAGTGTCAGTGTGTCCTCCTGGGATGAATAATGTTTTCTTGGCTGTGTTTGGTTGTTTTTTTGTTGGCATGTTGTAAATCCGCAGCTAAAGCCAGTGGCCACCTGTTCCCCATTTCCTCATCTGACTCTCTGCTGCCATCTGCTGATACTATTTAGACTTATTTTAGAATTTAGAAAAAACTACAAACATGGTGGATGCGCACAACCAATGGTTAATTAGAGAGTAAAGGGGTTTGAGTTACTAATAAATCAACATTTAACCTGTTACATTTTTTTTTTACGTTTTTTATGTTAGCTGTGTTACACGTCATCTGAAACAGCAATGCAAACTTTTATAATCATCCGTTTGGTCAATCATCATTATGCAGACATAAATGAGCAGAGATTTTAGCTTGAAGACCCGTGTGCTACTTTTTTTCAGTGATGTGCTGATAACCTGCGTCTCTTTATCAGCCTGAGGTTTTGTGTTTAAGGCCTCATCTCTGAAAGCACAGATACACTGGTCTGATTCCAGCTGTCTTGCTCAGACACCAAGTCTTATAGCAAGTTTTATGAAATCAGTGCAGAAGAGAGCACACATTTTTTCTTTCATGCTGCTTTACACAATGCATTAAAGAAATTGGAGTTCACTGTGGGAAGCCTAAAGTTTAGAAGTAATTTGACAGACTCACCACAAATCACACCGCGTCATTTCCAGCGACATCAGCAGCCAATGAAGGAGGATCCAGCCCAGAATGTCAAAACAGAAAGAAAGGCAGAGAAATGTTATAAGAAATACATAACATATTAAAGTATACTTGTTTTTTGTTTATTTCTCTTTTAATCATTATTCATATTTCAGTATATATATATATATATATATATATATATATATATATATATATATATATATATATACTGTATATATTTGTGCAATGAAACTATTGAAATTCAATAGACACTTGAAAAGACATTCATTTTTGAATATTCTTACATTTTGGATATTCTTGGGCCTGCGTTTATGTTAATATTTTTAAAATATTATTTTAATATTTGATTTCAATGACATTTCAATTCAGTTTTGTATGAAAAAACATTGACTCCAAAGCCCTTCATGGATATACAAAAATATTCAAAGGCCCCATGACTTTTCCAGTAACTAGGGATTTATTGGAATTTTTGGGGGGATAATATAAATTTTACTCAATTTCTACACCATAAAATATAGTTTGGTGTAACTGGATTTTTTTTTTTTTATATCGTAGAAATACCTATGGAGCGTTACTATTTATTAATTTACATGAAATTCCTATGACCAGAAACAACAAATTAGGAATTCAACTGGTCCTCGCACCATAGAAACAACAGAGGGAGGCATGGGTGGAAACTTGGGAGGACGTTCCGGTGAAGGACGGACAACCGGGGGGGGCCAGCAGACAGAGACCATGGAGGAAGGAGCCAGGGAGGAGACAAGAGGGACCTGGAACAGGAGGAGCCCAGCAGGACCCAGGCCACAGCCATACCGATGGCCCAAGGTGAAGGTGAAAGTGGGGGGAGCCATGGAGGAGGAATGGCCGCCGACTCCAGGGGTGACCAAAGGCGGCAGAGCAGGTGGAGGAGGAGCTCGAGGCGGAGAGCCGAAGAGCCAGGGTGAAGGGGAGGATCCAGAGGTCCTAGGTGGAACCAATGGCGCCGGTGACCAATAAGGAGATGATGTCGATCCAGGAGGCCGCATTGGAGCCAGAGCGACAGAGAACTGAGGTGGAGCTGAGGGGATGAAGGAGCCTGACGGAGCCAGAGGGACAAGGCGAAGCCAGAGGAGTGGAGGCCCTAGGCTCAGGATGGTCGACGCCAGACCAAGATGGAGCTGGAGGGACGAGGGAGCCAGGCAGAGCTTGTGGACTGCTGGACCACGGCGGAGAGGAGGGAGCTAGGAGCCATGGTGGGGCCGACGGTTCAACGGGGCCGAGGCGGAGTCCAGGCCTCAAGGCTGGAGGCGGATGTGAGGGAGACTCAGACCATGGCGATGCTGGAGGATGGCAGTCCCATACAGCTCACACACCTGGTCTGACGTCACAGCGTCTGACTCCGCGGCGATCCTCAGCTTTGTCGTCCATGCGGCGATGGCTCATCGGTTGCGGCGGGCTCTGGCTCTCCGTCAGAGGTGGGCTCGGGCATGCACTCAGCACATCGGGGAGAAGGTGGGCTGGGCTCTGGGTCTGGAGTGGACCTGGCAAGATCCTCAATGGGGCAGATGGTACAGTAAATGGCTACCGGTTTCTCGCCAGAGTCCACTCCACGAAGGCGTTGAATTCCTCCCGAGGACCAACTTCAAACGACAATGCTCTGCACTCGGCGTTCAGGCTAGCTTTATAGATAGCGCAGATCACGTCGTCCGGGTAGCTGGTGATGTTAGCTAGCAACAGGAACTGCCTCGTATGGTACTCGAGAGAATGTCCTTCCTGCTCCAGCAGGAGGAGGAATTCGGGGCGATGGGGAAAAAAAGGACTGAGTAAAACCAGAAAACAAATGGAGGGGAGAAACACAATTTCAATTTTGTAGCTCGGGTCTTCTGTCATGTTACGCTGCCGGAAGGAACATGGAGTCGAAAATAATCAAGAGAGTCTTTATCAATCCAACTTTTACAAATCCAACATGGAACACAGGAAGAAGACACACATACTGACTAACATACCTGACAAACACAAACTGAACAGACTTGGACCTTTATGTATAAGATAATTGGGGGAAGCACATGTGAGAGGAATGACTAATATAACAGGGACATGGAACACTTGGGGAAAAAATTAGACGCACCTGGAATCAAATTAACCAACCACAGGGGACAGGAACTGGGTCACAGGGGCAATAACACACATAATGAGTCCAGGGGTGTGACACACGAGACATTAACTGATGGACTGGATTGGTGTGGATTATTCTGATGTTTTTATCAGTTGTTTGGACTCTCCTTCTGACGGCATGCATTCACTGTAGAGGATCCATTGGTGAAAAAGTGATGAAATGCTACATTTATACAAATCTGATTAATAAACAAACTCATCTACATCTGGGATGGCTTGAGGTTGAGTACATTTTCAGCAAATGTTTGTTTTGGGGTGAACTAGTCATCTTGGGTGAAAAAGTTATCTTTAGGCTCCCTTAGAAGTTTGCTGCACCCTAGTCGAACATCACTGCACTAAACCATTAAGTAATTTGTGCCAATTTAAAGTGTGGTCAGTTGTACTAAAGGAAAGAATGTAAGAGGGATTTTTCTGTTCCTTCCAAGTTCTAATCTAAACTCAGTCAACTTTGATAGTTCTCTCTACCTCAGCAGACTGAAAAAATAGCAGAGAGAAAAGAGAAACTGAAAATATGAGCAAGCTCTCTATAAATACTCTCTCTTGCTATTATCACTCACTAGTAATGTTCAATATTTAATGTTGCCCATAATTAAACCAAACCCCTCGTGTTTCATTATTCTGATCCTTTCATGCTCCCCTGAATTCCATTTCCAAAAGATAGAGAAGAACATGAATTGATCGAGCGAATGGTATATAGATGACATAAATCGAAGGTTTTTAGAGAAAAATAACTCAAATTCTGTTCCTCACACAATGCTATTTCATCTAACTTTACATCAGAACTATACAGTGGTCTATGGGGCATTGAGTTTTTACTTTATGTGGAAATAGTCAAGGTAAGGGTTCTACTTGTACTAAATGTAAACTAAATTGCAACTTTGTCATTATAAATGTGTATTCACATATAATATTTAAATACAAAATGTACAAGTTTCAGTAAAAATTACATTAAAGTGTATTGACGTATCATAAATGCTTTAGTACATTCATCAGTGCACATTTCAGACCATTTAGAATAATTATAAAATTAAATTTGAAGATGAACTTAAAAACTACTTAAGTGGGTTAGAAAAGGACTCTTCAGCTAAAGTTCAACTAATTGCATTTAACATGAATTTAAACTATATAGCATTTTTATTATTATTATTTAATTGTAAATAACATGAAATTAAGTGTCTTAAAACATTGCATTGAGTTTGCAAGTATGTTTATTTAAAGTTTATTGTTTCAATAAGCACTAGTTTTTAAAGGTACTCTATGCTAAGTATGCTTCTTTTTCATACTAGAGTAACACTTAAAATGTATGAATGCTACATTAAATACCTAAACCAAAAACCGTAAAAAATTATTCAAATGCTGATGTAAGAGTAATTTATGTAAATTTTAGTCTTGTCAACTGTTGAATTTTTTTTTTTATTACAGGTGTACTAGCACCTAGTAACCACAGGTATAAGGAATCATATTAATTCATACCAAAATGAAAATTCTGCATATTTTATTGACACTCATTAAATTTCAAATCTGTACAGCTTTCTTGAAAAAGAGGATATTAAAATGTCTCCGTTTTTTATTATTTTATTTATTTATTTACAATAAAAGTCAATGGTCAGCAAAACTGTTTGGTTACTTATTTTAAATCTTATTTTGTGTTCCACAGGAGAAAGAAAGTCATATTTTGGACAATAAGGATCACAAAATTTTGACTGAATTTTAACTGTTAAACAGAAAAGCAACATATCTTTTATTTTATTTGGCTCATTTTGAATTAATATAATGCTTTATTTATTTATTTTATTACATTTTTATAATTTACAGTGCCCTCCATAAGTATTGGAACAGTATAGACAAAAATTGTTCTGTTTGCTTTGGAGTTAAGAAATCTGTAAATATGATTAAAAGATGAATATGAGACAAAACTACAGAATGTCACATTTTATTATTGTGATTCAACACAAAGATGTTTCACCAGCTAAGAAGATCAGCACTTTTAGAGTTTCATCTCCCTATCTGATGTGAGCATAAGTATTGGAACAGTTGCCTCACAGGTCTTTCTATGTGTTCAGCTGTGTCCTGTTGCATTAATTCTTCAGATATTTAAGGCAGGGAATGTGTCTTATCAGTTATATCCATTGATTCTGCATTCTAAGTCTTGCATTCAATGATGACACACACAAACCAGGATGAAGACAAGGAAGCTGACTCTGAAAGAAAAGCGATCAATTTGGATGCTAAAAGAAAAGAGTAAGTCAATTAGAACTATAGGAAAAACAAAGGGCATGGATAAATCAAGAGTTTGGAAACTATACGGGTGACATCAGCAACCAACAATGATCTGATTGGCTGAGATCAGTTGATGGATTGATGAGACAAAGATTAACCTTTATCTAAGTGATTAGAAAGCAAAAGTGTGGAGAGAAAAAAGGGAACTGCAAATGATCCTAAGCATACAACCTCATCTGTAAAGTTTGGTGGAGCTGGTGTCATGGCATGGGCATGCATGGTTGTCTCTAGAACAGGACCTCTTCATTTAAATGATGACTTAATGTATGATGGCAGTAGCTGAATGAATTTGTAAGGGTACAAAATCATCTTGGCTACCAATATTCAAGAAAATGCCACCAAACTCATTAGAAAGCACTTCAAATTGAATCAGGACAATGAACCCAAACACCCTGCCAGTTTAGTCAAGGACTTTATCAGGGCAAAGAAATGTAAAGTCTAAGATTGCCCAAATCAATCTCCAGATCTAAATCTGATCCCATTAATTTCACCATCTTAAAAGGATAGTTCACCCAAAAATCTAAATTATGTCATTAATAACTCACCCTCATGTCGTTCCAAACCAGTAAGACCTCCGTTCATCTTCAGAACACAGTTTAAGATATTTTAGATTTAGTCCGAGAGCTCTCAGTCCCTCCATTGAAGCTGTGTGTACGGTCTACTGTCCATGTCCAGAAAGGTAAGAAAAACATCATCAAAGTAGTCCATGTGACATCAGAGGGTCAGTTAGAATATTTTGAAGCATCGAAAATACATTTTGGTCCAAAAATAGCAAAAACTACGACTTTATTCAGCATTTGTCTTCTCTTCCGTGTCTGTTATGAGAGAGAGTTCAAAACAAAGCAGTTTTTCATATCCGGTTCGCGAACGAATCATTCGATGTAACCGGATCCTTTTGAACCAGTTCGCAAAATCGAACTGAATCGTTTTAAACGGTTCACATCTCTAATACGCATTAATCCACAAATGACTTAAGCTGTTAACTTTTTTAATGTGGCTGACACTCCTTCTGAGTTCAAACAAACCAATATCCCGGAGCAATTCATTTACTCAAACAGTACACTGACTAAACTGCTATGAAGAGAGAACTGAAGATGAACACTGAGCCGAGCCAGATAATGAACAAAAGATTGACTCGTTCTCGAGTCAAGAACCGTTTCTGTCGGACGCGTCCGATTCGAGAACCGAGGAGCTGATGATACTGCACATGTGTGATTCAGTGTGAAGCAGACCGACACACAGAGCGTCTGAACCGAACTGATTCTTTTGGTGGTTGATTCTGAACTGATTCTGTGCTAATGTTATGAGCGCAGGTAAACCGAAGGCTTGAATCAAGGGCAATCATCGCCAATGACGCCATTACGTCGAGCGCAAAAGAACCGGTGAACCGTTTTCTTCAACCGGTTTATTGAATCGATCTGTCCGAAAGAACTACTGGTGATCCGAAAACCGATGCAACCGGTTCTTGACTCGTGAACTAGTCATTATCTGGCTCGGCTCGGTGTTAATCTTCAGTTCTCTCTTCACAGCAGTTCAGTCAGTGTACTGTTAGAGTAAATGATTTACTCCGGGATATTGGTTTGTTTTAACTCAGATGACATTAAGATCTTTAATGTCAGCCACATTAAAAAAGTTAACAGCTTAAGTCATTTGTGGATTAATGTGTATTGGAGACGCGAACCATTTCAAACGATTCAGTTCGATTTGGTGAACTAGTTCAAAAAGATCCGGTTACATCGAATGATTCGTTCGCGAACCGGATATGACAAACTGCTTTGTTTTGAACTCTCTCACAACAGACACGGAAGAGAAGACAATGCTGAATAAAATCCTGTTTTTTGCTATTTTTGGACCAAAATGTATTTTCGATGCTTCAAAATATTCTAACTGACCCTCTGATGTCACATGGACTACTTTGATGATGTTTTTCTTACCTTTCTGGACATGGACATGTGTTCCAAAGATAAATGGAGGTCTTACTGGTTTGGAACGACATGAGGGTGAGTTATTAATGACATAATAGATTTTTGGGTGAACTATCCCTTTAAGAGGAGACTAAAGACAGAAACTCCCCAAAACAAGCAACAGTTGGAATCGACTGCATTAAAGGCTGGAGAAAAGCATTTCGAAGCATAAGACCAAGTTTCTGGTGATGTCTATGGGTTGCAGACTCACTGCTCTGATTGCATGCTAATTAAATATTAGCTTTTAAACTTTGACATCTGCCTTAAATTCAACTGTTCCAATACTTATGCTCACATCAGATAGTGGGATGAACTCTTAAAGTGCTGTTCTTTTTATTTGGTAAAACATGTATGTGTCGAAAGACCTAATAATAAAATGTTTTGCCGCATATTCATCTTTTAATCATATTTTCAAATGTCTTGACTCCACAGCAGAGAAAGCAATTTTGTCTTTACTGTTCCAATACTTATGGAGGGCACTGTATTTTGTAAATGCATGCTTCTTGGTCTAATGAAGTGATGTGTATTTGCTTTTATGCAGGATTTCAGGGCCTCTCTGTTAAAGAACTAAAACTTTCACAGACGTATTAATCTGTTAGGTTTAAATATAAATTCATATACTACATTACATGTATATAAATGAAAGATGGTAAAATATGATACATAAAATGATGGAAAAATAACTGCTAATGATTAAAGTTTCAAACCCTGAACAGCAGTGAATATGACACAGCATTCAGCTTTAAGAACTTAACATTCATATCTGCTGTTTTCTCTCTAGACAAACCACTTCACATCCCATCACAGCTCAATGAAATCTTCAGATATGCAGACGACATGGCCATAATTGGACTCATAAATAACAATACTGAAATCCCATACTGAGCACATCAAACAAGCACACAATACACTACAACAACACATCAAAAAAACTAAAGCACATTGTTGATCTCAAGCTTAACACTAAAAACAGTTGTAACACTAAAATATCTACATAAAAATAACCCATACAGACTTGCCAACACTTCCAGCCACTCTTCACAAAGCAAAGCCCACCTGAGATTTTCCCCTCTATAATTTAAATTTTGAGCATAATAAACCTCCAGGCTAGTGTATGCCCAGAACCTAATCTTCACTTTAATACATTACATATGACCTATATATCCATCCCTCTGAATAAACCCAGCATATTGAATGTGTTGTTTCTTAGTGAACTCTCTGGTTGTTAATAATGCATCTAGTACATCCTTCTTCTCCCTTTCTCCCTATTTTTCCTGTGATGTAACACACTTCAAAGGGTTATGGAGTTTCAAAAATTGTTGTAGTGTACACGTGTTCCATAAAAAAGCTTGTTTTTCCAGGGGTTTGATTTTAACCCATTTTTCAGGGGTCGGTGAGCCAAAGTGATAGTTTCAGCCACATCTGTATATTATAATGCTAACACAATTCACACCATTAAGAAGATTAATTTTCTTATAATCTGGGAGTCTATGACATGTCGCAAGGTCATGTAAGAATACTCAACACTCTAATCACTTGGATGATTCAAACAAATATTTTTTTACCATGAACACGTGATCATGCACAAATGTCTAAAAAGAGATGTAAAACAAAAATATCTAAATACTGCTCATTTACATGAAACTGCTCTTCTTTTCCACTCAAGCACATGTTTACATCTGCACGACATTTAAGTGAGGGGGAGATGGGCGAGAGATTGCTCATTTCTCTGCAGTACGATAAATAACACCATAATAATGCATATTACATAACTCACAGCCGCTGACACCGATTGAAGCGGAACCATGTGCATCAAATCTGTTTTACACGACTGAAACTGATCGAAATGGTCGGACATTACCAAATAAAAACATAGAATGGCAACGGCGAATCAGCACCGCATCGAAATGACAGATCTCACGCCAGAATAATGCAATACTAATAACCATGCTAGCAATGAGCGGAATATTCATGCCTATCTGATTCCGCAAATAAATAGAGCTGTACAATTTTTTTATGTGTTTTATTTGTATCGGTAAATGCGCGCGCTGATCCAGCTGAAGGCGCGAACCGCTCTTAACGGTCACTTCTGTAACTATAGCAACATTATCTGTAACTCAGCAGTACACCTCAGTAATAACCAGTCGCACCTCTGCTGTACTCCACAATAACGCTAGTCAGGGATATATTTCACTATTCTGACCGGCCGGCTTAATGGCGAACCCAGAAAGAGTAAGTGTTTACCTGAGGCGAAGAAAAGGCGCTGTCCTTTATCCGCGTTCTGTGGGTTTCCAGTGCAATAATACTGTTTTTTAGTCGACGCTGTGCTCTTTCGTAGGCGAGCGTCACAGTTCTCTGATGATTCTCTGATGTTCAGATCTGCTGTGTGAGTAACTGTAGTTGTAAAAGATCTGGAAACTGGTCGTGGGTTCAAACCTCAGCAGGGTTAATCTATGGACTACCAAAGAGCTCTCGATCAAGACACTTAACCTTTGGAAACTTAAGAAAGGGACCCGTGGGGCTTCTCTTACAAAACCTTGTACAAACAAAAGAAAATGATCTTTTGTATAATGGAAATGAAGCCTTTATTAATTCAGAAGTCATTCGTGTTTGTGTTATGAAATAATGTCAACTAATGGAATAGTTGAAAATGAAAACTCATCTGCGGATCCTCGGCAGTGAATGGCTGCCGTCAGAATGGAGAGTCCAAACAGCTGATAAAAACATAACAATAATCCAGTAGGCTAATTATGTGAGTAATCCAAAAGTCGTCTGTCCATGATATTGCTTTCTCCAGTGAAAAAGTCATCTTGTCTGAAACAGGAGAGAAATAAGCACAGATCAATCAGCGTTTACACGTGAATACAGTTCTGAACAAATAAATCTTTCTTTTTTTCTTTTTTTTGTTTTGTTTGTTTCACCGGAGGAAGTGTTGCATGGATTATGGATTCATATTTTGACCGGAAGCAAAGGTTACAACAATAGATTTGTTTCTTACAAACAAACTGATTTTCACTTTAACGTTAAATGATTGATTCGTGTGGACTAAAAATCTTCAAATAGTTATAGAAATACAATTGTAAAAGTTTTCATAAGAATAAAATGGTTTAATCAAAGTCTTCTGAAGAGACACACTTTATATGGGGATTTAATTTAATATTTTATTGATAAATACATTGATTAGTGCACATCTATACCATTCAGCTCAGTTTTATGGGTTTGGATTAACATGACGATGAGTAAATGATGACAGAATTAACATTTTTGGGTAAACTTTCAAGTTAAAGTAACATTCAGCATTCAGTACAAGTAAAGCTACTTGTAGCATTATATTCATTACAAAAAAAAACTTTAGTGTGTTTAGTGTAGTTTATCTTTTGACACAATAAGAAATGTTTTGGCCAAACTGTCCCCATTCGCTTCTGTTTTGACTCAGTGTAACCAAGATTAAAAAGATGGACTGGTGTAAATGTAGGGTGACCATACGTCCCCTTTTCCCCAGACATGTCCCCTTTTTGGACCTAAAAAACAAATGTGTCTGGCCAGGATTTCTTAATCACCCAAATTGTCCCAGATTTGGCTGTTTTCTTAGTCCTGCTCCCGCTGAATCTCTGACCATTGCCGCATGCTCCCAAAACATGTATTTCACTCCCGTGAGTACACTTCTTTAAACATTATAATATTGCATAATTTTGGCGTCGTTGTTTACAATACACCGGAGCACATGCAGCTAAGGTGAGGGGCGGGATGTTTAGACATGCACTAGAGGTGGTTTAGCCAATCACAACACACTGGGCTAGCTAACTAATCAGAGCCCATCACCTATTTCTGAGGGAGGGGCTTCATAAAAGCAGGAAATGATCAGCGTGTTTCTTAGAGAAGGGACAGATTGGTGTGGAATAAAAAGGTAAATTATGTGAATTTTTTTTGTAACAAAGCATTAATAATACATGTTACACTACAACCCATAAACACAATCAACCCAAGAAAAAAAGTCAACCACCCTTTTAATCATTTTCAAAAAAACACATCTTTCATCTTCATTTGACCCTCTAAGTTAAGCACTCTCTATTCTAATGTTAGCATTAACAGTATTTTTATAAAAAAATACTTGAACCTATAACATTTGCACTCTATATTCTATTTCTATTTTAACCCTTTGTTTTATTTAAAGGAGTCATGACCCACAATTTGCACTTTTCCACGAGAATCAATGTATGTTATGATTGCCTAACGATTATACACTGGCCGGGAAGCCGATATTTAAAAGTGAAGCGTTTGTTTACCTCAGGGTTTGTAAAATAGCCCACGTGCACGCGCACTCAAATACGAGATTTTGATTTCTTCCCCGTCTTGACGTCAAGACGGGGCAGGATATACCATATATGGACACCGCAGCAGGAAGCTCGCCCTTCCCTTCTCCCCCTCATATTCAGTCGCGAAAGATGCTGGAACATAAGTGCACACGTGAGTTGCTCTGTGGTTGACTGCCAGAATCAACATGTAAATGTGTTTTCTCTACCAAGAACGGACCTAGCTATCAGAGACCAGTGGATTAAATTCATTTTTAATGACGCCGTTCCTTCAACCCTTCCCACTGGCTTATCGTTACGTGTTTGTGCTAAACATGGTACGCCGAAATCCTTCACAAATTTGGGGCAATATCAGGCGAAGTTGGCATCGAAGCTCGGGAAAAGCGCCATTCCAACAAAATTGCCTGCAATTGAAACGGTAAGACTGTGTTTGTATTGCTCTACTGTGTGTAACAAACACCATCTAACTGCTAATGCGGCTATTGTATGCTATTGCGTCTGTCACTAGACAAATAAACGAAAGACCGGAGGTGAAGTAATTATTTATGTTCCCTGTAAACGGACTGCAAAAACGGACTTTTGACTGCATTATAATGATTTCTTAATTCAGAATATGATCAAGATTGCGTAGGTTGATGTGTTCGGGGAATTTGCCAGTTAATAGTAACATTTAAAGCCCCTTAAGTGAACGAAATGACTCGAAAAAAGATTTGTTCATTTTGATGAACGAATTTGAACAAGAGAGTCTGGTGTTGCCAGATTGGGTGTTTTTTCCGCTACATATTAAGGCCGGTTTACGGTGGGTTTTAGGTGGGTTTTCGCCTAGAAGGCTTTATAGAAATCTGGCATCCTACTGAACGAAGTTAAACTGAGAGAGCGTGGCGTTCACAGACACCAGAATGAACGACTTCACAGTAACGTTCATCAGGCAGTAACGCAGTACGTTCAGTTCAGTCCAAAACATGAACGAGTTCATGAATTATCGTTCAATGAACGCGTCCAGGCACAACTCTGGCGGGAGTATTAGCTTCGAGGTATGGGGAATGGCTGCTAACATACTTTGCAAAAAACAAATGACTGAGATCATCATGAATTCGGTTATTGTTTATTTATTGCCTAACGCTTATATATGAGGCGCCGTCTAGTTTGTGTGTGTGTGTGCTCACGTCTTATATTTGTGTGTGTGTGCTGTGCTCACGTTTCATATGAGTAACTTTATGTGCGTGGATAGTTCATATACATGTATGTGTGACTAGTACTTAGTATATATGCAAGCGTGTTTCATATGTGTGCGTGAATGAAGTTTGTTTTAAGCCCTAAACGGCACCTCATACTTATACACTGGCCGGGAAGCCGGTCGCGTTCATTCACAACTTGCGCCATGATGTCAGTTTGTAATGATATGCTAAAGCGTTACCTGCGTTGTCAACCCCCCCCCCCCTTCCTGCAACCAATCAACGCGCCCCTCATTTGCATTATTATAATGACCGTCCACGACAGCCAAAATATCGCATCAGATCTCGCGAGACAATAATGCCTACAGAAATAAGGGTCTGAGGAGCTCTGTGTTTATTTTTTTTCCACTTTTCTTTTTTAGAAGGGCCTGAAAGACTATAATACAGCAGTAGGTATCCAAGGTAATACGAGGGTATGACTCCTTTAATATGAAAAAGCTTTTAACATTAGGATTCTCTTTTCTTTGTCTGTTTTTTCTTACTTATTTTCTTTTTATTTAAAAAATCACCCTCTAACACTAGCATTCTTTTTCTATTCTATTTGTTTTCTTCTTTTTATTATAAAATCAAAACTATGTAAGCTGTTTTAGGCAAACCCCGCTCCTGAACCCCACCCCCACTGTCCTCTTTTTGGAAAAATAAAACATGGTCACCAAATGAATTTACATTTACAGCCTCAATAACACAACAACTGCAGCAGAACATCCTGAGCCTCTGCCAGAAATATAAATTAAACACCATCTCTCTCTGTTTCCACACACAGTTTCATCTGGAAAGAAAATGTTCTGCTAGTATGAAATTTCCACCATTCCTAAATTCGTTAGGTATTAAAAAAAGAGAGAGAGAGAGAAAGCATGAACCTTTCAATAAATATGTAACAATAAATTCTAATACAAAATCAAAAAGTTAAACATTATTCTAATAATCAATTTTTTTTCCTAGTTAGAATCGTTGTTTCTTAACACGTTTTCTAAAAAAATATACTATAGATGCAGAATGAAATATAGACAGTAATGAATAGAATTCCTGCTAATTCTTCTTTATCTAAAGTAAACCTCCAAATTGTCAGTACAAAAACAAAAGTCTGATTTGATTATTTAGGTCAAAAGATTAGCAAAACAAGTAAATAAAAAAATCCTTTGCAACTATTAATTTAATTATTTTAACATATGTTAAGGTTCTTTTTTTAATTGCAACAACAAAGAACAAAGAAAAGGCAGATTCATAGTATTTTAAAGAGCATATTATATGGATTATCTGGATGCCTACGATTACTTCCTTAGCTGAAAATTTGAGAGCATTTGTTCATACAATGTGAACAACGTTTATCTTGTGTTTGGCAAGGTTGGAGCAAGTCAAATGTTGTCAAAAAAGTATTCTGCTTGGTTCGTTGCTAAGGTGACCGGGGAGGTTATTAGTAGGCATTGCACTTGTATGGCTGGGAAAGTCTCTGTTAATAACAAATTGCGTTGCTAACTGAATTAATTGTTGTAAATAAATTAGATTATGACTCCAATGTGTTTCAGAATGAGATCCCAGACTGTGCACTGTTTACTACTATGACTTTTGGTAGTGACACAAACACTGCATCTGAGGGAGAGCAGGAGAGCACAGACAGGGTTGATATTCTCACTAAAGTTCAGGCAGATCCTCATGAGAAATCACAAGTGGTTCAGAGTGAAACGCCTTGTACTGACAGCACTGAAAATGCGCCCCTTAAACAGTTGTTTGATGACAAGCACAGTTTACTGTCACAAGGTAAACTACAAAATGAGCTGGATAAAATCTTGCAAACCATCCCTGCTAATTTAGTGAACAGAATTGCATGCACCTCCAAGAGAGTACAAGGGGTCAGTCCTCTTGTGAACACTGGTTCAAGCAGAGACAGTGCCGAATCACTGCAAGTCACTTTAACAAAGCTAGCTTGACATATAAAATCAAGGGCTACACATCCAACAGAAATGCACCACCCTTAACTTGGGGTAAGAACAATGAAAAACTAGCTAGAGAAGCTTTTACTTCAAACCAGATGACTTGTCATGACAGCGTGAGGGTTGAAGAAGTTGGGTTAGTAGTCCAAAGTTTACACATTTAAGAGCCAGCCCAGATGGAATAGTCCATTGCAAGTGCTGTCCACCTGCTACACTTGAAATAAAATGCCCCTTAAAGTATGCAAATATGTCCATACCTGATGCTATCAAAAAAAAAAAAAAAAAGATTTTAAGTCTAGGGACAAATTTTGAGCTTAAAAAAAAGACCATGCATACTATGCACATGTTCAGGGGCAAATGGCAGTGTGTGAACTCAAGACATCATAGTTTGTTGGTAATTTGGACGACAGAGGAGTGCCACACTGAGAAGAGTTCTCTGAAGAGTACTGGGCTCAGATCAGGCCAAAACTTGATCTCTTCTACAGACAGCACATTCTCACAGAAATCTGCACACACAAACTGAAGAAACTCGCAGAGGCTTCCTGCTTGTGTAAAAATGTCGAAAAGATCTGTCTCACAGTGCTCTGTCTGTCAAAAGGTGTTTCCTCTGAAATGTGTAGGCATCCTGGTGATCAGTGGTTTTGTTCAGTGTGTTCGCCACATAAAGGGTCATACACAGCCTTCTTTAGTTTATAATGTTAATTAGGACTGTTTAGAACTGTTAAAAGTTCATTTAATTTTGAATACATTTAATTTATTGCAAGACAGAAAAAAATCTGGTTAACAAACAAATGTTTAACTGTACGTAGTTAGAAAATAAATAAAAAAATTACAAATGACATACAGTGGAACTTCTCATGTGCTAAATCTGCCACTTATATTAATGCTGTACTTTATCAAAATAAAGGTTTTATAACAATTTGTCTGTGATATATTTTTCTACTGAATTAATGAATTCTCCAAATTTGATAATGCAGAACATATTAGTAATATTTTCATCAACTGTTGCCACCGTGTCTTTTGGTCTTCTCTTGACTAAGTTTAAGGGAGGTGTTTGTCGCAAAATACAGTAATTTTTAATGCGACCAATAGCTCTTTCCACATGAATCCTCATCCTTGACATGCGACTTGACACGGACACTTCCTGTCCTGAAAGCTGTGTCTTTCCACGAGTTGAAGCTGGTATGAGTAGCTGGACCCCTTTTGCAGCAAAATACTCAGGGAAACTGAACCCTCTGTCAGCCATGACAATGTCTCCAAAAGATCAATTAAACCAGACGATTTGGTGATTGTTTTGTCACTGGCTCTCCCACCCCAAGTCTTGGAAAGAAATGTGATTTACCCTGTTGGACTAATGCCAACCAGGAATTTGATGGTGTTGTGGGACTTATAGTTGGATTATGTCATTGCTCTTGCACTGGGTGATGTTGGTCGATCAATGAATATCTCACTGCAGTCTGATACACCTCACTGAATTGAAAGGGGGGCTTCTGAAGAGGGTAGGAAGATTCTTTTAATTTCTTCTCTTGAAGGCCAATGAATTAGAGAGGTAAAATGCTGTGCCATTACATTCAACCAGTCACGAAATATGGCAAAGATTGTTGCACAACTGCAATGAAACCTAAAGGAAAGATCTCTATGAGTGAGGCCAAGTCTCAGTTTCATTAAGAGATTGAAGAAAACTTTGGATGAGCGAAGGCCAGTGTAAAAGTGAATGATTTGATTATCCTTTAAATCCACATTAGTTTCCTCTCACAGGTGTTTGAACTTTTGACTCTAGGCTTCTCACTTGCTCTTTGTAAGATGTGTTCAGTTTCTCCATCTTTTCAATATATTTCATAGTGATATCTGTTCCAACACACATTTCACTGTAGGACTTTACTTCTGTTACATCTGTGTCCATGCACTCTACTTCCTCCATAGGCGGAACTGTAATGCTCATCTCATATTCCGCTGATCCTCATCTCAGAGACCGTTGATGTCGGTCCATTTTTTTGGAGCGATCGGGTCTATGTGGAAGCTTTGATGGAATGAAGTCTGGATTTAGAGGGTCATCTGATGGCTTGCCTAAAAACAAAAGTAGAAAAACATTATTGGGATAAGCTACAGCTTTCACACATCACTGGTTGAAGATACACTTCAAAAAATAATTCTTATATCAAGAAGCATTTACTAAACAAGTAAAAAGTATTGCTGTGTTTAAATAAAATAAAAAAAGTCAAGGACAAGCCAAAAAAAATCTGCCAATAAGGAAAGAAAAATACGCTTTTTCGATCCCAAAAAAAATGGAAAATACATTTTCTTACCACATTAGTAGTTCATTTTGCTAAGTTTTAACTTTAAATGCTTCTTGATTTAAGAATTTTTTTTATGAAGTGTATCTTCAACCAGTGAAGATATTTGGACTGAAACAAGGCAAAAATATAAACTAAGAAAAAAAATTATATATTTTTTTTTTATATAATATATAGAATTTTTAGAACGATTCAATGATCTAGTGAACTATTTACAAAAACGGTTACTTGCTTCAATTACTAAATGAATCAGCCATTTGAACGAATCGGTTGAATCAATGATTCACTCATTAAGAAAGTGACTTGCCACCGCTACTAGTGGTATCAATATCATATTTAAAAGTATCACTTCATTTTTACAACATTTCATATATGTCAAAAAAGTAAAACATTAATCTAATAACATTATTTATGCATTTGGACAGATGGAGTTTGTTGATACTTATTTCATTTGAATAGTAACAACCATAAAGTGTCTTATTATTCTACCTTAATGTATCGATCAAATTTAAGAATTAGATGTAAATGGTGACATGTACATTTAATCAGTTTAGGAAAATATTGTCCTTCATAAAGTTAAAAAGTGTAACAGCAATCAATTTAAGGCAAATATCACAAATATGCTGATTAAAGTAATACCTGATAGAGCACGGATGAGACTATTGCTTCAGAATAAATGACATTTGTGCAAAGACCAGCCTTCTCTCTTCAGTATTGCAATCCAAGCGTCATGCTGCATTTTGTTTTTTGGAAATCTAAACACTTTAATTTCTGACAGCAAGTTAGTTCCTGGCCTGAGAGAGCATCCAATCACTGAACAGCATGGTCCTAGTTTTAATTTGGACAAGTTTAATCGCAAGAATAAATGAACTGTCGCAATATCACTGTGTATAAACCAGGGATCTCCAACCCTGCTCCTAGAGAGCTACCATCCTGCAGAATTCAGTCCCAACCCTGCTCCAACACACCTGTCTGTAATTATCAAGTAGCCCTGAACACCTTGATTAGCTGGTTTGATTGTGTTTGGAGCTGAAATCTGTAGGACGGTAGCTCTCCAGGAGGTTGGAGACCCCAGGTATAAACCGTCTCCCGCCAATGTTTAGAATATCTGTGTGTGTGTGTGTGTGTGTGTGTGTGTGTTTGTCAGCTAACCAGCTAACCGGAAACGACCAATTACCAAAGATGTCACTTCCTTACATGAACGAGTAGTGAAATGGTCTATTAATACTTATTTATTAATCTCATTAAATGTGCATTTGCTTTTAATTCTTGCCATATTAAGTGACTTTTGAAATCAATAATCCTCAATATATATATATATATATATATATATATATATATATATATATATATATATATATATATATATATATAAATATAAATTCTTTATTGGAAAATAAAAGTGCATCAGAAAATAACTCGCTGGTATCATTGCCAGGTAATTAGAATGAACACAGAGTAATACCATACACATACAACACTACATTTAAGAGTTAAACGACATTTACATAAATTAGTACAATCTGTACACGGTCTTATTACAGTATTTACACAAGGTGTATTCGTCATTGTTCAGTTCCTTTCCACTCATTTCCTATTAAATAAACAGTTAACAACATCTCATTATCATTATCTCATTTGATGGAGTGGTTTCTTCCCAAAATACTTTAGGACTCATTAGTGATTTTCATACTTGACAGATTGGGTTCAAGCAGATACAAAATTATTAAGGTCAGTTGTTAAATATTGTTCCTTGTTGTAAAGTAAAAATAATTGTAAATTGTTATAACCCAGCTGATAAATTAAACTGAAAACTACATATCAAATGTATGATTACATTATTGTCATTTCAGTCTATTCTTGTATTGAAGAAAACGTTCTTGAAATTAACTCATTATATGAATGATTTAATTATAAGTAGGCTACTTCATGTATACAATGTATTAAAGAAATAGTTTACCCAAAAATAGTCATCAATATATATAATTGTTTAACATCAGACTAAACCATGCCAAAAGGATAATTTTTAAAGGAATCTTCACAAGCTTTTTTGTACAATGACAGTGTACAGTCGTGTCCAAAAGTTTTGAGAATTACATAAATATTGGAAATTGGAAAAGTTGCTGCTTAAGTTTTTATAATAGCAATTTGCATATACTCCAGAATGTTATGAAGAGTGATCAGATGAATTGCATAGTCCTTCTTTGCCATGAAAATTAAGGCCCTGTCCACACGGACACGGGTATTTTTATAACCGTGACTTTATTTACGCGGTTCGGCCTTTCGTCCACACGAAAACGCAGTTTCAGGGCACCGAAACCGAACATTTTTGAAAACTACGGCCAGGGTGAGCATTTTCAGAAACGCCGGTTGCAGTGTTGTCGTGTGGACAGTATAACCGGGGTTTTTGCCTTGCGACGTCAGAGTGTGCGCCGTTATCCGCTGTGTTTGACGTCAGATTGTGCGCTGCTGACTGCTTCTGATTGGCCAAGGTGACTTTACAATTTGGGTTATATCGCTGCCTGCTGGTGTGGCATGCTCTTGACAGCTCTTGATAGCATGTTTTTGCGTTTTCATGTGGACGGGATTTTTTTTTTAAACGCAGGAGGAAAAACTCCGGTTATAAAAATACCCGTGTCCATGTGGACTAGGCCTAACTTAATCCCAAAAAAACCTTTCCACTGCATTTCATTGCTGTCATTAAAGGACCTGCTGAGATCATTTCAGTAATCGTCTTGTTAACTCAGGTGTGAATGTTGACGAGCACAAGGCTGGAGATCATTATGTCAGGCTGATTGGGTTCGAATGGCAGACTTGACATGTTAAAAGGAGGGTGATGCTTGAAATCATTGTTCTTCCATTGTTAACCATGGTGACCTGCAAAGAAACGCGTGCAGCTATCATTGCGTTGCATAAAAATGGCTTCACAGGCAAGGATATTGTGGCTACTAAGATTGCACCTAAATCAACAATTTATAGGACTTCAAGAAAAGAGGTTCAATTCTTGTAAAGAAGGCTTCAGTCCAGCAAGTGCCAGGATCGTCTCCTAAAGAGGATTCAGCTGCGGGATCGGAGTGCCACCAGTGCAGAGCTTGCTCAGGAATGGCAGCAGGCAGGTGTGAGCGCATCTGCACGCACAGTGAGGTCAAGACTTTTGGAAGATGGCCTGGTGTCAAGAAGGGCAGCAAAGAAGCCACTTCTCTCCACAAAAAACATCAGGGACAGATTGATCTTCTGCAGAAAGTATAGTGAATGGACTGCTGAGGACTGGGGCAAAGTCATATTCTCCGATGAAGCCCCTTTCCGATTGTTTGGGGCATCTGGAAAAAGGCTTGTCCGGAGAAGAAAAGGTGAGCGCTACCATCAGTCCTGTGTCATGCCAACAGTAAAGCATCCTGACACCATTCATGTGTGGGGTTGCTTCTCATCCACGGGAGTGGGCTCACTCAAAATTCTGCCCAAAAACACAGCCATGAATAAAGAATGGTACCAAAACACCCTCCAACAGCAACTTCTTCCAACAATCCAACAACAGTTTGGTGAAGAACAATGCATTTTCCAGCACGATGGAGCACCGTGCCATAAGGCAAAAGTGATAACTAAGTGGCTCGGGGACGAGAATGTTGAAATTTTGGGTCCATGGCCTGGAAACTCCCCAGATCTTAATCCCATTGAGAACTTGTGGTCAATCCTCAAGAGGCGGGTGGACAAACAAAAACCCACTAATTCTGACAAACTCCAAGAAGTGATTATGAAAGAATGGGTTGCTATCAGTCAGGATTTGGTCCAGAAGTTGATTGAGAGCATGCCCAGTCGAATTGCAGAGGTCCTGAAAAAGAAGGGCCAACACTGCAAATACTGAATCTTTGCATAAATGTCATGTAATTGTCGATAAAAGCCTTTGAAACGTATGAAGTGCTTGTAATTATATTTCAGTACATCACAGAAACAACTGAAACAAAGATCTAAAAGCAGTTTAGCAGCAAACCTTTTGAAAACTATTATTTATGTAATTCTCAAAACTTTTGGCCACGACTGTATAGTGACCAAACTGTTATCAATTTAAATTTTAGTCTGTTCCTTATAACAAATTATAGCATGAGATCAGAATCTAGAATACAGTGAAACACTGGTATGGACTATAGTTTGGTTTTGGTTCTGTGGTGCTTTTTGTGCTCCGTTTTCTGAGCTTTACAAATGTGGCATGAATTTTCACTGTATGGAAAAGACCTGAATCAAGATTCTCCAAAAAAATAAGCGTTAATAGGTTTGAAACAACATGCAGTCGAGTAAATGATAACAGAACTGTAATTTCTGAGTAAAGGATTCTATTAACACAAAGTTGTCATTGCTTCAGGTCTGCTATAGCAGGACCAGTCAAACAGCCTGATGGTTTCAGAGCTTCAGAAAACACAAAACGAGAAGAAACGTTTGTGGGGCCATTATCAATGCCCACTTCATGTCAAACAATCTCTTTTTTTTTGGATCACGTGACGTGAGAATTTCAAGGTCCAGTAAAACACAGAGCTGCCTTTTGATCGTCAGTGTGTTTGAGTGTGTGTGTGTGTTACACGGGACAGCTCCTCACATGTCATTATCATAGTCCCCGATCATTCTCCGTGAGTTTGAGGCGAGGAAGATGTCATTCTCACGGGGGCATTCGTGATGACAGGAGCAGGTCTTAATGAACATCATCTTCTTCCTGAAGGAGTCTCCTTCAGGACAGCGGAACTCCACCTCGGCCATGACGGTGGCGTGAGGTGTGCAGCAGCGGCTGTCCGTACACACCCCGCAGAACCTCGGCTTATAAAGCCTGACGCTGTGGCATCCGGACAGTTCGAAACGCATCCCGCGCTGGCTCTTAGGGGTCCGCACGCACTTCTTCCCTCTCTATAAAGAGAAAGAGGAGGGCTATTCATATTTTACATGTTTTTTTGATTGGTTTAATGAGAAAAAAAAAGCCCAAAAACAAATTAAAACTAAAAACAACGTTTTGGCGGTTCCTTTACATGACGATGCCGTTTTGGTGGTCTAAAAATTGTAACTTTTGAAAACTGGTTTTAAAGTGTGAGTTTTTAAAAACGATACCATTATCGACCCATTATCATATATTTGTGTAAATGGTGACTATGCCAACTACTCCAGGACAGTGGCCCTACAGAAACAGGATTTGACAACCCTGATCTAGGGGCTTTTTCTTTTTAAGATCTGAAATCACTTGCATTCTGTTGCCTGTGCAGACTGCATGCAGATGGTGCACTAGGATATCAGTGGATTTACATCACGCAAAACACAGACATGGAAGGTAAACCTTTGGCTGTACTTTCAAAAGTCTCTGCCATTAAATAGCTATGAACATGGTGAAAGTTTAACTAGCATGATTAACTAATTAGTTTCATTTGGAGTTGGGGAACTACAACTGAAATTAACTTGGACTTGGACAGAATAGGGTAGACTCGGACTTGGACTTAAAAATTAATACACAAATCCATGTCACGTGTAACATAAAAGGATAATAAAAAATAATAATAATAAGTAACAAATTAAAATTAAAAGACATTAATAAATGTCTCCCACTCAAACTCAACTGGTTAAAAACTAGAACTTGACTGAATTTAAATCGATTAAAACATTTTATTTATATTTTTTTTCACATGCCATCTTCAGGGAGCTATAGTTACTTGCCTTAAGGCCAGGATAATAATACATTTTCCATGTTCCATAACCCACAATTGAGTGTGCTAACCTTTTTAGAAGTGTACTCTATTGATTTGGCAATGCGTACTGACGTTTTTGAGTGCTTAAATTATCAGTTCTCAAGATGACATTTACGTCACACAGTCTGTTAGCAATCCAGAGCAGAACAAGGCCAATATATGTTTGGTTTAACTTAGTGCTCTCTTACCTTGATGTCCTTTTCCAGCTCTGCATTGCAGGGGCGGTTCATGCACATGCGGGTCTCCAGTTCCAGCTGGCATTGCCCATTGTCATTGGTTACACGAGAGGACATCCCCATGCCACAGGTTGCAGAGCATTCGCTCCAGTCAGTGGTCTGAACGATGCAGTTGTCCCTCGCGCTCTCAGGCTGGACATCCGGACCAGACAGTTCTTTATATGCTGAAAGAAGAGGAAGTGCATGTTAAATTCATGCACCAGTGACAACTTGCAAAGCATGTTATAATATTTTCATGCAGTGTGGCTAGTAAAATGAGTTTGTTTTGGTAAAAGACAATCTTGATCAAGGACAATATTTCAAAGGCCAGCTGTTTCAACATAGTGAAGCAAAATGAAAGAAAAGTTGACTTGCCGATTGACCTACCAGCCATTACTGACTGGAAGGTGTCTTCCTGTGGGATCTGGTCGCACACCCACTCCTCACAGCACTTGCCGGGGATCTGGACGTGTCTTGGGTAGGGACAGTCTGGAGAGGGCAGCCGTATGTTGCTTGCACATGTTGGTACACAGCCGATCTCCCCATTTATGCAGACACATTGATGTTTGCAGCTGGGCTGAAATGTCTCACCACTGTGGTAAATCACACCACCAAGGTCGCACGTCTGACCCTCTTGAGCTGCAAGACGTGAAACAGCCATAAGATAATTTAAGACAACACTAAGAGGCTCCCACTTGTGGACAAAAGATGTAGTGGAATACATACATAAACATTTCAATTCTCTCCTCATTACATTCCAAAGCGCAACATTGTACTCACCCATGCAGATGCCTGTCTCAGTGTCACTCAGCACTCCATAGTCACAATACAGGTCCTTATGATGGTCACATGGCTCCAGGAAAGAGCAGGGCTCTCCTGCCTGTCGGGCGCACACCTTACAGCAGCTGCAGCTGTCCAGCACTAGACTGGTGCCTACAGGACATAAAGGGCTCTCAGCCGGGCAGTCACAGGGCTGAGAGCAGTCCTGACACAGCGCCTGCATTGAAGATGACACAATGTTAGCTTTCTTTCATTAATCTGTGGTAATAATAATTTTTTATCAACTCCCAACATTATTCTAAAATGTCTATGTCTGACTGGGACAAATTAATTGCTACTGCATTATCAGAAAATCGATATGCAATATTATTGATAGCCACAAGGGGGAGATAATATGCATTACAGTTAATGCCAGTAAGTGGGTTAGTGATGTTTTGAAAATACGCTAGCATAACTTCAGCCCATAAAACATGTTCGAAATAATGAAAGGTGTAGAAATATATGAAAGGTTTTAAAAGTGTGTCTGCAACACTGAAACAATTTTCACTCAGAAATTGCAAGTAAATTTCACAAATAGGTAGTAACTGTGAGTTTATTTAAATATATTTACAGTAGTAGAAGTAGAAAAACTAAAGTAGTATTTTCTTGTAAAACTTACTCAAGTAATCTTGGTTTTATTTCTAACTTAGATAAATAATGTTGATAAATTAGACATGTTTATTAAATACAACTTATATTATACATAAATGCATGCACATAAAAATGCATGCACAAACCAGTATAGTGTGTAATCTTGACATTAAACGTTATTATAGGAAACTTTGTTAGAATGCACTTAATTAAAGCTAATTGAACCAATTACCTAAAACTACACTTATGGCTAACTGCCTCACTCTGCAAACAGTAGCACACAGATTAATTACTATGTATGTTATGTCATTTCAAATGATAGTAAAATAATACATTGTTAATCTACATAATCAAATCAACTAACTTATTGTAAATTCTGCACAGTGCTAATAGCAATAGAGCTTTTACTTTCAATATATCATTGTTGTGTTCCCTCACCGTATGTATAAGCAAGCAGAAAACGATGCATGATCTGGTGATTACTGTTCCAGCCATTTCCTCCAAGAGAAGCGCACACTCCACAGGTTTGGTTCTCTGGTGTGTGTGATTGCTGTCAGACTGCAGGATTGTAGTGGAGTGGAGAGCAGAGAGCCCCTCTTTAAATACTGCCACAATGGGGTGTAGCCCACCGGAGTCAAGCTATGCCACGCGACCCCTATTTTCAGAGGGGTGAAAATATTTCAATTCCAGATGGTTTCCCATAATATTTGAAAACTCAAGAGATGCTGTCGACCAGCCTTTCAATTAATCATACTACAGATTCCAGAGCGTTCACATGGGGGGGGGGGGCTGGAGTCTGGTTTCTGCACATGGTTTGACTGTTTATCTGAATATTATTGTGGGCCAGTCAATCGGGACGGTCCAACATGCTTTGGCAGATCATAGATAAGAATGTTCATCAGATACTGTTGAAATGCAACTGTTTAGATGTCATAAGTTATTTGCAAAAACTATGCATGCACGCTTCATGTTTGGACTGGCACTGCATTTAACAGCAAAAACAAAACTGATATACACAGACTGTTTTGATACAAAATTATTTTCCACCACATGATGTCATGCTTGACAGGCCTGCAGGGCAGAGGATATGACACGGCCCACGATTACATTTTTGTTGAGACTAAATTACAAAGAGGACAATGTGAAGTTGAGTTTATTGGAAATCCAAAACAAGCTCATGAAATCCATCTGTGCCAGGTACAGAGAAAGAAACATGGTAGAATGAAATTGTTTATTTTTTCCTCCTTGCAGCTATTTCCTGAAGCATGTAAATCTCCTAAGGTTCTGAGGCATGCTCAAAGTAAGTCCTTAAGTTCTAAAAAAAAAATCAAGCATCAAAAGCTGGGCTGAAGAAGGTACAAATCCACAATGACTTGCAGGCAAAATGTCCAATAGCTTAAAGAATAGTTCCCATGCAGGTCAGTAAGATCTGTGTAAAAGTCTTTCTAAGTTATCCAAACATGGGTCTTAATAGAACATATATTCACTATAAATCTGCCTAATCATAAGAACTTCAAATACACCTAATGCAGGTCTTAAACACACACATTCTCTAACAAGTGTGATATAATTGAGCAAATAATGAACAGGAAATCAGGAGGATGTTGAGGAAGGCACTCTCTGTTTCCCTCTTCTGGACAGACCATCATGTGACAGGGCCCACCCTTCACGGCCAACTCCAGATGGCCCAGGACGGTCAGGATGCAGGCGATGGAGTGTTTGAATCAGGTCTGGGTCCAAGATGTGTTGTGCTGGCACACAAGTATGTTCCTCAAGCCCGTATTCCTCCCAGTTGACCAAGTAGTAAAAAACCATGGCCATGCCATCTTAAATTTAACAATCTCTTCACTGTATACGTGGGGCCACCTTTTATAATGTGAGGAGGGTGAGGGGCGGGAGCTGGTGAAGGAGGTTATTACAGGTTTCAATTGAGAAAGTAAAAAGTAGGTCTTACTCTCATAGATCTAGGTAAGACAAACTGGTATGTATGTAACAGGACTGACCAATAAGGTGATTTTAAATGTGCCAAAAAATCTTTGGGCAAATTTTTGGGATTCAACTCTTAAAGGCCAGTCTTTAGCTGAGATCCTGACCTTTTGTCCTATTCTAAAGAGTGGGGTCACACTCCTCTTGTCAGTTTGCTTCTTGTAATGATTGTTACAACAGTTAGAGATGTAATCGGGCCTTAAAAGTTAGGCCGACAGGACCCGAGCCCGACAGGTTTCGGCCCGAGCCTGACAAGTACATTTTGATTGACAGCTTTTTAAAAGCCCAAACCCGTTTACAGCCCGACATTATTCAAATGTGCGCACGCACACAGCTCCTTTGCCTTTTGTCAAGAATGAGTCATTTATACGTTTTAACACAATTTATTCATAACTAACATAGACTAGGCCACTTGGAAGTTGGAACAAAGAAATAAAATAAGTCCTCTGTGACATCTTAACATCTCAGCACTCTAAATAGGTATAGGCTCATTTAGCCTATAAATAGACCGACGCACCAATAAAAACTAGTCTTTTTTTAACAAATTATATTAAGATAAATTTTAAATTAAGATGGGTATTTGGCAATAACGAAATTGAGATAAAGGCTTCGCCTGATTTGCCTCGCAGCTGACATTTAATAAAAGAATAATGCCAACATTAGCGTATGTACTCTGTCTACATTATGCATTTAAGAATCAATGAATATTTAGTTATTATTTGAAAAACCTTTACTCACAAATTATTGAATCCACTGTAGATGTCTTCAGCGTGTTCCTGCGCTCACTGATGGTGCATCAAAATTCACTTATTATTCTCATTATAAACATGGTCAAAACTTTTCCACAACTAAGACTTTGCTTTAGTTGCTGGTGCAACCAAAACGTAATCACCAGAGGCAAGCCTCCGTTACACCTACTAAGCATCCATTTTCGCATCTTTCTCCATTTTCGTAACTTTCTCGCGCTAACCGAATCACATCACATGACCGTAGCACAAGCCCGAGCCCACGTAAGATTACATAAATTAAGCCCGAACCCGACAAAGATCTACAGCTCTAACAACAGTGTTACCTTCAGATACTGGCATGCTAGTAGTACAATCCATGGATATTTGAGACCAGGGACACTGTGGGATGGGCAGGAGCTGTGGAAGACCAGCAGGACACTGTCTTGTGGTCTGTCCACTCAGTGAAAGGATGCTTGGACCCCTCCAGTCAGTGGTGCCACTCTTCTAGTGCAAGTTTTACAGCTAGAAGTTCTCAGTATCCCACATCGTAATTTCTTTCAACTGAAGACAGGCTTCTGGAAAAGAATGAGCACAGTTGAACTTTGTTATCAATGAATGATCTCTGAAAGAGAATTGCTCCTACTCCCACTTCAGGTGCATCCACCTCAACAATAAAAGGATGTTCAGGTTCTGGGTGTACTAAGATTGGGGCATAAGACAACAGTTTCTTTAATCTGTAAAAAGACTTCAAAGCTTCAGGAGTCCAGCGAATAATAAGATATTATATATAATTATAATATATTCATTCATGGTCTTACTTTCAGGGGCAGAGAGGGAATAAAGATGATCTCTAGGAGAGAGTGTGCCAGGGAGAAGGTTAATAGCACATTTGTGTGGTCTATGAGGCAGTAACTTGGTAACATTTTGTTTGCTAAATACTTCTCTCAAATAATAGTATTTACGGGTTATAGGTGTCAAATCTTGTTGGTTATTCAAGGAACAAGCACTCACCTCTCCAACTGCTACCTGAATTTCTTTACTCCAAGCCAGGAAGGAAGCAGGAGAGGTGCAGGAGTTCCCGAGGACCAAGGAAACTGAGGGTTGTGAAACTGCAAATAGGGGTAATCCAGGATCAGGGGTTCTTTAGAAAAATTGTCGGCTGCACCTGAATCCACAAATGCTTTCAATGTAATCATCTTCTCCTTAGTATCCCCCTAAGTGAGGGTAGCTGACAAAATTAAATGGGAGTGAGGAGTGTCAAACTATGCAGGCCCACTCACTAGGGTCCCCTCACCCCCTAGTGAGCCACAGTAAAAAAAAAAAAAAAAAAAAACCTTCTCTCATGCATCTCTCTCTTTCCTTAGGTGACTGGTCAGTCGGTTCTTAAAGACATAGGTCTAGTAGCCTTCTTGCTGCCCTACGGCCACTCACTGGATGGTCAAACACCTGCTGAAGAGTGTCTTTGAACACCTGTAGATATAAGCAAATGGGAGACTATTGTCTCCAGAGGCCCAATCCATTGCATGATCCCACAAAAGGGAGATTATATAAGCAATCTTAGTCTTCTCATAAGCAAAAGTGAAAGTTATTAAAGATGAGAGAAACTTGAGTCAGGAAACCCTTGCAGGTACTAGGCTTACCATCATAATGCTAAGGCGCTAGAATATTGGAGTCCTGGGACAATGGTATTGCTAATAGCTAATAATAAGCAAATTAAAAGCTAATAATAAGCTTAACCAATCTGGTTAACAGCATAACAGCTATGTCTTACTTGATCCACGAATCTGTTCAGCCTCTACTGGTTCCATAATATTATTGCTCAGTCTTGTTGTCACAGCTGGGACTTGAACCCAGAGTGTGTTACTAGAAGCCCGGAGCGCTAACCACTACACAATAGAGCAGTAGCGACAACACTGTAAAAATGACCTGGTTCTTGTGGATCGGTGAAAACTACTAAAAATGCTGTACAGTAGATGGTGATGTAACTTTGTAAAGAAACACTACGAGCCTGCACACATACCTATAGTCTAAACATGTAACGCACATTAGCATGACATTACCAATTTCAAAAATGTGGGCTTTTGTAGTTTACATAGAGATGATAACAGTATTGTTTTCAGAAACTTGCATTTTGAGACCTGTTTTCAGGCCCCCAAAAATGCTGTTGTCGCATGAATGAATGGCCCAAAAGCAAATAGTTGTAAATAGTGTCATGTCAGTTCAACATTCTACCCATTCAACAAGAACTTGGGAATCAATAGTCTGACTTTTCTCCATCATCAAATCTGCATCAAATTCGGCTCCCCAAAAGTGCTTTGCTGTGAATTCGAGCACCCTCCAGTGCCAGCACCACATAAGCACTATCCTGATCCCTCATTAAGCCCAGGGAGGGCTCCTGATCCCCCGTTAAGAGCCTGGAGGTCCCTCAGGACAGACACGAGATAGTGGACCACCAACGCGGTCCCCCCTCCCCCCTTCCCTTCCCAATTAGATGTTATATGATGAGAAGACACGCCATCCAGAGGGGGTTGTTATGTCAGACTCCGTTCTTTGTGTTGTTTTCTCCTTGTGTGTTTCCATGTCCTTATTTGGTCTTTGCTGTTCCTTTCTTTGTTGTGTGAATTTGTTTCCAGCTTATTAATTAGTTAATTTGCACCCAGGTGTATCCCATTGATGTTTGTGTATTTAAAGTGTTCCCAGTCCCTAGGTCTCGGGCCGCTGTTAAACGTCGTCCTTAGTTCTTGAGTTTGTCTCCCTTTGTTAATGGAATTAAAGTTTAGTTGGATCAGTCTCCACGTTCCTTGCTAGCGAATTGTGACAATTTCTTGATGTGTACAACTTTTTAAATTGGCACAGAAACTACTTAGAACTGTTCAAATTTCGTGCTAATTAAACAAATTTACCACAAAACAACCTCAGAACATGTCTTGCTACTCTACAATATGTTAAAGCTTTTCAGCTATGTTTGCTTTGCAGACTTCTATAATAGTTTTAAACATGCAGCCCACTAAAATGTGCTTATATTTGCACACAGTGTGCTGTGGTCTCTTTCCTCTCCTCCAGTGTGGTGGGTTGGGGATTGTGCTTTGGCTTTGGGATACTACGGTATGACCATGAAATATGTACATAAGTTCAAAACAGAAATGTAACTATGGAGTGCTGTAAATATTCTCAAGCTGTGAAAGAACCCACATGGAAAGAATCTATCTAAACATATATGTTTTAATATAGGTTTTGATATAGATTTTTTATATATGTGCCATATATAAAATTGGCCGGTTTCCTATATTATATGTACATATTTGTACATATAATATAGAAAAACGGCCAGGTTCCTTGAGTAAGTGATATTTATGATGCTCAAATTACTTCATAGTATTCAACTACAATGAAATATTTAGCAATAAGAATTATATTTATGATGAGGACCTCGGCCACTCGGGAGGAGCTCATAGTAGCGCCTCTGCTCCTCCACATCGAGAGGAGCTGGCTGAGGTGGCTCGGGCATCTGCTCTGGATGCCTCCTGGACCCCTTCCTAGGGAGGTGTTCCGGGCGCTTCCCCAAGGACCAAGGACATGCTGAAGGGACTATGTCTCCTGGCTGGCCTAGGAACGCCTTGGTATCCCCCCGGAAGAACTGGAGGAAGTGTCTAGGAGAGGGAAGTCTGGGCATCTCTGCTTAGACTGCTGCCCCCACAACCCGGCCCCAGATAAGAGAAAGAAGAAAAAGAAGCAGAAGAAAAATTATTCCTAATACGTTCCCTCACTGTACTAAAACATTTACACGATTACTATTTCGTTCCCTTGATTTACTATTTCGTTCACTCGATTTATAAATTGTGTGCACAATTTGCTAATTCGTTCCCTCGATTTGCTAAATTGTGCGGGAATGAATTAGTAAATTGTGCGCACAATTTATTTATTTTTTCTTGTATGTCATGTCAACTGTCAAAACTATTAGATTTAATTAGTTAAACATTATGAATAGGATTTAAATACATCTGGCTCTGAAACAAGTCAGATCCAATTAGTTAAATTGTATGAGATTGGTTTACATAAAAATGGAATCGTTTACTATACTCCAGTAGGTAGGTGGCGGTGCTGCACAGTGAGCTGTGTAAAGCGGCTTTGGTAATGAACACAAGTACAGGTCCTTCTCAAAAAATTAGCATATTGTGATAAAGTTCATTATTTTCCATAATGTAATGATAAAAATTTAACTTTCATATATTTTAGATTCATTGCACACCAACTGAAATATTTCAGGTCTTTTATTGTTTTAATACTGATGATTTTGGCATACAGCTCATGAAAACCCAAAATTCTTATCTCAAAAAATTAGCATATCATGAAAAGGTTCTCTAAACGAGCTATTAACCTAATCATCTGAATCAACTAATTAACTCTAAACACCTGCAAAAGATTCCTGAGGCTTTTAAAAACTCCCAGCCTGGTTCATTACTCAAAACCGCAATCATGGGTAAGACTGCCGACCTGACTGCTGTCCAGAAGGCCATCATTGACACCCTCAAGCGAGAGGGTAAGACACAGAAATAAATTTCTGAACGAATAGGCTTTTCCCAGAGTCCTGTATCAAGGCACCTCAGTGGGAAGTCTGTGGGAAGGAAAAAGTGTGGCAAAAAATGCTGCACAACGAGAAGAGGTGACCGGACCCTGAGGAAGATTGTGGAGAAGGACCGATTCCAGACCTTAGGGGACCTGCAGAAGCAGTGGACTGAGTCTGGAGTAGAAACATCCAGTGCCACCGTGCACTGGCGTGTGCAGGAAATGAGCTACAGAGAAGCAGCACTGGACTGTTGCTCAGTGGTCCAAAGTACTTTTTTCGGATGAAAGCTAATTTTGCATGTCATTCAGAAATCAAGGTGCCAGAGTCTGGAGGAAGACTGGGGAGAAGGAAATGCCAAAATACCTGAAGTCCAGTGTCAAGTACCCACAGTCAGTGATGGTCTGGGGTGCCATGTCAGCTGCTGGTGTTGGTCCACTGTGTTTTATCAAGGGCAGGGTCAATGCAGCTAGCTATCAGGAGATTTTGGAGCACTTCATGCTTCCATCTGCTGAAAAGCTTTATGGAGATGAAGATTTCGTTTTTCAGCACGACCTGGCACCTGCTCACGGTGCCAAAACCAACTGGTAAATGGTTTACTGACCATGGTATTACTGTGCTCAATTGGCCTGCCAACTCTCCTGACTTGAACCCCATAGAGAATCTGTGGGATATTGTGAAGAGAAAGTTGAGAGATGCAAGACCCAACACTCTGGATGAGCTTAAGGCCGCTATCGAAGCATCCTGGGCCTCCATAACACCTCAGCAGTGCCACAGGCTGATTGCCTCCATGCCACGCCGCATTGAAGCAGTCATTTCTGCAAAAGGATTCCCTACCAAGTATCGAGTGCATAACTGAACATAATTATTTGAAGGTTGACTTTTTTTGTATTAAAAACACTTTTCTTTTATTGGTCGGATGAAATATGCTAATTTTTTGAGATAGGAATTTTGGGTTTTCATGAGCTGTATGCCAAAATCCTCAGTATTAAAACATTAAAAGACCTGAAATATTTCAGTTGGTGTGTAATGAATCTAAAATATATGAAAGTTTAATTTTTTATCATTACATTATGGAAAATAATGAACTTTGTCACAATATGCTAATTTTTTGAGAAGGACCTGTAGATATAACTGCAGACCGGAGATCTCCAAAATAGGGCGTGAACTCCAAAAGTGGGCAGAACCTCCAAAATGGGGCTGGGCCTCCTTTCGCAAAGACTTTCACCATTGGCTCTGGCTTCAGCCAATTGTTACTGACTTACATTTCAAAATAAAACTTTATAAATTAAACATTGTTTCTAGTTCATCTAAAATAAAATATGCTATATAATTAAATGTTCTCCATGAGAGCAGAGCCCAAAGCTTGGACCCAAGTCTGAACCTCTTCATGATGTAAATGGGAATCACTCAGGAGCCGTCCCAGCGGAAGGGAAAGATTTTACACTATCGTTTTATTCCAAGCAACGGGGCCATCCCGGGGCACGAAATTTACAAGCTAGGAGGGGGTAGTTATGCTGGGTGTAACTAAAAAGGTGTCATTGTCCGGTGAGTATCATATCTCATAATCTTATTAACTGTTTATCTCCTGAACTTTCTTTACCACACTATTCAGCGCCAATCCCGCCATTCAGTCAATATCTCTGGTTAAGGTAAGATGTGGGGTAGGTTTAGGGGTTAGCATTTTTGTATAGTGTAGGAAACACTTTTAACTGACACAACCAATAAAAACTTCAGAATCAGCTTTGGGGCGGAGTTTAAACTGAAGTGGATTGGGGGAAAAATTGTGCATGCGTGTCATGTGCCTGTCTCTCAATGGGAGCAAGCCACGCCCTATTTTGGAGCTCCCACCCCGTTTTGGAGTTCCCGTCCCTATTTGGAGATCTCCAGGCTGCTGTTATACCCTTCTAAATGAACGTGCAAATTCAAAAAAAGCAGCGCAAGTAGAACCATTCATGCATCGGAGCAGCCTGGATCATAATCTATTTGCAAGGTAAGATATATCTTATATGTACTCAGTGTATATTATTAGTGCAGTTGCTAATATCAATGCTCGGACTGTTTATTTATTTCACTAGCTAACTAATGGTACTAATTAGGGGCTGGTTTGAAATCTGTTTTTAGATTTTAATCGTTTCTCATTGTTACAATGATCTCAGTGTAAATCCTAAGAATCGCTAGATGCTGTTTTCACTTGATGCATGAACAAAACTTAATGAAACACAATAAATCACTGTAAGTTTTGTTACTTGTGATATGAAACAAAGTGTCAGTTTTAAGATTCTGCCAATTGTATCTATAAAAGTTAAAAAAATAAATACTGTTTTGCTGTAAAATGTAAGGTAAAAGATGATTTTAGTGTCTCAGTACCAGTGCAGAACTCACATGAATGATCATCTCTTTCTCTTTACTTCTAGTCACCACAGCAAATAAACATGAACCATCGTCAGAAGTGTTGAGAGAAACAGAATCACATCTAATGTAATCGCTCAGAGTTTCAAGACGTCAAACATGTCAAAACAATGTCCCTGAAAAGCCACTGAGTGAGCATAAACTCTAAACTTGTTATTTAACTAGAAAAAAATTAAATAAAAAGTGTAATTTTTCTAAATATATGCACTAGATGACATTCATTATATATTTTTTACTTAATCTGTTCTTTAATATATAATGTAATGTAATTTTAAATAAATTAGTCTTAAATAATGAGTAATGACATCCACTGTTTAAATGTTTGTATTTCAGCAAACTGGAGAAGAAAAGTAATATCATAAGAAATGTATTTAAAAAAAATAATAATATAAAAACAGCTTTGCATGCAATTTAAATGTTTCTTTACAAATCACTGTAATATAATAATGTACCAATTGACACGGTTTATTGTATAGTTGCAGCATTAGTTGAGTGAGATTTTTTACTCTGCTTTAGCTTTATGTCTGAGTAAATCAATGACTAATGTTGTGTTTTTGGGATCTTGTTGTTCTGCATGTTTGAGAATGAAGACTAAAATCAACTGCAATTACATCCCGAGGGGCTCAAGTATCTCCCTCAATGAAGACATGGAGACACTCATTAAAGAATATGTGGTAAATGTGTGTCAACCTGCTCTTTTTACATTATAATTATCTTATGGATATATTTACATTGATAGCTATGTTAATTTTCTTATTGGCATCACAGTCTCGCTTTGCTCATGAGTGTGTAGTATGCAGCAAGTTAGCTCATTTTTTGATCTGATAAAACTCTCTATCTCTTAGTTTATGTAACTAGAAGTTAATATAAAAACTTGAGTATTGATAAGTGTTTTACAAGTTAAGTCAACTTAACAACAATTTTCTTAACTTTGCTTGTTCTCTACAGTTCATCTGAGAAATAACAGCACATTCACAGCTGGCGATGATTGCCCTTGATTCAAGCCTTCAGTTTACCCGCACTCATAACATTAGCACAGAATCAGTTCAGAATCAATCACCAAAAGAATCAGTTCGGTTCAGACGCTCTGTGTGTTGGTCCGCTTCAAGCTAAATTACACATGCACAGTATCATCAGCTCCTCGGTTCTCGAATTGGACGTGTCTGACAGAAACGGTTCTTGACTCTGTTGATGTTTTTCTTACCTTTCTGGACAGTATACTGTGCACACAGTTTCAATGGAGGGACTGAGAGCTCTCTGACTAAATCTAAAATATCTTAAACTGTGTTCCAAAGATAAACTGAGGTCTTACGGGTTTGGAACAACATGAGGGTAAGTTATTAATGACATAATTTAGATTTTTTGGTGAACTATCCCTTTAAAGAGGTGTGTGAACTTGCAAGCACGATGTCAGACACTGTAATATGCTCTGGGCCCCTCCCTGCTTACCGTGGTGATGAGATGCATAGCAGATTGTCATCACTCAATGGCTGGATGTCTAAGTGTGACCCGCAGAATAACATAGGTTTCATAGACAATTGGACGAGCTTTTGGGGAGACCTCACCTGTTGAAAAGAGATGGTCTTCATCCCTCCTGGGGTGGCGCCGCTCTTCTCTCTAGAAATATGGCACATAGTCTTAGAGTTTATACTTGACTAACTGAGGCCCAGGTCAGAAAGCAGACAGACTGGCTAAACCGACCATCTGCTAGCTGCCTCACATCTTAGAGATCAGTTAATTCTCAGCACATAGAGAGTCTTTCACCTAGATATCACACTATATACTGTGTCTGTTCCCCGAACTAGAAAATACAAAAAACGTCCAAACCAATTTAAGAGTAACAACTTAATTGAGGTTCAACAAATAAAAGAGTTAATTCTGGCTGCAGGGGAAGCCCGAGTTAGTTCTGGCTGCAGATAATGTTTTAATAGTTGGTGATTTTTGATATTTAATAAAATGTTGATAATGAAAAAGATGCATTGGGATCAGCATTTATAGACATTCTGAACTCTATTGGGGTTAGACAACATCTCATAGGACCTACTCATTGCCGAAATCATACTCTAGATTTAATACTGTCACACGGAATTGATGTTGATAGTGTTGAACATTATGCAGCCAAGTGATGATATCTCAGATCATTATTTAGTTTTGTGCAAACTTCATATAGCTAAAATTGTAAATTCTACTTCTTGTTACAAGTATGGAAGAACCATCACTTATACCACAAAAGACTGCTTTGTAAGTTATCTTCCTGATGTATCCAAATTCCTTAGCATATCCAAACCCTAAAAAATAAAATAAAATTAAAACCAGCGTTTTAAATACAGTTGCTCCTTTACACTTAAGGAAGGTTAAGGAAAACAGTCTGACACCTTTGAATAATGAGCATATTCGCACCCTAAAGAGAGGAGCCCGGGAAATGGTGCGTAGCTGGAGGAAAACAAAACTAGAGGTATTTCGTATTGCTTGGCAGAAAAGTAACCAATCCTACAGAAAAGCATTCAAAACGGCTAGATCTGATTACTTTTCTTCTCTTTTAGAAGAAAACAAACATAACCCCAGGTATTTATTTAATACAGAGGCTAAATTAACAAAAAATAAAGCCTCAACAAGTGTTGACATTTCCCAACATCACAGCAGTAATGACTTTATGAACTACTTTACTTCTAAAATCGATACTATTATAGATAAAATAATACAGTATCGCATCAGATAGTGCACTATAGACCCCCTGGGGAACAGTTCCACCCATTCTCTACTATAGAAGAGGAAGAATTGTATAAACTTGTTAAATCATCTAAACCAACAACATGTATGCTAGACCCTATTCCATCTAAGCTCCTAAAAGAGGTGCTTCCAGAAGCCATAGATCCTCTTCTGACTATTATTAATTCCTCATTGACATTAGGATATGTCCCCAAAACCTTCAAACTGACTGTTATTAAGCCTCTCATTAAAAAAACACAAGTTGACCCCAAAGAACTAGTTAATTATAGACCAATCTCGAATCTCCCTTTTCTGTCCAAGATACTAGAAAATGTAGTATCCTCAAAATTATATTCCTTCTTAGAGAAAAAAATGGTATCTGTGAGGATTTCCAGTCAGGATTTAGACTGTATCATAGTACTGAGACTGCTCTCCTTAGAGTTACAAATGACCTGCTCTTATCATCTGATCGTGGTTGTATCTCTCTTTTAGTGCTATTGGATCTTAGTGCTGCGTTTGACACTATTGACCACAACATTATTTTGCATAGACTAGAACACTTTGTTGGCATTAATGGAAGTGCATAAGCATGGTTTAAATCAGGGCTATTCAATTAATTTCATCTGAGGGCCGGATTATAGAATTGAAAATTTCCAATCTCTTTATGGGGGGGGGGGGGGTCTATAAAATAATTAATTACAATTAAATGCATATTCAGTAGTAAAATGAATTAATATTACCAACAGCAACGTCTATGAAAGTTTAACATTTGTGTTGTCTGTCATTTAATAAAAAAAAATAAAATAAAAATGCATTAATTACACATTTTCTGTAATTAATCATGACTAAATGATTATTAATATATTGTCATAATTTTACACTGCACCTTCAAATGAATTTTGAAACAAAATAAAGATTGTATTTTTAAATATATATTTAATTACATCTCTTAACCAAGTCTCTTTATTACTAACACATTTTTGATAATACTGCTGATGATGTCTCTATTAAATGCATCTTCCTTTCAATTTTAGCCATTCACTAGGTTAACCGGAACCGGGAACACTTCCCATAACACCCGATGTACTTGCTACATCATTAAAAGAATGGTATCTACACTAATATTAGTCTGTTTCTCTCTTATTCCGAGGTCACAGTAGTCACCAGATCCAGTCTGTATCCAGATCAGAGGGTCACTGCAGTCAGCCTGATCCAGTACGTATACAGACCAGATGGTGGATCGGCACCTAGAAAGGACCTCTACAGCCCTGAAAGACAGCGGAGACCAGGACAACTAGAGCCCCAGATACAGATCCCCTGTCAAGTCAAGTCAAGTCACCTTTATTTATATAGTGCTTTAAACAAAATACATTGCGTCAAAGCAACTGAACAACATTCATTAGGAAAAACAGTGTGTCAATAATGCAAAATGATAGCTAAAGGCAGTTCATCATTGAATTCAGTGATGTCATATCTGTTCAGTTAAATAGTGTCTGTGCATTTATTTGCAATCAAGTCAACGATATCGCTGTAAATGAAGTGACCCCAACTAAGCAAGCCAGAGGCAACAGCGGCAAGGAACCGAAACTCCATCGGTGACAGAATGGAGAAAAAAACCTTTGGAGAAACCAGGCTCAGTTGAGGAGCCAGTTCTCCTCTGACCAGACGAAACCAGTAGTTCAATTCCAGGCTGCAGCAAAGTCAGATTGTGCAGAAGAATCATCTGTTTCCTGTGGTCTTGTCCTGGTGGTCCTCTGAGACAAGGTCTTTACAGGGGATCTGTATCTGGGGCTCTAGTTGTCCTGGTCTCCGCTGTCTTTCAGGGCAATAGAGGTCCTTTCTAGGTGCTGATCCACCATCTGGTCTGGATACGTACTGGATCCGGGTGACTGCAGTGACCCTCTGATCTGGATACAGACTGGATCTGGTGGCTACAGTGACCTCGGAATAAGAGAGAAACAGACAAATATTAGTGTAGATGCCATTCTTCTAATGATGTAGCAAGTACATAGGGTGTTATGGGAAGTGTTTCCAGTTCCGGTTTACCTAATTAATGCAGCCTAAAAATCCTTTAACGGATTTGGATATTAAAAGCATATTAGTATGTTATGTGTAAACCAGGTTAAAGAGATGGGTCTTTAATCTAGATTTAAACTGCAAGAGTGTGTCTGCCTCCTAAACAATGTTAGGTAGGTTATTCCAGAGTTTAGGCGGCAAATAGGAAAAGGATCTGCCGCCCGCAGTTAATTTTGATATTCTAGGTATTATCAAATTGCCTGAGTTTTGAGAACGTAGCAGACGTAGAGGATTATAATGTAAAAGAAGCTCATTCAAATACTGAGGTGCTAAACCATTCAGGGCTTTATAAGTAATAGGCAATATTTTAAAATCTATACGATGTTTGATAGGGAGCCAGTGCAGTGTTGACAGGACCGGGCTAATATGGTCATACTTCCTGGTTCTAGTAAGAACTCTTTCTGCTGCATTTTGGACTAGCTGTAGTTTGTTTACTAAGCGTGCAGAACAACCACCCAATAAAGCATTACAATAATCTAACCTTGAGGTCATAAATGCATGGATTAACATTTCTGCATTTGACATTGAGAGCATAGGCCGTAATTTAGATATATTTTTGAGATGGAAAAATGCAGTTTTACAAATGCTAGAAACGTGGCTTTCTAAGGAAAGATTGCGATCAAATAGCACACCTAGGTTCCTAACTGATGACGAGGAATTGACAGAGCAGCCATCAAGTCTTAGACAGTGTTCTAGGTTATTACAAGCGGAGTTTTTAGGTCCTATAATTAACACCTCTGTTTTTTCAGAATTTAGCAGTAAGAAATTACTCGTCATCCAGTTTTTTATATCGACTATGCATTCCATTAGTTTTTCAAATTGGTGTGTTTCACTGGGCCACGAAGAAATATAGAGCTGAGTATCATCAGCATAACAGTGAAAGCTAACACCATGTTTCCTGATGATATCTCCCAAGGGTAACATATAAAGCGTGAAGAGTAGCGGCCCTAGTACTGAGCCTTGAGGTACTCCATACTGCACTTGTGATCGATATGATACATTTTCATTCACTGCTACGAACTGATGGCAGTCATATAGTTCTTTGGGGTCAAGTTGTGGTTTTTTGATGAGAGGCTTAATAACAGCCAGTTTGAAGGTTTTGGGGACATATCCTAATGACAATGAGGAATTAATAATAGGCATAAGAGGATCTATGACTTCTGGAAGCACCTCTTTCAGGAGCTTAGATGGTATAGAGTCTAACATACATGTTGTTGGTTTAGATTATTTAACAAGTTTATACAATTCCTCCTCTCCTATAGTAGAGAATGAGTGGAACTGTTCCTCAGGGGGTCTATAGTGCACTGTCTGATGTGATACTGTAGCTGACGGCTGAATGGTTGCAATTTTATCTCTAATAGTATCGATTTTAGAAGTAAAGTAGTACATAAAGTCATTACTGCTGTGGTGTTGGGAAATGTCAACACTTGTTGAGGCTTTATTTTTCGTTAATTTAGCCACTGTATTGAATAAATACCTTGGGTTATGTTTGTTTTCTTCTAAAAGAGAAGAAAAGTAATCGGATCTAGCAGTTTTTAATGCTTTTCTGTAGGATAGGTTACTTTACGAAATACCTCTAGTTTTGTTTTCCTCCAGCTGCGCTCCATTTTTCGGGCTGCTCTCTTTAGGCTGCGAGTATGCTCATTATACCATGGTGTCAAACTGTTTTCCTTAACCTTCCTTAAGTGTAAAGGAGCAACTTTATTTAAAGTGCTAAAAATGAGAGAGTCCATAGTTTCTGTTACATCATCAAGTTGTTCTGAGGTTGTAAAGACCTTGTCTCAGATGACCACCAGGACAAGACCAAAGGAAACAGATGATTCTTCTGCACAATCTGACTTTGCTGCAGCTTGGAATTGAACTGCTGGTTTCGTCTGGTCAGATGAGAAATGGCCCCCCAACTGAGCCTGGTTTCTCCCAAGGTTTTTTTCTCCATTCTGTCACTGATGGAGTTTTGGTTCCTTGCCGCTGTCGCCTCTGGCTTGCTTAGTTGGGGTCACTTCATTTACAGCAATATCATTGACTTGATTGCAAATGAATGCACAGACACTGTTTAAACTGAACCGAGATGACATCAGTGAATTCAATGATGAACTGCCTTTAACTGTCATTGTGCATTATTGACACACTGTTTTCCTAATTAATGTTGTTCAGTTGCTTTGACGCAATGTATTCCCCTGAGCAGGGGAAATCTGTTGAAGTTTACCTCACATTGAAATATTCATTCACTGATTTGTGCTGTGCAGCGTCTTTAAACATGGACAACTGTGACATCATATACCTCTGTAAATCAATACAATTTAAATTCACGTCTTGCACACTTCAATGCACTTTGATTGGAACATATAGCTACGTTCACTTCGAACTGGAATCATGGCTGAATATCCTGTGATGTCCACTTCGCAGGGCACTTATGTTCGAATAGAACAAATGTCTGAAGCGTTAAGAGAAACGTTCAAAATGTGCAGAGCAGTGGGGCGCGAGGACTGCAATTGGGAACCGCTGTCTTATAGGCTTCAGCTATGCTCTAGGGTTGTTGTGAAGGTAGGGGCGGAGCAAAGAGACTATGCCGTTTCTCGTTTGTTACTCTAGAGTAGACCAATTCACTTTATTGAGGCATACTGCCCCCATCTGGTATGGAATGTGGAGTATGACTTGATTTTTTTGCCAGATATGACAGATGGCACCTTTAAGAAATGGAAAGCTACACACTTCATCAGTTTGGGTTAAAAGAATAATTACCAAACATACAACAAGACGGAAACATAAAAATCACTGCATTAATCATTCAATTCAAGACTCTTCAATATTTGCTTATTTAAATCCAAATAGTGACTTTTTTTTTGACTAGGCAGTGTACATTTGAATGAGTCTACATATCCACAATTTCAGAGTTTTTAAACGATGTACCCTTAAAATTTCTGAATATGACACTGTGACTGGCATTGGACCGCTATTCATTCTCTTTGTTTATCCTGCAGGACTGTGGAACAACAGTGGGCATGTACATCTTTCATTCAGAGGGTGCTGGTGTTGGTCCTGGAGACCAGCCTGAAGATGTTGGTGTGGAAGTTCTGCAGGGTCACTCTCGGGTATTTGATGCTTTTGGACTGGTTTATGTGCTTAAAGGCAGGGTAGGTAAAAAATGTATAAAAAACTTTTTTTCCAAATTTGTTTAAACTTTATTTATATATCAATACATAATTAAAATGTAAGTACTCTGAAAAAGAAAGTATAAAAATCGAGTGTATGTAGACCTCTCACGACTGTTTTAAAGACAGCTCATTATTTCCATTCACTCCACCCCCTCCCTTCTGGGCTCCTTCCAAAGCCTCTACTACGGCTCGCTAAGTAATGTTATGTTAGCTATATTAAGCAGCTACGTGTGCTAATGACACATGCTTCATGAAAAAATAAACAAAAAAATATGTATGATCAAAATACAAAAACAAAGATTTACCTGTCCAGCAGAAATAAAGCCATCAAGGAGTCACTTTTCAGCCCCTTGAGTTCCCTCAGTTCTCGCAATCGCTGGAAAGCCACGCCGATATTAACTCACGTTTTATTTCTTTGTTTATCCAAAGACTTTTTGTTCATTGCCTTTTCTTGTACTGTTACTGTCTTCCTTTTTTTTGCCTGGTTTGCCTTCACTAACTGTATAGGCCGGTACTGTGAATTTTGCTTGCTGTTTCTCTGCCATTGTTTTGGTATTCCTAGGATCCGTGCCTGTTGAATTCCTCAAATCAAACGTGCGCGCGCAAGTGGGCAGGTCATGTGTGGCAAAAGGGTGGTTGCCATGGTTGCGAGAGAGTGACAGTCGCCTAAGCCAATCCTATGTTTCGCCCCGAATGGAAATAATGAGCTGTGTTTAATACAAATTAAACGGTCTAGAGTCACTCGATTTTTATACTCTTTTTATCAGAGTACTTACATTTTAATTATGCATTGATATACATAGAAAGTTTAAACAAATTTGGAAGAAAGTTGTTTATAAATTTTTTACCTACCCTGCCTTTAACTGAAGCTACGCAACGAAGGTCAAGTGCATGTATGAAAAAAATCCTGGATACAACCAAGCTGTCACCAAAGAACTCTTAAGTAATGACAATTGAGATGTCATTTTTGAGATGTCATATTTTTAACTTGAGTCAATATAAGTGCTATAAGTTAAAAATGCAGAATGTTCCTTTCATACTCATGTACTCCTAACATGTAATGAAATATGCATATAAAGTGTGGTGGTGCAGAGACTCAACCCCTGAGCCTTATGGCAATTTTTCTGATGATTGTCCTATTGTTCTAAATTATTGTATGTCACAGATGATTATTTTTTTTTTTTAATGTTAGTGAAACGTAAGCAGTTCTATCATTGATTTACCTCATGTATAGCTCTACCTCAAATTTGCATAGTTCTTGAGGAAACTGATCTTATTTCTGCACTCTGTTTTAACAGAGTTAAATTGTATTATTTTATTTTTTTTGTTAATTTTTTTTTGCATTTATTTCTACAGAATCCTTTTGGAAAATAGGGTTTAACCTTAATGTGCATGTAAATATGATGGGACGTTTTGTTTTTTGTTGTTGCACACAAGTGTATGAAATCATAACAAGGTTCGGGAGGAGCACGTCCGTTACTTAGCCTAAATAGCACAGATGGAGCCACTTAAGATAATCAATCATAGGGTAGAAATACAGCTGACTTAGCCTACCTGTCTCCATTGACGGTTTATCAGCATCCCCATCTCCTCCACTAGAGCTCATTTTACACTTTTATATATGGGGGGTACTCTAGGTTCGGGCCATTCCCGAAATACATTAGGTTTATTACCTAATAATAAATAAACATGTTTCTTATCCATTTAAAACAAATTGTATTTATTAATACTATTACATAAATCTTATGACTTACTTTCATTAACTACTTTCATTTACATAAGGTTGGCAAATTTGCATCACATAAAGTTTATTAGTTTGTTTAGGTTAAAAATATGTTATCAAAATGGATGGAAATTTTATATACAATTGAAATACATCTTAAGAATTGGGCCTAAATATTTTTTGAGAGTATAAATGTGGATGATATACAGTACTGTGCAAAAGTCTTAGGCCACTAGTAGTTTCACCAACAAAAAATGGTTTTAAGTCAGTTATTTTTATGTTTTGTTGTGTGTCAGTAGTAAATATCAGTTTACATTTCCAAACATTATTTTTGCCATTAAATATCATAATCCAGTGATATTTTGGTTTGCACAAGGAGTCTGACAGCAGCCAGTGCTCCACACAGAGATCTGATCTCATCATCACCCAGTCTGTCTGGAATAACATGAAGAAACAGAACCAACTGAGACAGACAAAATACAGAAGAACTGTGGGAATCTCTCCAAAATGCTTCAAGAAACCTGCAAAGCTACAGTACTGTGCAGTTTTAGGAACTTTTGTAAAAATGCTGTAAATTGAGGATGCCATCAAATTTAATGCCATAAATAGATTTTATTAATTAACTTCTATTAACTAAATGAAATCAACATTTGGTGTGATCACACTGCGTTAAAAAAGCTTAAAGTGTCTTGGAAACATTGCCACAGTTTTTCTGGATTGAGTCTGTCTCAGTTTGTTCTATTTCTTCATGTTATTCCAGACAGACTGGATGATGATGAGATCAGCTGTCTGTGTGCAGCACTGGCTACTGTCATTTCTCTCTTTTATTTATTTATTATTTTAAATTTTTTGGTTTGCATGCTCATTAATGATCAAACACAAACAGTTGAGGTCTGAAAAACAAAACACCAAGAGTGTAGTGGTCAAACATGTTGTACACAGCTTAAATACCTTTTGCCATCTGCTTGTCCTAATGGTTATGGAACACAGAGCGGTGTGTATTCACAATATGAGCAAGTTTACTTCCAGCCTTGATATACCAAATCCCAAATTAATGACACCAATTTCTGGTGACATAGAATGTCTTCTCTTGCTTTCTGCTGCATTGCATCTGTGACACAAGTGCAGTCATTTGTTGTTCTTAGAAGTTTTAAGTAGCCTGTTATGAATTGTGAGTGACTAAAGGAACATATTTTCAGGATTAGTAACTCAACAAATATGAGATCGTTGCTGTCTACTTACTAATGTGCATGATCTAATCAAAATGAGAGAAGTGCCTTTAAGTTCAATGTTGTAAATTATTCATGCTTTAGGTGAATATTGCCCACAAAACTATGCTTGAAGGAGAATATGTTTAAAGTTGTGTAGCCTCCGTGGCCATGACAGGACAGATAAGGGATTCACGGATGGCCTCTGTGGATGTGACAAGACAAACATGAAGTTCTAGGCCTACCCCCCTGATCGTTATAGGACAAGCAGGAAGTTTAGGAGGATTTAAATCAAATGTTGACTCCTCAGGAGGATCTGGAGCTGATGCTCCCTCTGGAAGATCTAGAGCAGATGCCACTCTCTTGAGCATCTAGTGTATGTGAGTTTTCAAACTAAAACCGCTGTCTATTTACAAGTTCCTGGATGGCAGAAACTTTAAAAGACGTTTTGTTTGAGGAATTAAAATTCTCATATGGGAAAAGTACTATTTTCTGAGCTTTGCCAACCCTTTAGATTCCTGAGTGATTTCATTTTATTAGTTGTCGCTCCTGTCCCATCTATAATTTTAATTCAGGTGAAGTAATGGAATATATTTGGTATATGCAGGTTAACATGAAAGTACATTTAGTCTGCTACAGCAAGCCAGCCTGTTATTGTAGCGACATTTATCCACCTTTAAACATGACGCTAAATAAAAACTACTGGCTACTTGAAACTACTAGAGTCATAAATATTGTATGACTAATGACCATAGAAAAACAGTAAATGACAACACAGGAACACACACAGTCCCAATGCCCTCCACTACCGACTATTGTAACATGGTGAGCATGATTTCACCAAGTACAACATGTTCCTGGATCAACATCCTTGTCGATCCTGGAACAACATTCCAATCAGAATTGCGATTTAAACTTTTCAAGAATCAGGGTTAGGTAATTCTACACTCTTGTTAATCAGCCATCATTTCCCACAGATTTTAGGAATAAATTATGGGTAGAGTTAGGTTTAGGGGTAGGGATTGGGTTAAGTTTATATTTTTGGACAATAATGTTGATCCAGGATCATCAAAAGATGTTGATCCAGGAACATGTCTTACTTGGCAAAATCACGGCGACCATTGTAACATCAAAGGCAGCAGACAGGGAAAAATATGAATATTAAT